>NC_137820.1:51216443-51356443 GCF_963921795.1 Nannobrachium achirus
CACGTGTAAGCAGACAGGCAGTAACATTCTCGGTGTCTTTCTTCTCACGGTTTCTCTCCTTGTCTTTCTGTCTGTCTGTCTTTTCCTCTACAGGTGTATGACTTCCCCCCATCTGTCAGTAAGGACGTCCCAGACTCTCAACCAATCAGAGAAGAGACCTATGACGTCCCCCCACACACTGCCAAACTGAAGAATCAAGCCCCCGGTCACGCTGGCAACAGCGCCCCCCATGGCCAGTATCACCATGACACCCTGAACGACGACGACGACGAACCGCCAATCCCAGAGGACGTTTACGATGTCCCGCCTCCTATCCTCCAAGGTCAATACATTTTTCTTTCGTTTTTTAATTTAATTTTAGTTTTTACTATTAATATGGGGTCGTCGGGGGCAAGATTCTAAAAGCGCTATTTTCGCTATAGAATAAATGACATACCGGTAAGTAATCAATGCCATTGTGACTGGGATAGTGGTTGTACTTACTACAGTGATAATACAGTGAATGTTGCAAACACACACACCGGGAAGTGTTAGCGGACGATGGGAAAATGGTCCTTCAACAACTCGAACCAATCATCAAAAAGTCACCCGAACTGAGACTTTTGTTGGTTTTCGTTAACCACTTATAACCCTGCTATCTTCACAGACAAGCGTTACCATGGTGACGCGGGAGGTACCCACGCCACCCAGGAGATTTACGACATCCCGGCCAGCCTCCGGACAGGAAGTCACATGACCCAGGATGTCTATGACTTCCCCCGTGAACGAGGAGGCGAGGATTCAGCGTTCGGAGCGGACCGGGGAGGGGACTACATATATGACGTACCACCACAGGTAAACATACCACTTAAACCCTAGGGGAGGGGACTACATATATGACGTACCACCACAGGTAAACATACCACTTAAACCCTAGGGGAGGGGACTACATACTGTATATGACGTACCACCACGGGTAAACATACCACTTAAACCCTAGGGGAGGGGACTACATATATGACGTACCACCACAGGTAAACATACCACTTAAACCCTAGGGGAGGGGACTACCGGTATGTACTGTATATGACGTACCACCACGGGTAAACATACCACTTAAACCCAAGGGGAGGGGACTACATATATGACGTACCACCACAGGTAAATATACTGCTTAAACCCTAGGGGAGGGGACTACATATATGACATACCACCACAGGTAAACATATACTGTACCACTTAAACACTAGGGGAGGGGACTACCGGTATGTATATGACGTACCACCACAGGTAAATATACTGCTTAAACCCCTATACTTGTTGGACCAGAGACCCTCAAGGCTCTATACCAGTACTTCCCAAACACTGATGTACGTGATTGTTAAGGCCAGTCCACTACTTGCAACATGCAACAACTTGCAACTATAATCCCCAGTGGCAGTTGTAAGATGTTGCATTGGTGTCACATGGCTTAAAACTGTTTTGTTACAAGGAGTTGCAACAAGTAAATATTCCTTTATGTTTTAGTTTCCTACATTATTATTGTTTCAAAATATTCGGCCGCCCTGGGGGTCCCCTGACCCCACTTTGAGAATCAATGTACTAGATCATGGGTCTTCAACAGGGGGTCCAGGACCCCTATGGGGTCCTCAGAGTTACTACAGGGGGTCCTCCAAATCTTTGTGTGATAGAAAAAAAATAATAAAATCTCCTTTTTAGCCAGATTCTTAACCAGATCCTGAGAACTTTAGCCATCTGTAGATCGGCTATTTTCGGCAAAGAGATTTGGTGTAGGGGGGGAGAAGTATTGGCAGTTCAAGTGGTTGAATCCAAAAAACACAAATGATTGTGCTGTCAAACAATGAAACGATATGGAATCTATGAAAAGGTTGTGGGGATCCCTGCTTCATCGCTCTATCAACTAAAGGGTCCTTGGCCTGAAAACGTTGAAGACCCCTGTACTAGATGGTTAGATTCCTGAAGAGGCCTACTGTAAGAACTGCAACATCCCAGTTAGAATTAGAATATGACTGGGTGTGTATTTTATTTTATGTTATCACGATCAAACCTGATCATTTCATTGCTTGTTCATTTTGTCAGGTTGTCCGCGACGCCCAGTCAGCCAGCGAGGAGCTGACGCTGAACTTCAAGCGTCTCTCGGCGTCCAGCACAGGCAGCACGCGTAGCAACCACTCGGCCTCCTCCTTAGACATGGTCCCGGTGCGAGACCCCTCCTCCACGTCTTCCCTCTCTGCCCCTGGCTGCCTGCCCGGGAAGCCCCTGATCCTGGACCTGGAGCAGGCCATGGAGCGCCTGTCCCGCCTCCAGCAGGCCGTGGAATCCAACGTCTCTCTGCTCATGTCCTTCATCGCGGGCAACTGGCGAAGCCCCGCCCACATGGAAGGCAACCTCCCCGCCATCCGCCAGGCCGCCGACCGGGTGCGGGCCGCCGTGCGCGACTTCCTGGAGTTCGCCCGGGGAGCCGTGGCCAACGCCGCCCAGGCGACCGACCGGTCGCTGCAGTCCAAGCTGGGGCGTCAGGTGGGGAAGATGGAGGAGGTCTTCCAGAGCCTGGTCCGCCACAGCCAGGGGCTGGACGCAATGGCCTGGTCGCCCGCCGCGCTGGCCGCCCCGCCGCCGGGCGGGGACGACCTGGACCGCCTGGTCATGACGGCGCGGGGCGTCCCCGACGACGCCAAGCAGCTCGCCTCCTTTCTCCACGGCAACGCCTCGCTGCTCTTCAAACGGACCAATCGGCAGCAGCAGCAGCTGCCCCTCCCGCCAATCCCGGGGGAGATGGGAGGTCACATGACGGGGTCCGGGAGCGGGACGGTGACGTATCAGGGAGGGGAGAGGGTGCATATTCAGTCCCGGCCGCTCCCCTCGCCACCCAAGTTCACCGCCGCCGAGGAAGAGGAGGGTCCGGACAGGCCATATGAGACCACCGAGCAAGGCTGGATGGAGGACTACGACTACGTACACCTCCAGGTACAGTAATCAGTAATACACGATTTCCCCTATGAGTGCTGGTAGAAGGCATGTGAAAATGAAGGCACAAAGAACAATATTCACGTTTCTGTCTGTTTTATATAGCAGACTTTACTATGTGTAATACTAATTGACAAGAAACTCTGAAAACTGAGATGTTTGTGTGTGTGTGTGTGTGTGTGTGTGTGTGTGTGTGTGTGCGTGTGTGTGTGTGTGTGTGTGTGCGCGCGCGTGCGCACACGCATGATCAAAGGTCTATGCACTGCTTCTCCACAAGGATCTCATGCACGCACGCACGCACGCATGTACGCACGCACACACGTGCGCACACAAAGTGTGTAAAGCGAAGGGCTCGGATAAAACATGTTATCAAAGAGATCGAAAGCCTAAAAGTCAAAAAATCAGTTCACAGGAAAATGAAAATGCCCCTGGTATAAAAGGTGATGTGCACAGCATGTATACTGGGCTGGCAGTGTTTCAAAGATGTAGGAATACTGATTTGTACCTTCATGTTTCAGGGTAAAGAAGAGTTTGAGAAGAACCAAAAACAGCTACTGGAGAAAGGAAACATCATCAGACAAAACAAGACACAACTGGAACAGCAACAGGTAGTGTGTGTGTGTGTGTGTGTGTGTGTGTGTGTGTGTGTGTGTGTGTGTGTGTGTGTGTGTGTGTGTGTGTGTGTGTGTGTGTGTGTGTGTGTGTGTGTGTGTGTGTGTGTGTGTGTGTGTGTGTGTGTGTGTGTGTGTGTGTGCATGTCTCCCTCCTTTCCTCTGTTCTCTACATTTCCCACTCTCCAGCTCTCCACTCCACTTACTGTATCTCCCTCCTTAAAGTAGCACCATCATAAAGTCTTCATTACTGACTGTGTAATGAATGTGTGTGTGAACTGTGAAGCCTCTCAAACTTTGTCATTTCAAGGGACCACCATAACTCTTAGAGTTACAGACCGGTTAGGGTTTTCATGGAGCACAAATGAATCAAAGCCCTCTCCAATCTCTCTCTTTGTTTTAGATTAAACAGTTTGAGCGGCTGGAGCAGGAGGTCAGCCAGCCAATCAACAACGACATGTCGGGCTGGGTCCCGTCACCACACCACCCCCTCGCCAATCAGGTGGCGAGAAACGGCTCGGGCGTTCCCTCCTCCGTGTCCAAGCTTTGCCACGGCGACCGTCAGCTCCTCCTCTTCTACCAGGAGCAGTGTGAGCACAACGTCACCACCGTGACCAACGCCATCGACGCCTTCTTCACCGCCGTCAACTCCAACCAGCCGCCCAAGATCTTCGTGGCGCACAGCAAGTTCGTCATACTCAGTGCCCACAAGCTGGTGTTCATCGGTGACACCCTCTCGCGCCAGGCCAAGTCGCCTGACGTGCGGGCACGGGTTTCGCAGAGCAGTAACGCCCTGTGTGACAAACTGAAAGATATTGTGATCAGTACCAAGACTGCGGCGCTTCAGTATCCTTCACCCGGAGCAGCCAGGGAAATGACTGAGAGAGTCCGGGAGCTGGCTGGGTGCACGCAGCATTTTAGGATGGTCCTCGGACAGCTTCTAGTGATGTAGGGCAGAGGAGAGGAGAGAGGGGAGGATGATGCGACTGAAGTGACAAGCCCCTGGGGTACGGGTGGGGAAACCCTGTGTACGTGCTGTACGTACATAAAACCAAATAGAGACGGAACATGAGATCCCCCCGTACACCCATAGAACATACAACTGGAGATGCTGTATGCCCCATAAAGAGCATGGTTCTCAGACACTAAAGCCCCTGATTATTGGGGTTGGTGACCCTGTACATCCCTGGATTAGAGAGGGGGGTTTAGAGAACCTGAACAATCTTGGAGCACAGAGTCAGAAATCGTGTGAAATCCTCCAACATGAGGTTGGAGACCCTATACTTTGGGGACTGGGACATTGACCTCCACTCAATCCTTCTGTTCATCTGTCCTTCCCTTCTCCAGGCCCTATCTATGTATCTATCTATATATCTATCTCTCAAGCCACAGGGACCATTACTTCTTTTCTCCATCACTTTTATTCATTTATTTCTTGATCCACTTTTTATTATAGAAAAACAAAAAAGGAACATTTTAACTAAAATGGGCTGGGCCAACGGTGTAAAATAATCATTGTAAATATTTAAGTTACCTATTTAGCCAGGGAAAAAAAAGAAAGAAAAAAAGAAGTGACTGAAGAACTTCCACTATATAAATATATATATATATTTGTTTTCGTTTTTTTAGTTTTGTTTTTTTGAGAAAGAAAAGATGAGAACATAAATGTAGTTTTTAGACATTATCCATAATTATTATTATTATTATTATTACTATACTGTACAATTAAGGTTCTGATTCTGGATCATTGTTATCATTATTGTTGCAGATGTCAAAATTCCAGATGATATGTATGTATGTACAGTATGTATGTTGTAGTTCTACAGTGCTCTTCTACTCCCCAAGGCAAAGCACGCTTTCTAAAAAAAAAAAAAAAAAAAAAAAGAACATCAGAGTGCACTCTTAAAAATGTAAATGGTGACCTACAGTTATAGACTTCTTGAGGCAAAGACGATGGGAAATACTAATCAGGGATAGGGACTTCCAGAATGTGAATAACATTGCGGGTTATAAGGCATGGAATTTAGAATGAATACTATCATTGTTCATGAACTGCATAATGCAGCTTGCCTCAAAACATTGCCTGTGTAATAATGTGACTTCACATTTGTTATCTGACCAATAAAGCCACGTTGATTTCAACCCACTTGTCAATCCACTATTGCTAATAGAGACACCACATTGCCATCTGTAAGGCTTCGAACAGTGCACTCCCCATTGCAGTCAAGATTGTTCATGATAATCTTAGCCTTAACAGGTTGCCAATAATTATCTTCTGGCCCTTTATAAAGACCACAGGTTGATCGCAGTGCTATGATGCTATTTGGGACACTGTACATACAGTAGATTGGATTTGTATGAAGCATGTACTAAAGTAAAAGCCTAAAAAGGTCGGGTTACCACACACAATTAAACCGTTTATACTTTTCTTTGAAGCTGTGTATTCCAGATAGTGAGCTAGGACAATGAAATGGGACTGGACAATGATGTCAAAGACCGGAAGAACAGATCCAGGATAATGGAGTGGCTTTAACGCCACAGTTTTGTTGAGCTACTTTGTCAGGCTGCCAGTACATTATGCATAACTGATGCACAAAGCAAACCTTTTCAACATTTAGTGTTCCAGGTTTTACTTGCTGACCAATATTAGCCACTGCTTTGTGGTTGTGACCCATACGTTGTTCATGACTATAAAACGACCATGGGTCTTTGTATGGTCCTAGCGTGTGTGTGTGTGTGTACAGTATATAGGTATACATTTAAAAAAAAAATATATATATATATATATATATATATACACACACACACACACACACACACACACACACACACACACACACACACACTATATTGACAGTAGTCAATCTATAAGCTCACAAAGATACAGTACATGTTGTGAGCTTGTAGATGGTTTATTTCGCTACTCTGGAGATTTACGAATGCTTCATAATAATCGCATGCCCAAAATAGGGATCTTTTGAATATTTTTTTGAACAATTTATCGTCAATAATTAATTAATTATTATTAATTTATTATTTCCAATCAACCCCTCTGGTTCCCCCTGGTGGCCTCTCTAAAAATGGATTCTCAGTCAGTAGGCCTACTGAAAAAATCACACCCAATGTGAAGTGAGCGGCGGTCGTGCTTGCATAACGTCTTCAGACTAGGATTTAAGTCTAGGATGTACAGGCTATGCTACACACACACAATGCTATAGCAAAACGCTGAGGAAAAAGTGGCTACAGACACACACCCAGCCACTCTATGGAGCGGTTTACCACAGCTCAAAATTAAGCCTTGAGTGTAACAAACCTAAAAAGATTTTTGAGCGGTGGTAAACCGCTCCATAGAGTGGCTGTGTGTGTGTCTGTAGCCATTTCTCCTCATGTTTTGCCATAGCAATGTGTGTGTGTGTGTGTGTCTGTAGCCTGTACATCCTAGACTTATATCCTAGTCTGAAGACGTTATGCAAGCACGACCACGCTAATGCTCAAGGCTGAATTTTTACACTCTCAGAGTCAAATGAACACTCTTGCCGTATAGCCTGTTTCTTTGCATATGGCTGTCCAGTCCTTCTCGTTCTAGGTCATGTGGAATGTGAATACCTCTTTGGGTCACTTGCCTCCCTCTCCATGTTGTGGGAGGAGGTTTTGGTAGACTGTGCTGAAACACTAATGCTCCCTGCTCCTTGTCTGGGAAGTGGGGAAGAATGGGGACACAATGAATAAACCTAATTTGAATGGAGAAAAAAAATAAGTTTAAAAAGTGGTGAGTTGACAATTTTTATTAAAGAGACTGTCAGTATTTCTGTTTGACTTTTTCTTCAATCATACAACACCTTGTATGCGCTTGTGTCTGAGTTTGTGCATATTACGACTAATACGACTAAGAGGATATTACGACTAATACAATAGTAAAACTCCAGTTCTTCAACATAAACAACATAAAATAGAAGAAATAATAAGTAAAGCAGGGATGAACCAGGTTCACAAGGGGCTACGACAACATCAAACAGGTCAAAACTCCAAGCAACAGATAGGAACGATATCAACCAAATGGCCAATCAACTTCGATGTTTCGCCACACTCACAGCATTTCAACCCGTCATGGATCAGTCATCAGGACCGACTTAAAAAAAAGTGAACAGTGCTATTAATGAATTATTAATTTCATTAAAGGAGTAGTTCACCCCCAAAATGACTTTTTTTCTATTGATTACTCATGCCATGGAGAGTAGAGTTCAATAATATTTTTAGTTTTTTGTCACATTCCTAAGACAAAAATGTGATAACAATAAATTTACCCCCATTCATTTCGGATGGTGACCCGTTTCGAAACGGGTCACCATCCGGAATCAATGGGGGTAAATTTACTCAATTCAAATTTTTGTCTTAGGAATGTGACAAAAACCAAAAAATATTATTGAACTCTACTCTCCATGGCATGAGTAATCAATAGAAAAAAAGTCATTTTGGGGGTGAACTACTCCTTTAAGCGTCCTGCGAAGCTTGGCCAATGTGACCCTGGGCGTACGTACGGACAAAGCCAGATGTTGGAGCACCGCTCAAAAAAATAATTACAGTAGGATAAGTTAAAATAGACTTGGGGAGTAAACACTCACACATTCTTATATAGATGGCTAATAACTGTACCACAGAGCTACACCATGAAAATAAAAGGAAAAAAAGGGACAAGCAGTGACATTTGTGGCACCTTTGGAGTTAGTCTTTTGGCTCTGTGTGTTGTGTAGAGCCCCCTCAATATGTTAAGATTCATTGATGAAGAATACATGGGGCCGTACACCCGCGAGTGTCCCTGAGACAGTCACCTTATTGGCCACAGTGGAGAACAGTGACGAGGGGGAGGGAGAGCACAAAGGAAACAACCCTTTAGAGAGACATTTTCTGGAAGTGCTGTTACTTCTCATTCCCAAGTTGAGGGCCTGAGGTTGCATGACATTGCAAAGTGTGACTCCTACAAACATGGAGTTAACCTACACTCCCATCCCGGTTTAGATTTGCGGAGGCCACTCGAGGAGGCCATGCATAACATCCCATAAATGCTACCGGCCAAAGAACCGACGAAAAGAAAATTGCAGTCCAACTCTGAATCAGGTTTAAATAGATGGCCACTGGAGGTAAAGGGGTGTGCGTTGACTGGGAATATTTTCCCTGCAACTAAAAATCGCAAGTGAGCGGTTTTCACTGCTCAAAAAAAGTAAACAGTGTGTGTTTCGGATTAGTCTTTTCTGTGTCAACATCCCAGTACATTTGTGTGTCCATGTTGCTCTGCTCTACGTGGAAGCAAACAGTTAAACAACTTTTGACAGCTCATAGCTGTGGTGCACTATAGGCTTGTCTGGGGTATGGGGTGTCTTAAGTCAACATTGTCCACTGTCCAGTGGGATTTAACTAATGCGATTTTATTCAACACGGTCGTAGCCAGGCCTGTCCCAATTAAGTTTACAAATCCAGAAACGACAATGACTATAATCCAAATGTTCCAGTTGCTCTTAATCCAATGTGTAACCTCGTCCACACAGCCATTGGTATAGATATATTCGCCTAAATCTTGGTCGAAATCTTCATTACGAACACCATAACCACACTGAGTGTTGATGATGACCTCCCTGGGGTCTTTGACACAACAGGAGAAGGGCACACCGCATTTCTCCGTGCTGTTGTGCATGTCAGTGCAGTTGAAGTAGAAATTGAGGTTCCAGTCGCCTGGGCCTTGAGCTCCACAGCACGACCAATATCCCTGGGTGAAGTCTATAAGGTTCTGCAGGTCAACGTCATCGCGGTAGACCTCGATGCCCTTCTTGAAGGACACGTTGAGCTGCTCTTTGACGTGGTCAGCCAATAAGTACACCAGGATGACACCACCCATCTCGAGCAAGAAGATCAACGTCAGGGACCATGACAAAAACGTCAACAGGTAGGTGTTCTCCCGCAGCGCTCCGATGCATCCGGCAAAGCCCAGGACAAACATGACCCCTCCGACCAAGATGAATATCCACACAGGATCCAGGAGCGCTATGTTTGTGATGGACGACATGCTGGAAAAGGCCCCCTTTTCCACCCATGCCCACAAGCCTATAGCCACGAGCAGGGTTCCAAGAAGCCAAAATATACTGTTGAATCCGAACAATAAGTATTTCCAAAAGAGGCTGACCTTTGGTCCTTTAAAAAGACCCGTCATTCTCACTTGACTCATATCTGTAGATAGCCAGCTGCACGTTATACTTATGTGAACAAAGACTAGCTTCTAACAACCATCACCATCTAGTCCATCTGACAGTGTGGGCATCTAAAGGCCTCTTCTATAGGCTGATCAGAGCTCTGGTCCCACGTCACACACAACACAAACCGTTGTCATGCATACCTATCCATGCAGATTTGCGCAGGTGCTGCAGCAGTTTGTCCCTGTCATGTCAGTACCATTAATATCATGTCAGTATCATGGTTAGTATTTATGGTTAGTATCATGGTTAGTATCATGTCAGTATCATATCAGTATCATGTATAATGTCCGTATCATGGTCAGTCCAATGTAAAAACATAAAAAATGACATGCCAATAAGCATCTTATAAGGACTTCTAAGTATCGTATTAATTAATGATATCAATAGGATGTTTGCTTGAAGAGCTACCGAACAATATTAATGGTCAAAGTAGGATAATTCAAGGTTCATTTGGCATAGGGTCCTTATAAGTGAGATTGGGAAGGAAACATGTGCTGTATAGGCTATACATGAAGCAGGGCTGATGGAGAAAGCTGCAAGTGGATTCAAGATACATTCTAAGAGTTCGGTCGCCCTCTGGTGGTGGTTTGTGTTCAAAGCACCATACTGCGAACCCTCCTGTTTTTGGAAGAAGTCTCCTGTTATTTGACCATATCTCCTGTTCCAGAATGTCCCCCAAAACAGGAGGTTTTCAACCTTTTTCATATTTGGAAGTAGTGTACATTTCAGGACCCACTGATATGCAGCCACGGCCATTATACAGGTAGTTCTGAAAGGTGTGAGATCTAGCTCTCTCTCTTGCCATGCCCCCCCTCCACACACACATAGCATAGGTTCCCAAACACTGGGTCAGACACATTTTTATGGATACCTTGATTTTCGGCTTCCTACATTTAGTTTTGAACTGTTATTATTTCAAAACAGTTTCAAAAAACACCCCCCGAAAAGCTAAGATTTTCATGAAAATGCAATGAAGTAATTTCATTAATAAATAAAAATCTAATATATTCCACAAATTAGATGTTTAAGAAGTAGCGCCACGTTGTCATCGTGTAGTTTGCTGTTCATCCATCCATCCATCCATCTTCAACCGCTTATCTGGAATCGGGTCGTGGGGGTAACAGTTCCAACTGAGACCTCCAGATTTCCTTATCCCGTGCAACTTCCTCCACTCCCTCAGGGAGTATACCGAGGCGTTCCCAAGCCAGTTTGGAGATATAATCCCTCCATCTGGTCTTTGGTCTGCCACGGGGTCTCCTCCCAGTGGGATGCGCATCGAGGACCTTCCTAGGAAGGCGCTCAGGGGGCATCCGTACTAGATGCCCGAACGAACCACCTAAGCTGACTCCTTTTCAAGTGTAGGAGCAGCGGTTCTACTCCAAGTCTCTCTCGGGTGACTGAACTTCTCACCCTATCTCTAAGGGAGATACCAGCCACCCGTCTGAGGAAACCCATTTCGGCCGCTTGCACCCGCGACCTTATACTTTCGGTCATGACCCACACTTCATGACCATAGGTGAGAGTAGGAACGAAGATTGCTCGGTAGACAGAGAGCTTTGCCTTCCAGCTCAACTCTTTTTTCTTCACCACAGTGCGTTATCACTGTAATTTGGGTCCCGGGCAAACTTCTCTTTTGGGTCTCAACCTAAAACGTTTGGGAACCACTGCTTTATAGCACCTCAGGGTTCTTTGGGATTGTTGAAATTGTTGTGTGATCTACAAGCTCAATACACAACACATTGTGGTGTGAGGCAAGTCATGCGGAAAGTACTGGGAGCACCACAATGGTGCTAAATAGCCCCTCTCGTTAAAGGAACTAAATAACACCATTTGACTGGTGCTGCACAACTTGCCTCACCTTAGCCATGCTGCTACTCATACGCTGAGTTGGCTGTGCCTGGAATCGTATCCACAATCTTGTAGTCCAAAGGCAAGAGCTCTGCCTACTGAGCATACCTTTTGACAAAATATGATGCTAAATAGAACAACAAATGTGCTATATAGTACCACTAGAGGAGCCAAATAGCACTATATTATGTACAAGTTTTAAATCATGCCAGAGATTACTAAATATGCTTCTATACAACATACTAAAAGACGGACACTCAAAACCTATTGGTTTCCGAGTTATCACACTTTGAAAAATCAGATTTAGAATTAAGGAGAACATTTCTAAGACATTTTAAGTGTGCCTGCAGCTCGCTAAGTGTGTGCAACCTTGTGTATCGGTTGGTGTTAGCATTAGCATTGGTTAGCATTAGCAGTTGTTAGCATTAGCATTTGTCGAGAAAAAGTAGGGTTCCAGGGGCCGCACAGCAATGTATCACACATCCACATGTTCGTCTCGACGAGCTATACAACATACCAAAAGATAGGCACTATCGGAAATGTAAGACTTAGAATCTAGGTTTTGACGCCTTACTATAGTCTTATGTCATGTTGGGGGTTTTGAAGACAATCTGAAAAAAATGAATTAATTTCATATCCACGCGTTCGCCTTGAAGAGCTATACAACATACTAAGAGACAGGCGCTTAAAACCTATTGGTTCCGAGTTATCGCACTTTGAAAAATCGAGGTTTAGATTTAGAATTAAGGAGAACATTTTTAAGACATTTTAAGTGTGCCTGCAGCTCGTTAAGTGTGTGCAACCTTGTGTATCGGTTGGTGTTAGCATTAGCATTTGTTAGCATTAGCAGTTGTTAGCATTAGCATTTGTCGAGAAAAAGTAGGGTTCCAGGGGCCGCACAGCAATGTGTCACACATCCACATATTCGTCTCGACGAGCTATACAACATACCAAAAGATAGGCACTATCGGAAATGTAAGACTTAAAATCTATGTTTTGACGCCTTACTATATATAGTCTTATGTAATTTTGGGGGTTTTGAAGACAATCTGAAAAAAATGAATTAATTTCATATCCACACGTTCGTCTCGAAGAGCGATGCAACATACTATGAGACAGGCGCTTAAAACCTATTGGTTTCCGAGTTATCGCACTTTGAAAAATCTAGGATTGCATTTGTCAAGAAAAGTACGGTTCCAGGGGTCGCACAGCAATGTGTCACACATCCACACGTTCGGCTCGACGAGCTATACAACATACCAAAAGATAGGCACTATCGAAAATGTAAGACTTAAAATCTATGTTTTGACGCCTTACTATATTCTTATGTAATTTTGGGGGTTTTGAAGACAATCTGAAAAAAATGAATACATTTCATATCCACGCGTTCGTCTCGAAGAGCTATACAACATACTAAGAGACAGGCGCTTAAAACCTATTGGTTTCCGAGTTATCGCACTTTGAAAAATCTAGGACTACATTTGTCGAAAAAAAGTAGGGTTCCAGGGGTCGCACAGCAATGTGTCACACATCCACACGTTCGTTTCGACGAGCTATAAAACATACCAAAAGATAGGCACTATCGGAAATTTAAGACTTAAAATCTATGTTTTGTAATTGTGGGGGTTTTGAAGACAATCTGAAAAAAATGAATTCATTTCGTATCCACACGTTCGTCTCGAAGAGCTATGCAACATACTATGAGACAGGCGCTTAAAACCTATTGGTTTCCGAGTTATCGCACTTTGAAAAATCTAGGATTGCATTTGTCAAGAAAAGTAGGGTTCCAGGGGTCGCACAGCAATGTGTCACACATCCACATGTTCCTCTCGACGAGCTATACAACATACCAAAAGATAGGCACTATCGAAAATTTAAGACTTAAAATCTATGTTTTGACGCCTTACTATAGTCTTATGTAATTTTGGGGGTTTTGAAGACAATCTGATTTTTTTTTTTTAATGTCATATCCACGCGTTCGTCTCGAAGAGCTATACAACATACTAAGAGACAGGCGCTTAAAACCTATTGGTTTCCGAGTTATCCCACTTTGAAGAATCTAGGATTGCATTTGTCAAAAAAAGGTAGGGTTCCAGGGGTCGCACAGCAATGTGTCACACATCCACACGTTCGTCTCGACAAGCTATACAACATACCAAAATATAGGCACTATCGGAAATTTAAGACTTAAAATCTATGTTTTGACGCCTTACTATAGTCTTATGTAATTTTGGGGGTTTTGAAGACAATCTGAAAAAAAATGAATACATTTCATATCCATGCGTTCGTCTCGAAGAGCTATACAACATACTAAGAGACAGGCGCTTAAAACCTATTGGTTTCCGAGTTATCCCGCTTTGAAAAATCTAGGATTACATTTGTCAAAAAAAGTAGGGTTCCAGGGGTCGCACAGCAATTTGTCACACATCCACACGTTCGTTTTGACGAGCTATAAAACATACCAAAAGATAGGCACTATCGAAAATGTAAGACTTAAAATCTACGTTTTGACGCCTTACTATAGTCTTATGTAATTTTGGGGGTTTTGAAGACAATCTGAAAAAAAAAAATAATAATAATAATTTCATATCCACGCGTTTGTCTCAAAGAGCTATACAACAAACTAAAAGACAGGCGCTTAAAACCTATTGGTTTCCGAGTTATCGCACTTTGAAAAATCTAGGATTACATTTGTCGAAAAAAAGTAGGGTTCCAGGGGTCGCACAGCAATGTGTCACACATCCACACGTTCGTCTCGACGAGCTATACAACATACCAAAAGATAGGCACTATCGGAAATGTAAGACTTAAAATCTATGTTTTGACGCCTTACTAATAGTCTTATGTAATTTTGGGGGTTTTGAAGACAATCTGAAAAGAAATGAATTAATTTCAAATCCACGCGTTCGTCTCGAAGAGCTATACAACAAACTAAAAGACAGGCGCTTAAATGTTGTATAGAAGAGCTATACAACATACTAAAAGACAGGCGCTTAAAACCTATTGGTTTGCGAGTTATCGCACTTTGAAAAATCTAGGATTGCATTTGTCGAAAAAAGTAGGGTTCCAGGGGTCGCACAGCAATGTGTCACACATCCACACGTTCGTCTCGACGAGCTATACAACATACTAAAATATCTACTTATTGATCTTTCTACCTATTGGATTCCAAGTTATCACACTTTGAAAAATCTATCATTAGATCTAGAATTAAGGAGAACATTTCAAAGAAATTTTAAGTGTGCCTGCAGCTCGCTAGATTTAAGTTCTGTTAAGATTGACAAAATATATTTTTCATGAATTTCTGAAATCTAAGAAATGTAATAACCTTTTGGTCACATGACTTTGATAGCTAAATCTTTGTTCAGAGTGTCTGTCACCCATGCCCACATGATGCACACCCTTTATTTTGATCTAAGAAATTCAGTAACCATAGTTTCATCGGATACATAGATGAAGACACTACTAATCTAATACACATTACATATTTAGACACATTACATATTTAACATCTACATGTCTAAATTACTAACTACACTTAAGTACAATCACCAACATTACTGTAAGTGCAATCAGCAGGACACCACAGGGAATTGAACCCTGTCCTAGTAAAACCAGGAGTTCCACACCAGTGTCTTTTGCTTCTTGACATGAACAGGTTTAAGGCACACTTAGACCTTTACTTTCATAATGACACTGAACTCTTCCACATTTTTGCCTATTATCACCTGAGCAATAACATGTACCTGAAGAATCATTTCAGTCTTTGACAAATTAAATGGCTGCTAACCTTAATGTTATGTAGAATAAACTAATGTTAATGTAACATAGATGCAAGAGTGACATCCAGGCATTTCAGATGAAACACCACTTAACATCTTTAAATCACCCTTTCCAAAATGCTTAACATCTTTAAATCACTGTTTCCAAAATGTTGATTCGGGACCCATTTGTGGGTCGTGGACACTTTTAAAGATTGCAAAAAAAATATCCCTACATTAAATATATACATAGATTAAAAATATATATTTTTAAAATCTAAAGTTTTTTTTACAATAGTACAACACTACAAAAAGAACAAAGGCTTTGCCAGCCTTCCATGCATTCGCTGGGGTCGACAACACAGGGAGGTTCTCCTGTATAGGCAAGGCAACCTGGCTGCAGATGTACCTAAAAAAAGATTAAGATCAATGCTCTGTAGATGCTTTTGGATGAAGCAGAAGTGACAGAAGGAATGCTGTCAACAGTGGAGAATGCTGTCAACACTGGAGTCCTTTGTATGTGCAGCTTGCAAACATAGGGCAGAACGTGACAAGCTCCCTCCAACACCTGGAGCTCTGAAGCAGCACATCTTGAGAGTCGATGTCCAAACAAGGGCATGGGCACAAGCAACCATTGCTCTGAAGGAGCTGGGAGGTCCTCCCAGCTCCAAAGGCCATCCTTGAGATGGTCCAATGCAAGTGTAAATCTGACTGTTCTTCTGGCAGATGTTTCTGCAAAGCTAAGCCTGTACTGACATGTGTCAGTGCAGCAGCAGTACCAGAACGATGATGATTCCCAAGCTGTGATGCACAAAAGTGATGATAATGATTATGATGGTGCATAGAGACTGTCTATGATTACACATGTCATGATGTTTAACATGGTTAAACAAACATTTAAAGTTCACAGTTATAAAACAATGCTGAGTTGGTATCTGACTGACTGCCTGGGCTGTGTCGGTTTTTTACCCATATGGTAGATTATGTATTGATGATACAAAAAATGAAATGATAACTTGGACCATTGGATTCCTTGACCCTGAAAATGTAGGTTTAAAAATCAATGTTCCATCTCATTTAGAAGCCAAGATATGACAAAACATACATTTTACAGCTGGCATTTTGTCCAATATGGCCGCCATAAACACATCTGGGCAAATGGAAACATTGATTTCCTGATTCCTTAGATAATTAACTTTCCAAAAAGATAGTTTTGCAAATCTTCAAAACAATCCAACAACATTACATAGTGAATATAATATTGCAAGAAAACAACCACACCAGGCCGTTTTGGACCCAGTCATGCATTAATGTTGTAATTATTTGAGCTTTATAACTACCACTATTGGATTCCTTGACCCTGAAAATGTAGGTTTAGCAGTTAAAATCAATGTTCCAGCTTATTTAGAGGTCCAGATATTACAAAACGTAATTTTATGGTGGCCATTTTGTAAATTCCAATATGGCCGCCATAAACACATCTGGGCAAATGGAAACATTGATTTTCTGATTCCCTAGACAATAACCTTTCCAAAAATGTATAGTTTTGCAAATCTTCAAAAATATCCAACAAAATGACATAAGGGACCTGACTGCATAGAAATCAAACCTTGTTGCGGGATAAGATCTACAAACGCGCGCGCGCGCGCACACACACACACACACACACACACACACACACACACACACACACACACACACACACACACACACACACACACACACACACACACAGACAGACAGACAGACAGACAGACAGACAGCAGTGAGTGTGGTTGAAAGTTTAAACTGCATGTGACACTTGGAAACAAACGTTTGTTTTATCAGTTGTAAAACTATGTTCCACATGTTTTGTCCATTTGGTGTCATAATTCAGTGCTAGAATCAAACCCCAGGCCCAGAGTGTTTCACTAATAACACTAACAGAGTAAAGTATTGGAGGATAAAACGTGTGTCATGTTGAAATAAACCAAACATTTACCTCCCACTTAAAGGGGGCGGGACACCGGCCGAAATTTAACATTATGATTATGATACAGTAGGTCACGTGGTCTTTCTTCAAACGGTCTGAAAAGGAGGCGGGGCCGTATCAGTTATTAGTGAAGTGAATGTATACTTCGTCCGTCGTGCGGTGCCGCGCACAACCTGATGTGTTGTTGTTAGCTGGTAGCGCCGCACCGCACGGCTATTTTCAAGAGCTATTCACACACACACACACACACACACACACACACACACACACACACACACACACACACACACACACACACACACACACAGGCTACCACAGACTTCAGTCCTCCGGAGCTCCGGTGAAGCACTGGAGCTTTTAGCAGAGATGGCTGCTAAAAAGTGGTCTGTGCTGCGTTGGACCCTCGTTCTAATCTCTGACACCTTTTTGTTAGAAGACTTGTACCCTGTACGCGGTTAGGGGGGATTCTATAGCAGATTATATCAAATTTTTACCCCTAGAACTGCTTGTTTTAAAATTCGTTTTATGAATTGTCGCATTTTCTCCTCGCACAGTTCTGTTGGGGTTGTTTCACTAGATAATACTCAGCGCTCAACTCCGCCCCCTCCCGTCATATTACCCAATCGAATTAATTTAATTCAGTTACTGTACAGAAAGTACTACTTTCAGTACAGTAACTACAATAAATTAATTTGATTGGGTAATTTAACATGGGGGTACATGACATCATTAAAAAAATTGGCTAATTTGCTAGCCATAATTAGCTGTTTTGGCCGTGTCACGCCCATGCACTTTAAAGGGGGCGGGACACCGGCCGTCGCGGCCGAAGTTTAACATTATGATACAGTAGGTCACGTGGTCTTTCTTCAAACGGTCTGAAAAAGGCGGGGCCGTAGGGTCCTACTAATTGCACCACAATACCCAAAAGTACACAAAAGAACACAAAAGTACACAAAACTACCCAAAAGTATACCCCAAACTACCCAAAAGTACCCAAAAGTACACAAAACTACCCAAAAGTACACAAAACTACCCCAAACTACCCAAAAGTACCAAAAAGTATACCCCAAAGTACCCAAAAGTACACAAAACTACCCCAAAGTACACAAAACTACCCCAAACTACCCAAAAGTATACCCCAAAGTACCCAAAAGTACACAAAACTACCCCAAAGTACACAAAACTACCCCAAACTACCCAAAAGTATACCCCAAACTACCCAAAAGTACACAAAACTACCCCAAAGTACACAAAACTACCCCAAACTACCCAAAAGTACCCAAAAGTATCCAAAAAATTAAAGCTGCAAGCAGCAATGACCGGGCCCTCGTAAAACGGCGTGCCCGTGGCGTAGCGTCAAACTTCCTTCACCAAACAGGAAGTGCCCCCTCTTCTGATTGGTCCATACTTCATTGTTCCTTTTTTTGGCTGTTAACTCATCAACCGTTTATCGTACAGAGTTGTGGCTGGTATCATATGACTTGACTAAGTGTCCTTCACCTTAATTGGTTTAACTAAGCCCCGCCCCCTCTTCTGATTGGCCGAAACTTGATTGTTCCTTTTTTGGCTTTTACTCATCAACCGTTTATCGTACAGAGTTTTGGCTGGTATCATATGACTTGATTAAGTGTCCTTAACCTTAATTGACGCTTCCTTCGCCAAACAGGAAGTGCCCTTCGCCAAACAGGAAGTGACTCTATAACTCATGAACCGTTTGTCGTACAGACTCGTGGCTGATGTCATATGACTTGATTAAGAGTCCTTCACCTTAATTGACGCTTCCTTCGCCAAACAGGAAGTGCCCTTCACCAAACAGGAAGTGCCTCTATATCTCATGAACCGTTTGTCGTAATAATGCTAACAAATGCTAATGCTAACACATGCTAATGCTAACACATGCTAATGCTAACACATGCTAATGCTAATGCTAACAAATGCTAATGCTAACACATGCTAATGCTAACACATGCTAATGCTAAAATGCTAATGCTAACACATGCTAATGCTAACAAATGCTAATGCTAACACATGCTAATGCTAATACATGCTAATGCTAACACATGCTAATGCTAAAAGGCTAATGCTAACATGCTAATGCTAACACATGCTAATGCTAACAAATGCTAATGCTAACAAATGCTAATGCTAACACATGCTTATGCTAATATGCTAATGCTAACAGATGCTAATGCTAATGTTAACAAATGCTAATGCTAATGTTAACACATGCTAATGCTAACATGCTAATGCTAACACATGCTAATGCTAACATGCTAATGCTAACACATGATAATGCTAACAAATGCTAATGCTAATATGCTAATGCTAACACATGCTAATGCTAACATGCTAATGCTAACATGCTAATGTTAACACATGCTAATGCTAACATGCTAATGCTAACACATGCTAATGCTAACATGCTAATGCTAATGCTAGCACATGCTAATGCTAACAAAGGCTAATGCTAACAAATGCTAATGCTGAATCTAAAATTCTAACGCTAATTGGCTGCTACCCCTTGTAGCGGGGCTGTTAAGGAGAACAATACTTCAGTTCTGGAAAGAAGCACCACAATTTTACAGAGTGTACCTCTTGGGTCATTCTTTAGAAAAATCACATTAGACACTTAATTTTCAAAATGTCCGCCAGTTTTAAAGATGGCCGCCTTTTCGGATATGTTTTACAGTACGCCAGCCAGTTAATATCGAATTTTCATAATATTAGAGTTGTTTTGTAGGTTTTAAAACATCCGGAGTTCATTTATTACACTTTTAAAGCAGCCAGAATAACCTTTCTGACTTTTGGTTGGGGTCTTTCCTCACCTGGGACAGACCCCTGAGCCTATTTCAGTAATCGCTCTGCTCCTGCACCAGAACAATGTTAAATTAGATCTGAAATATGCTCTGAAATAAAAAATGACTAGTAGCAAATAACAGAGGTCTTCCACGGGGGGTCCGGGACCCCTGGGGGGGTCCTCAGAGCTATTACAGGGGGCCTGCCAAATCTCGATGAGATCTTTTTTTTTTCTTTTTTTTTTTACATTTGAAACTTTGAATGTTTTTATGTATCCTGGTTTTATGTATTGTACTTTGATGGTTTATTAGTATTCTCAGTATTATTTATAATGTTTTTTGTGTTAAAACAGTTATGGTTGACAGCTGTTACTGCAGGGATTGCAATAATGAAGGTATTGCAACTTTTCACTTTGGGTGCAGAACAACATTTCCATTTATTGCACTGCACTCACACTGACAACACATACACACACACACACACACACACACACACACACACACACACACACACACACACACACACACACACACACACATTTTAACCATTTATTTATGTCCACACAAAGGAGATGCATACAAGGACACAAATAGTATAGGTGCAGTAGAGTAACATTTACAAAATCATGGCATTATGTCTTCATGATACAATAGCAAGGCACTTGGTACTCTACGGGTATAAGTAACAGCGTCTCCGCCATATGTGGCGGCTGCCGATTATAGCGGAGACGGAACAATACTTTGCCAGCCTTTTTGCCTCTTTTTTAGGCACTCCAAGTTGTTGAAACCCTCTAACAACCAGCCTGTGGGTATGTCCTAGGCTGCCAAATATGAAAACAAATAGTCTGCACCTGTACCCCAGCTCTGAGATCGTATTTAGGAGAGGTTGGTATTTAATGACCTTGGTCATGAAAGCTTCCTCTAGGCTAGGGTCAAAGGTGCAGGCCATCTCCAATACAGACACTTCCCTGGACTCTTCATCAACCACAACAACATCTGGTGTATTAGCTGTCAAAGATGCAAACATTTCCAAGTTATCACAGAGATGAAACATGGATGGAATGACACGGGAATGTTTGTACACACACACACACACACACACACACACACACACACACACACACACACACACACACACACACACACACACACACACACACACACACACACACACACACACACACACACACACACACACCTCTTTGTTATTGTCACCCCAAAACCCTCACCTTATCCTCTTATAGAGCCCATGGTTAATTACGCCCAAAGAGATTCACTACACTACAGTAATTTCAGACATGCAGGATATATTCGTCTTCATCATCATCATCATCTTCAATGTCCAACCTAATAGTGTTGACACAGTCTCCACCATAGCATAGAGTGAAAGGCAGGTTATTTGAGCAGCTGCACCGTCCCTTACAACCTGCTTTGCAGACACATTTGATGGGCTCAAGTACTGCCTTTGGAGCAGGGAGAGCAAGAAAACTGAAACCTGGAATATACCCTCCACTCTCTGAATTCCATCTATTTTCTTCGATTGGTGGAAGCACAGGGAAATTTGTCAGGTATGATTTATCCTGCATTGTGACGGAGTTGGCACGGAGGTAATGTGGTAGCAGTGCAGCACGAGTTGGAGGTAGCATCTCACCCTCCAAGTTATTTGACAGAAATAGTTCCCATCTGAGTAATCCCAGGGTTGTTGGACCTTTTGAACTGTAAACATGGCATGCAAAATGTTCGGACTGCAATGTTGATGGAAGCTCACAATTTATAAGCTCAGGAGGAATGGCCAATGACCTTGCCAAGGTCCTTGAAGCGGTTAGTGGCTTGGTCATCATCATCATCATCATCATCAAGTAGGCATTGACCCATGTCTTTTTGGTGATTCCAACAAATGTTCTTCCCCAGTCAACACCTGAAAAACGCAATTTGTAACATCAACTTGAACTCACTCGAATATATCAATTTCCTTTTTTTGTACCGGAGGCAAGGACTTGATAAGGAATCGGGGTATCAGCCTCTTCATGTGTTTGCACTTCCTCAAAATCATGTCCCTTGATGAAGGTATCGTATTATGATGCCTACTTCGTCATACCTGACAAATTGCCCTGAGCTTCCATCAATTGAAAAAATAGATGGAATTCAGAGAGTGGAGGGTATGTTCCAGTCAGGTTTCTTGCCATCCCTGCTGCAAAGGCAAAGCTCATCAAATGTGTTTGCAAAGCAGGTTACAAGGGACGGTGCAGCTGCTCAAACAATAACCTGCCTTGCACTCTCCTCCCTGCAAATGATATAGTGGAAACTGTCAACATTATTAGGGAGGACATGTATAGTAGTGAATTTCTTTGGGTACAATTGACCGTGAGCTCTTTAAGAGGATAGGGTGCGGGTTTTGGGGTGACGATAACAAAGAGGTGTGTGTGTTGTGTTGTCAGTGTTAGTGCAATGCAATAAATGGACATGTTAGACTGTGCGCCCAAAGTGAGAAGTTGCAATACCTTAATTCTTGCAATACCTGTGAACCTGTCTGTCTAACACACACATGTTATAAATAATACTGAGAATACTAATAAAAACAGTTTCAAATGTAAAAATATATATACATATAAAAAAAAGGAACTTCCCCATCAAGATTCGGCAGGCCTCCTGTAGTAACTCTGAGGACCCCCTAGGGGTCCGGGACCCCTGTGGAAGACCCCTGGGTATTTTCTACTACTCATTTTTGCTTTCAGAGCCCAGTTACAACAACTTTAATGCTTCAGTTATGATCTAATTTAACATTGCTCTGGAGCAGGAGCAAAGCGACTACTCAGATAAGCTCAGGGGTCTGTTTGGGGGATCCCAGGTGAGGAAAGACCCCAACCAAAAGTCAGAAAAGTTATTCTGGCTGCTTTAAAAGAGTAATAAATGAACTCACGATGTTTTAAAACCTACAAAACAACTCTAATATTATGAAAATCGGACATTAACTGGCTGGCGTACTGTTCAGAGGCAGCCATCTTGGAAACATGGCAGCCATTTTGATTTTTCAGTGTCTAACGTGTTTTATCATAGGAACAACCCCTAAGGAGTACTTGTGAAAAGTTTTAGGTTTCTTTCCACTTGTGAAGTATTTTAGTGCAAAAATGCATTTACCTGCCCCGCTATTGTGACGTGGGTAGAGCTGCGAGGGCCCGGTCATTGCTGCTTGCAGCTTTAATTTTTTGGATACTTTTGGGTACTTTTGGGTAGTTTGGGGTACTTTTGTGTATACTTTTGGGTACTTTTGGGTAGTTTGGGGTAGTTTGGGGTAGTTTTGGGTATACTTTTGGGTAGTTTGGGGTAGTTTTGTGTACTTTGGGGTAGTTTTGTGTACTTTTGGGTAGTTTGGGGTATACTTTTGGGTAGTTTGGGGTAGTTTTGTGTACTTTGGGGTAGTTTTGTGTACTTTTGGGTACTTTGGGGTATACTTTTGGGTAGTTTGGGGTAGTTTTGTGTATACTTTTGGGTACTTTTGGGTAGTTTGGGGTAGTTTTGGGTATACTTTTGGGTAGTTTGGGGTAGTTTTGTGTACTTTGGGGTAGTTTTGTGTACTTTTGGATACTTTGGGGTATACTTTTGGGTAGTTTGGGGTAGTTTTGTGTACTTTGGGGTAGTTTTGTGTACTTTTGGGTACTTTGGGGTATACTTTTGGGTAGTTTGGGGTAGTTTTGTGTACTTTGGGGTAGTTTTGTGTACTTTTGGGTACTTTGGGGTATGCTTTTTGGTACTTTTGGGTAGTTTGGGGTAGTTTTGTGTACTTTTGGGTAGTTTTGTGTACTTTTGGGTATACTTTTGGGTACTTTGGGGTACTTTGGGGTATACTTTTGGGTAGTTTTGTGTACTTTTGTGTTCTTTTGTGTACTTTTGGGTATTGTGGTGCAATTAGTAGGACCCGGGCCGTATCAGTTATTAGTGAATGTATACTTCGTCCGTCGTGCGGTGCCGCGCACAACGTTGATGTGTTGTTGTTAACTGGTAGCGCCGCACCGCACGGCTATTTTCAAGAGCTATTGTGTGTGCGCACTGTACTATTGTATATACTGTACATACTGATTGTTTAGACTTACTGTTACCTGCCCCTTCCTTGTATATATTGTATATACTGTACTTACTGATTGTATAGACCTACTGTTTTCTTTTTTTCTTTACATATCTACTGCATAGTACTGTGTTCTATTTGTCTGTCATTCAATGTTATATGAGATACTTTAATGGTTTCCTGTTGAAATAAGCTTAGTCTTTTCATGGATCTCCTTTTAGTAGACCTTGTACCAGTGAACTGTACCGTCATGAATCTGTACATTTTCCTATGCAAACTTCTAATAAAGCCTTCAATCAATCAATATACACACACACACGCACGCACGCACACACGCACGCACACACACACACACACACACACACACACACACACACACACACACACACACACACACACACACAGGCTACCACAGACTTCAGTCCTCCGGAGCTCCGGTGAAGACTGGAGCACTTTTTAGCAGAGATGGCTGCTAAAAAGTGGTCTGTGCTGCGGAGGACCCTCGTTCTAATCTCTGACACCTTTTTGTTAGAAGACTTGTACCCTGTACGCGGTTAGGGGGGATTCTATAGCAGATTATATCAAATTTTTACCCCTAGAACTGCTTGTTTTAAAATTCGTTTTATGAATTGTCGCATTTTCTCCTCGCACAGTTCTGTTGGGGTTGTTTCACTAGATAATACTCAGCGCTCAACTCCGCCCCCTCCCGTCATATTACCCAATCAAATTAATTTAATTCAGTTACTGTACAGAAAGTACTACTTTCAGTACAGTAACTACAATAAATTAATTTGATTGGGTAATTTAACATGGGGGTACATGACATCATTAAAAAAATTGGCTAATTTGATAGCCATAATTAGCTGTTTTGGCTGTGTCATGCCCACTTTAAGTGAATCTATATGATCTTGCGTGCATTGCCCCCACCCATAAAGCGGGTCCTCCCCCAGAAAATTTTTAACATAGTAGATTTAATCTCCTGTGTTCTGGTGAATTTTGTGCATGTTTGATACTTTTATCAGGCTTGCTTTACTAGCATGGGTACAATTTCAGCCTTAAAATGCCAAATGTTGGTGTACAGATTTGATGACTGAAGCAAAAGGACATCTTTAATAATGATTTCTCATCTTTAAGTCATTACTTAAGTGAATATCTGTATGATCTTTCTTGCATGCATTGCCCCCACCCCTAAAGCGGGGGGTCTGGGGGTCCTCCCCCCTAATTTTTTTTACATAGTAGATGTCATTTCCTGTGTTCTGGTGAATTTTGGGAGTTGGATACAAAATCCAGGAGAAATCCAGGAGATTTGCCAATCCAGGAGACTCCCAGGAGAGGGGTTCAAAATCCAGGAGACTCCTGGGAAATCCAGGAGAGTTGACAAGCCGTCAACTCAGTGTGTCCATTGAGTGTGTCCATTTATACACTAATCCGAGTAGAGCTTTGTGTATGTCGCCACCTAGTGGCAGCTACATTACTGATGTGTTTACACACATCAGCACAGCCCAGCGTCAGTGACAGACAACGCAAGCAGCAGCCCAGCGTCGGGGACACAGTCAACGCAGACATGTCAAGTTGGATTGATGATGTTAGACAGTGGCCTTCAGTTACAGATGAAGGTAGCTTATCGGTGATTTTAGTTATTGGTTATGGAAATAGCATGCTCTATTTCCATAACCAAACACTAAAAACTGTGGGAAAACATGGAAAAACGGGCACGCTTTACGTTAGCTATCTAATTGTAACGATACACTGTATGCATTGTTTCATAGGCATTCAAGAGTATTTCCTTCATCGTCTGGCATCTGATGATCAACAAAATGCTAACTACAGGTCACTCATTGAGGGTCAAAATTATCTGAGCTCTGGATGGATTGGTCAAATACTGCACAATCTACTTGATGATGAACACATATAACTCTAAGAGCACCTGTTCGATTCTCACAGACAATTAACAGCCAACATAATGTTGAATTGACTCTGCAAAGACTGGATGGGAGAGTTGTAAATGTGTACTGTGATTGTATGGCTAACAAAGGGAAGTGTTGCAGTCACACAGCAGGTGTACTGTACAAGATTAAATATGCTGTGACCCAAGGCCTGACAGGAGTATCCTGCACTGACAAGCTGTGTGCTTGGAATCAATCCACTTGGAAAAATGTGATACCGGACACAATTGAAAACATTCAAGGGCCAGAGCATGCACCCAAGAAAAGTATGAAAGTTACATCCTTGGCATTTGAGACTGATACAGATGTCATTCAACACTTCTCATCCCCTGAGTTGGCTGGCTTAGCAATGATACCTGGCAGCATTTTGCATCACGTATTGACAGCACAGCCACAGAGGAAAACAACTGACCCACAAACTGAACTACCCAAAGAGCATTCCCAATGTGCTGACTGTAAATGCACACTCTGCAATGTAGTGTTTGAAACATAATGTGAAATGTGGGGAAGATCAGAGAGAGAAAATTGAATTAAAATCAAGGGGCCAAGATGGACAATTTTGGCTAGACCAGAGAAAGGTTAGGATAACCAGTAGTGAAGCATCCAATGTGCCTAAAAAAACAGACCCAAGTAAGTGGGTGGAAAGAAAACTAAATGCTGTATTTGGAGGCTGTGCAGCTACCAGGTATGGTCAATCAGCTGAGCCTTTGGCTAGAAAATGGTTTGAAGAGACCACAGGGCAGACAGTGGAGACCACGGGTCTCATTGTACATGAGAATGAAAACTGGCTTGGTGCAAGCCTTGATGGAATTATTGATGCCAATACCATCCTTGAGATTAAGTGTCCTACAGCAAAGAAGCTTGAAGCACATGATGGCAGTCTGCAGAAAATGATTGAATCAAACAAATATGTGAAGTATGTTAATGGAAAGTACATCCTTAAAGAAACTGCATCTGGATTAGGCTACTATTATCAAGTCCAAGTTGCAATGCATTGTGCAAACAAAACAATTTGTAAATTCCTGGTATGGACCCCAAATGAACAGGTTATCGCAGATGTGCCATACAATCAGAAGTGGACTGAAGAACACATCTGCCATCTGAAGGTGGTTTACTTTGAGCACCTGCTACCAGCAATTGCAACCAGAATATCACATGGAGTAATGACAGTGTGTTGACCCAAGTGAAGTACCAGTCTGGACTTTAATGAAGGTGAACTGAAAATAATTCAGGGTAATGGGTTATCTTTCATGTCATGCTGTTCACTGTTGAAACATACATACGACATGTGAAAACAATGTTATTTTTCATTTCATGCTGTTCACAGTTCAAGCATACACAATACGTGTTAAATAAAATTGCAGGCAAAATGTAATTATTTCCCTTGTATGGCGATCAACTATATCATTTAAGAATAATGTACCACTAAACCTAGTTCCACTCAATCTCCTCTGCCATATCCCACGAATATGCATCACCTTCTTGATCAATATCCTCACTTGCATCCACTTCTCCCTCAGTTTCCTCCCGTATTAACTGAGGTTGCAAGTTACAAAGACCTGCACAAATAGCTACTATGTCATCAACATGTTGTACCCTACCAGGGATTACATTACTCAAAATTTTAAAAACCTTTAACCTCCTAATAGCTCTCTCCACATGAATTCTGACATTTGCTAAGCGACGCGTTTGTGTAACTTCATGCTCAGGTAGTTCTTTACAGCCACGTGTAAAGGCAGGCATGGCCAAAGTCACTCCTGGAGGCAAAACATCTGTAATAGTGAACCCATGGTCCGCTAAAACTTGATCACCAGGAAGCAGGTTGCCGATAAGACCGCTGTTCTTTGTGATAAAAGTATCACTGGCCCTCCCACCAAACAATTTAGATACAAACATCACAAAACCATTGGGAGCAATGCAATAAAGGGCTTTGTATGTGTTGTGAGATTTGTAATTGCTATATGTTTGTGATCGCTTCATGAAGTTCTTTGGCCTCTGCACAAATATTTCAGTACAGTCTATGATGCAGGTTGCTTTGGGATAATTCATACTGAAACTCTGAGGCCTTATTCTTTTCAGAGTATCTCTAGGCAACCAAGCAATTATCTTTTCATTCATAAACCTTGCTAGTATTGATCTCCAGACAGCAAATATATCACAGGCTGTGGTCCTACTTATTCCAAACCTTTTTCCCAAGTCTGTGAACATCAAACTAAGACGGAGCCTCATTAGAACTAATAACAGTTGGTCATGCACTGCCAACTTGAAGGTCTTTGAGTGTGGGAGAAAAGCTGTGACAGCATACAAAAGCTGCCAAAAACTGGCAATACCTATGCCTGTGAAAAACCTACAGTCATTGTCATCTAAATCATAGGCTGAGACTGATGGTGTAGGATCTGTTTGTGTTGCGCTGTCCTTTGACTGACTGAAAAGGGGTGCGAGACATCTTCTTTTGGGCGGGGCACGGACAGATGTCACAATCCCCTGTGTAAAGAGACATAAGAAGAAAGAAATATGGCATTAATTTTCAAACTGCATTTCTTGCTAGGCTGGCAGGAATTGTCTGGGATTGCCAGACAATTCCCTGCAAGATCCCTGCCCCATCCCATAATGTTCCTTGCCCCACTGCCCCAGATAGGAATATGCCAGGAAAAGGAATAAAACTTACAATATGATTATGTTTATATCCCATGTGCAATACTGGGTAGGGATGCTCTTTGGTTGGTCTCCCATCAATGAAATGTATTCCACACACCTTGAAGAGGAAATAAAAATACAATAGTACATAAGTTACCCAACAATACACCATTATCCATGATTAGGCTACATTACATTATGCGTGCTACTGTGTTTCATGTTGACTCGACATTGCTTTGCAATAACGTTAGCAAAAGGTTAGCTGACGTTACCAGCAAGCTGGGTAGCCTAGCTAGCTGGCTAATGGCGTTAGCCTCCACGTTAGGTGGCTAGGTGCCCACACTGAGAAATACAATTCGTAGCGTTAGGCAATTATGAGATTCAATGTTGCACAACAAATAAACATCTGCACATGCTGGATCGTCTCAGTTATTGTTCATTTTATTAAATATTAAGCACAAGAGCAGTAGCCTACCTGCGTTTGTGGCTACTGCTGGTGTGCTTGAAAATTAATAAAGAACAATCAATGAGACGATCCACCGAGTGTGGATGTTTATTTGTTATGTATTTTACATTATCTCTGCACCTTACTACGAGTCGACCTTCCTGTCCTTGCAGGGGCTTTTGTTCCAGCAGGACTGCTACGAGATAACGAGATTAAATGCTGTTAACCAAAACTCACCCTGCTGTGTTGATTTGGGACAAAGTCCTTTCTGTTGATATTTTTCACCCACGTTTTCTTAACTTCTTGGTCCTCTGCGCGTCCAGGAAATCGATGCAAACTGTATGGCAAAAGACAGGGGCAATCTTCGTGCAGTGAAGGCTTGTGTATTTCACAAACTTTCTTCTTCCATTGTAGGATTTTCACGCTATTGTTGGCACAGTTTATGACGGAACATGTATATCCACTCGACATCATGAAAAAAAAAATATTTGCAGAAAAAGAAAACAGAGAGGTCGAATTCCGTGGGCGAATTTAGTTAACAGTGCAAAGCTGCTGCTGCGGTCTGCTCCTGCTCTGTTGTCTGCAGCAGTTGCACAGCATCAATGGCGGACGGGGTACTTCCGGTGTCGGTACTCGATCTTTTCAAGAGTGTATGGCTGCAGGCATGGAGACACCTCCCTCAGCGAGACAGGGGTAACTGGAGGCAAAGATGGCGGCGGTTTCTGTGCTGCCGCGCAGATTTGCGGGGCGTGGGGAAAGTTCTTCGAATGGGAGTTACTTGTTCTGTGAACGGGCGTGGGAAAAGGTCTACGATAAGGCTGGGCCTGGGATATAATAAAGAGAGAACCAGCGGCTCGCCGCTCCACTCGCATCCAACTTTGGGTTTGGGGTCTCGGCCGCGGACCGCCTCCAGTTACCCATGCAGGCGATATAACAGGGGATATATAGAGAGAGAGAGAACCAGGGGCACGGGGCGGCAGCTGTTCCACTACTATCCGACTTTGGAGCATCGGAGTGGGACGGCTGAGTGGCTCGTATCGCAGACCACCTCCGCCCTCCGGGGACACCTGGAGGTATCGTGGAGCTCCGGGGACCCCCTGGCCGCGCCGCGCTACACCCTGTGTAGCCGGAAAAAAGACCCTTCTAACGGGGTGGCTCACGGACGGCGCCCGGGGACATCGCTCGGGGGGACGCAAATGTGGTCGCGTCGCTGCGGAGGACCGCCGCCTCTGCAGCCCACTTTGGATAGGAGTGGAACGGCGGCCGTCCCGTGTCCCTGGTTCTCTTATATATCCGCATGTCCCCCTGTTATATAGCCAGGGGTCCCTGGAGGTGGTCCACGGCACGCGTGCCACTCGTCGCCGACACTAAAACTAACCCTAACTCTACCCCTAACCCTAAACTTAACCTCAGTAACCGTACCTCAGTAACTAACCTGCCGACGCTAGTCGGAACAGCGGCCCGTCGGGATAGTGAGCGGACCCCCGGTAAAATGAGCCCCCGACCCCCGTCCAAAATTCGCTGCGCATTAAGTTGTGTAATTACGGTAGAAACTGCGAGAGTGGGAGTGGGAGCAGAACGGCGAGCTGCTGGCTATAGGCTCGTGGCAGCTTTTCCCACGCCCATCACGCTAACGCCCATTCGAAGACCTTACGCCACGCCCATCTGCGCCCATCTGCGCAGCAGACTCGACTCCAGTTACCGGTACTTGCCCTCAGCAGCCTTTTCTGCTCTCTTCCGGCGCTTGCGACTGACGTCACAAATATGGCTGAAAACAGCAGACCTACAAGCTCAAAACGCATAGCAAGCGCAACGCTTTGTGGGCTTGTAGATCGGCTGTTTTCGCCACCCAACACAGTCACCGGTGCCCAGTCGTTTTTAGAATACTACAGCTGCATGGATTATTAATTCTTATTGAACACAGGAAAATAACACGTTTCTTTAAGAATATTTATTATTAAAAGAAACTATTTACTATATTAATAATATAGTAATAGTTTATTTTAATATAGTAATAATAATAATATAGTAAATAGTTTCTATATTAATAATTATAGTGAATACCGGTAGTTTCTTTTAATAATAAATATCAGCGGTGAGAGACACCCCGGTGGTCAGCAGCGAGGCCCCCGCCGCTGGTCCCGTGGTCAGCGGCGAGACCTCCGCCGCTGACCACGGTCAGGCGAGGCGAGGTGACGGTCATCGGCGAGGCGAGGTGACCATCGGTTCTCCCGGTGGAGGGTCGACAGATCCCCGCACGGTAGCCGTGAGTCATCCGCCCTGCGGGGGTCTCTCGCCGCCGACCACGAGCCCCCCGCAGCCCGTGGTCAGCGGCGAGACCCCCGCCGCCGACCACGGAGCCGCTGACCCCCGCTCCTCTCACGGACCTCCTCCGCTGGAGGTCCGTGAGAGAGGAGGTCCGTGAGAGGAGCGGGCGTCAGCGGCTCCGTGGTCGGCGGCGAGAGACCCTCGCAGGGCGGCTACTCACGGCCACCGTGCGACCCTCCACCGGGAGACCACCACTCACGGTCAGTCACGGACCTCGCCCCGTGGTCGGCGGTGAGAAACCCCCGCAGGACGGCTGACTCACACTGAGGTCTCTCGCAGACCACCGGTCCTCAGAGGGGTACCTCAGTACTGTTATTTATTATTAAAAGTTACTTGGAATTTTCGGCAATAAGAATTAATGCAATACTGTTATTTATTATTAAAGGCAATAAGAATTAATGCAGTACTGTTATGTATTATTAAAAGTTACTTTGGGGGATGTTGTTAGTCCTTGTTCAATAAAGGTTTGAAGAGGAAAAGCCAATCACAACACCATATTGTGTGCCGTCAGTTGCAACCGCCGGATGTTAATATGGCAGGCGCGCAGATATGGACCCCGCGCAGATATGGACCGGACACCTGTCTGTTTGCTCGGATTAGTGTATAGATAGTCTCGCGTGGCCAGACTGTTGCCTCCGCGATTTGGTCAAATGCTCCCGGCATACATTCGGAGATTGTGGAATAGTTGTCTGGCTACGCGAGACCAGAGCCCGCTCTGCGCGTAGTCTCGCGTGGCCAGACTGTTGCCTCCATAGATGCTATGGTTGCCTCCGCGATTTGGTCAAATGCTCCCGGTGTCGGTAGAAGATCTGCCCCAGGCCATTATAGAATCTCTTTGCCCAGGCTGAGAATCTGCCTGGGGTACGTCACTTCCGTTGCTTGCGCTGTTGCGATTGGCTTTTGGCTTTGAATAACCTTTATTGAACACGGAAACGATACATTCCCAAAACTACGGCAACTCTATAAGGCCAAAATTCTCCCCCACCTCCAGTGAAGCTCAGTACTAGAGCAGTGTCTGCGTCTTTTATTGAATTCTTTATTCTACATTACATTATTATTTCTTGCAGTCGAATGAGAACATGATAGTGATGTTAACATTAAGAATTATATTGCTTTGAAATCTATTGCTAGGCCTTTTTTTAATCTATTGCTATTATATTTGAAATCTATTGCTTTGAATTTAGCATTTATCACTTTAGCCAGTCTGCTTAATTGAAATTGTTTTATCACTGGCAGTAATTAACAGGGTTCATGAACGATTATGTTAAATTAAGTCTTTTTATGATCTTTTATTATTATTAGTCACATTTCCATGCACCACAATGCTATTTCTGCCAGACATCCATGCACCACAATGCTATTTCTGCCAGAAATCCATGCACCACAATGCTATTTCTGCCAGACATCCATTCGCCACAATGCTATTTCTGCCAGACATCCATTCGCCACAATGCTAAGACATCCATTCGCCACAATGCTATTTCTGCCAGACATCCATGCACCACAATGCTATTTCTGCCAGAAATCCATGCACCACAATGCATGATGTCAGACCTAGCATTGTGGTGCATGGATTTCTGGCAGAAACAGCATTGTGGTGCATGGATGTCTGGCAGAAATAGCATTGTGGTGAACGGATATCTGGCAGAAATAGCATTGTGGTGCATGGATGTCTGGCAGAAATAGCATTGTGGTGAACGGATATCTGGCAGAAATAGCATTGTGGTGCATGGATGTCTGGCAGAAATAGCATTGTGGTGAACGAATGTCTGTCAGAAATAGCATTGTGGTGCATGATTTCTGGCAGAAATAGCATTGTGGTGCATGGATGTCTGGCAGAAATAGCATTGGGGTGCATGGATGTCTGGCAGAAATAGCATTGTGGTGCATGGAAATGTGACTAATAATAATAAAAGATCATAAAAAGACTTAATTTAACATACTCGTTCATGAACCCTGTTAATTACTGCCAGTGATAAAACAATTTTAATTAAGCAGACTGGCTAAAGTGATAAATGCTAAATTCAAAGCAATAGATTTCAATAGCAATAGATTAAAAAAGGCCTAGCAATAGAATTCAAAGCAATATAATTCTTAATGTTAACATCACTATCATGTTCTCATTCGACAGCAAGAAATAATAATGTAATGTAGAATAAAGAATTCAATAAAAGACGCAGACACTGCTCTAGTACAGAGCTGGAGGTGGGGGAGAATTTTGGCCCTACAGAGTTGCCGTAGCAACGGAAGTGACGTACCCCAGACAGATTCTCAGCTGGGGCAGATCCTCTACCTACACCGGCATACAGTCTGGCAGACGGAAATAGAAACGGTGAGTGCGAGATAAAGCGGATGTGACGCAACCGCCCCCTTGGTGCAGTAGCAATAACATGTCCTACTGGAAGCGTTATGTCTCCTTTCAACATTTCTGGGGGCTTTATTTCGTCTTTCTCTGGTGTTGTTGGTGTCACCTTCATGATGTTTTCAAACGTTTTCTTAAACTATACACTCATAACAACCAGGAAAGAAGCATTTCTTCGACTCAGACCTTATCGCCAGGGTTGGCTTATAGCAGCTGTCGGTAGGACCATATATGGATTCTGTTCCCTAACAGAATCCCTTTCATGCCCATATATGGAGATCCCTAACAGAATCCCTTTTATGCCCATATATGGAGATCCCTAACAGCATCCCTTTTATGCCCATATATGGAGATCACTAACAGCTAACAGTATCCCTTTTATGCCCATATATGGAGATCCCTAACAGAATCCCTTTTATGCCCATATATGGAGATCCCTAACAGAATCCCTTTTATGCCCATATATGGAGATCCCTAACAGAATCCCTTTTATGCCCATATATGGAGATCCCTAACAGAATCCCTTTTATGCCCATATATGGAGATCCCTAACAGAATCCCTTGTATGCCCATATATGGAGATCCCTAACAGAATCCCTTTTATGCCCATATATGGAGATCCCTAACAGAATCCCTTTTATGCCCATATATTATGGAGAAATCCCTGCTCTGAGTATCTGACATCAGTGTGATGTCACCTGTTTATGCCCATATATGGAGATCCCTGCTCTGCGTATCTGGTTGCTATGGTAAACAGTTGGTTGCTAGGGTAAAAAAACATGGTTGCTATGGTAAACAGTTGGTTGCTAGGGTAAACAGTTGGTTGCTAGGGTAAAACCATGGTTGCTAAGGTGGTTGCTAACGTACACTAACAGACCAGCAACAACAGACTGTTGCCACAGCAACGTACACAAAGGTTTGTGTACACATGTGGTGTGATGTCATACTGATGCGGAGATATGAGCAGGGCAAAGGTGTGACGTGTGACGTGTGACGGACGGACGGACGGACGGACGGACGGACGGACGGACGGACGGACGGACGGACGGCCGGTGGAGGTTTTCATAGTAAACTGCTCCCTGACGGTCGCAATAATAGGCAGCTCGAATGACTTTGTCTGAGCTATTGTGTTTCTGTTATGTTTCCAATGGGACTACAGTTCAGTGCAGCAGTGGCTACTTCCGATACTCGCCGTTCGGGAGGCGAGTGTTCCTACCATAGGAGACGCGTGTGCATAAATTAGAAAGCGCGGCCTGTGATTGGCTGGAGCGGAGTTCTGGAGCGCTCGGCTGTGGTCACTTGGACTGCGCGGGCGGGTGTGAATGCGTTTATCGTGGGCTTGCCCAGGCCTTACGGCCTGGGCATAAATATAAAGATTGCATTCACCACGGCTTCGTAACTCGCGGCTTCGTAACTTCGCGGCCACTCGCGCCTGCGGCGCTCGGGGGCGAAGAGCAGGACCAAGGTCCGCTGGCCTTCGCGCCGCTTGCAATGTCGTGGACAATAAAACGAGCGCTCCTTCAAACGGTGTCTCCTACGGTAGGAATAATAGCGTTCGGGAGCTGCTCTTATATAGCATTCGGAGATTGTGGAATAGTTGTCTGGCTACGCGAGACTACTCTGCGCGAGACTAGTGTATAGACATCCGGTCTAGAGCCCCGCCTACTGGATCCGGTCTGTTTGAGACACGAGGAGTGGATTCACTGCACATTACCGCCACCTACTGGAAAGCAACTGCCTAACGCCTCTGATTCGAGCAATAGCAATGTTTGAATGGAAAATAATATCGTTTGTAATAATTCTGTTCTTATTTTCTCCTTTATCAACTGTTATGTAGGCAAGCCTTTAATATTGGACAGTGTGCAGTGTGCTCTAACTGAATAACATATTCAGCTGGACATCCCTTTCTTGTGTCCTGACTGGCACACTAGCTACATTTTGAATGGGGAATAGAAGTTGTTACCTTCAAAAATCTGATGTAGCCTATGTTCCAAAATGGTCATATAACAGAAGTCCTTGCCTTTGTCCATGCATCAGTCGATTTTGACGTTATTTGGAACATAACAAATCACAACTATAGTGTGTTGCCAGCTTTCAGTAGCCTATCTCCCCAGCAGAGAACATCGGTCTATTTTGTATTTCTCTATTTCAGTTATAATGCCTGGGCTTGGTCGTAAGTGTTGTTTAGCGTTTCTTATTTTACTGGTTATTATTGTATTTATTTTTGATTATGGGAGTCATAGTGAGACAATGGGCACATAGTGCTTGGCTCACCAGTCTCCCCACATTTTCTTTTGGCCAGACCTTCTTTTGTGTGTTAGGATTTTGGCTAGGTCTTATTTTCACCTTGCAGTCACACTCAATATGTTGTTGTGTGCAAAGAAAATAAAGACACTTGATGTGTTATTTTCAATTTAAAATAAAATTAATTGTACATTGACCTGACCTATCATTATGTTGTTGTAGCTCTTTGGTGTTCGAGCCAAGTTTAAAAGGCCATAACAAATCATCACACTGCTCCCCAAGACCCAAGTCCTATAGGAACAAAGGAAAAGGGTAAAGCAAATACATAAACTTATGCCAATTGAAAGGCGAACTAAAATACATAGATAGGCCTATTATACATACACAGGAAACCGTCACAATATGGAGATCAGATGTTTCTGCCCAAAAGCATCGATATGCTTTAGTCAAACTTCATGTTGGTTTACAATATAATTGATGTATATTATTTACTTTAATAGACTTTCCAATTTTCAATATTCTTACTTAGATTCTTCTTAGATTTTAATTATTACAAAACATACATTATGGGAGGGGAGGGGAGGAGAGGGGGTGTTAGAAGAAAAGAGAAGGGTAGATATTAAATGTAATAAAAAAAATCAAACCTCGGTTCGAAGTGAAGCGGTGAACTTTTATTCTATGTGTTCTAGAGTTATGAACTCTGTGATCTATACATTATTTATATTCTGAATGAATTAATGATTTTATCTGGAGGGCCGAATTGTCATGTGAAGCTTGACCAATCCTCAAAGTATCCATCATCAGACCGGGACGGACTACACACATACGTACAGATAAAATCTATTCATTCTGAACTGAAATGGCCATATATGGACATGGGACTCACATTTTGCTTTTTGAAAAAGCCTTATTCATTCTGGTCTGATATTCTGGACATACAGGACAGAAAAAACCTGTTCATTCTGGACTGGAGTGACCATATATGGACATGAGGTGACATACATTTGTTTTTGAAAAAGCCTGTTCATTCTGGACTGAGATGACATATGGACATGAAACACACATTTTGTTTTTGAAAAAACCTGTTCATTCTGGACTGAAATGACCATATATGGGCGTGGGACACACAAAGCCACTCATTGGAAGCGGTTTTCACCGCTTCAAATACCAAAACCCCAAATTTCTTGTTTTTCATTCATTTTTGAAGCAGTGAAAGCGCTTCCAAGGTATGGGTTTGTCTGTCCCGTGTCTGTCCAGTCCAGAATGAAGAATTGAGGATTGGTCAAGCTTCATATGACAATTTGGCTCTCCAGACAATAAATAGGCAACTACATTTGCAATCCTCTATTGGCTGCTCCTTATATTATTATGCTCCTTCAAATTCACCGCTTCACTTCGAACCGCGGTTTGATTTTTAAGAATATGATTGAAGGAGATAATGTTCTGCTACTGGAATTTATCTCCACAATGCTTTTGCATCTTTCAAACACCAGAGGGCAGAGTCCTTCCACAAACACATGGAGACAGTAACCACTACCATATGGACACAATGACCAGTAGGTCTACCATAGTGTACTAGACAGATACTGCAATGACAAGGGGTACCAGAGGCGCTGTGAGCATGTATTTCACAATTTCTACCTCTAATATTTGGCCAAATTGGACAATGTTTAGAGCTATTAAAAAGTCCTTAAATTGTCACTTTAGAAATGTGCGGATACCCTCTATACACTTAAACTTTATGTTGGTTTGTTTAATGTTGAGTGAGAAAACATGTTGCACATTAAGTTAATCAACAGGTTGAGAACCACTGTGCTAGACTAGGCCCGGACACACAGACCCAAACTCACAGCGGCGAGCCCGAGTAGTTTTAGATGGAGGGCCACTACAGTGCCACTATGTAAACAAGACAGGGTCTAATAATGGTGTGGCTTCCTTAACCTTAACCCTGCACATTTTGTGAATAATGTAATGATGTCATCAATATGATATATTAGCCGTATGAATACGAAGTTGAGATAGAGAGAATGGAGTTATATCTGAAATGATGAATTCACCAAAGGAAAACATCTTTGTAGTTAATTTATTCCAGGATTACGTTCCTTGTTCTGCTGGCACTGTTGACACTGATCTTAGTGGTTATCAAGATTAGCCGCGCACACTCTTCTCCATATTTGTGGAAAGGTTGCAGCAACACATACTGACCAACCAACTGGCCCCATGCTCTAGAAAAAGCCAAACCGAAGTCAATGAACAGCAGCCTAACAAAGACCCCATCCCCTTCCAGGCTCTCTCTCTCTCTCTCAAACAGCATCCTCTAGATCTCAATGGAATGGAGAGGGGACTTCAGTTCCATTGTCCCTTGTTGGAGAGTTTGGCATTCTTATCAGAAACCTTTAAAAAAATAAGATGAGAAAGAATGAGGGAAAAGAGATAATGATACTCCCACATTGTATATGGTGAAGGTGGGAAGGGGTGGCATGGGAGATGATCAGTGGATCTGTTGGGACGGTGGGCAAAGTGCTGGGAATAAGATTTACTACCCACCCGAGAATTAAAATCAGAATGGGCAAAAAAAGTAAAACAGATACATCTGTGGGAACTCCCTTATATTCTCCCTGCTTGGTGACTGATGACGATTTTGGCTCCACAACAGCATGTCTTTCTCAGGCTGCGCTGAGGGTTCAGGGCTGCCATCCGCCACACATTTATCCACCTCAGTTGTGTGTCCCTGGCAGGGGCTCCAGGAAGGGTGTCTGCTTCCATGGCTGCAGGCTTCAACGACCTTTCTGCCTCCGCAGAGTTCTGGTAGTTTGCCTTTCTTGATCTCCTTCACCATCTCCTTCTTTTTGCATTTGTCCTAAGCTTCACTCTCTTTCTGTTGATGGTCCAAACAGTCTCTTGCTTATGCATTCTCTCCAGAGATGCAGTCCAGCTGGTATTCTAGGTATTTAAGGTCCTCTTTCCAGGCTCTTCCTTTGACAGCATCCTCACATTCACATACAGTCACGCTTTAATTTTTACACACTCACGCTTCATAATAAGAGCCTTTACACGAGACTCACGCTTCCTAATGAGAGCCTGTACACCTTTAATTTCTAGCTCTTTCACAGGTGGCAATTTCGGAGGCTCTCTTATAATAATCTCACGCTTCATAATAAGAGCCTTTACACGAGAATCTGTAGATGTAACATTCGTCTGGATGTGTCCTGGCCTCTCTTTCTTCTGAGGTGGCTCGGGTTCCTTAATATGGAATGACTGATGCTTCATAACAAGAGCCTGTACAACACTTTGGTCACCCTGATGGAAGTATGTTGAGTATACCTCTTTCTTCACAGGCATTGGGTCAGGGTCCTGAACGACAGTCGACTCCCGGCTCCTAATAAGGGCCCTTACCGCCGCACGACGGGACTCTGCTGACATCTGAGTATTTAGGTCCTGAATGAGAGACTCACATTTCGCAAGAGCCTGTACACCTTCACGAGAGTCTGCCGACATCTATCTCCTATCACCTGTGGTTCAATCGTTGTGCCCAATGAACAGGTCGAATGAAGTGAACTGTGCACCACTCTCGTCTGAGCATGTCTCTTATTAAGTACATGGGGTGATGTCATCACAGACGTCATCACAGAAGCACACTGTGATTGGACAGTGCCCGGTGAGACTTCATTCAGCCAGGGGTTGTTAGTCAACAAGGATGTTGTAGGAATTAAATGGGGTCTGTCTGTCTGTCTGTGAGCTTGAGTCAGTTCGTAGATCATTTTAGACTGTATTTATAGGATCACCCAGAAACCATCCATATCATTTTATGCCAAGGTGGAAAACATAATGTTACGGTTGTTTCCTCTACTTGGCCAAAGATAACGGTGGAGATTATGTTTTCACTCCTGTCTTTGTGTGGCTATTCTTGTAAACCACTGATAAGTGGCAAGTCCAGTGTAGGCTGCAGCTGGCTGGCCTAGAAACCAAATCCCTGCCATATTTTTCAAATCCATCTATGATGACTACAGTTTTTGTGGCGTGGCTCTGTAGCAGGTGAGCCGTCTCTGTCTGTCTCTGTCTATTAGTGGGGATATCACTGGTGAAGGAAGTGAGGAAGCAAGAAATGCCAAAATGGCTGCATAAGAGCCTATTGGTCAAAACACCATCTCCGATTGAAGCCGGTCTGAAGCTGTGTGGAACTCAATCCAGTATTTGGGAAGGAAGACTGATGTCATTGATATGATGTCAGTATTTGGAGAACAGTCTAAAGCCAGAACTCCATATTTGGGCAAGACTGTCTTCAGAATAAATAGGTTAAGAGATTCCTGTATAGTACATAGACCGGTGCCCTTCGGCATCATCCTACTCAGAGACCATGCAAGGCAGGAACAATGCAAGTACCCAACCCTACCCTGTTAAGCAATATCCGCTGTACCCAGTGGGTACCAGTACCACAGTATTAACTAGAAATGCACTCTATCGAGGTGCCATGAGGTGTGCTCACCACTGGCATCACCGCTTCCACAAAAAAAAAACTGATATATTATGATATATGTCAATGACATCACCACTGGCATCACAATTCTGGTTGCTCATTACCTGTTAATGATGACGTTGCCAGCGATGCTGGTCCCTGATTGGGCTACAGTCTTAAACAAGAGAGGACACCGAGATACCGGTACATACATACATATACATACATACATACATACATACATACATACATACATACATACATACATACATATACATACATACATACATACATACATACATACATATACATACATACATACATACATACATACATACATGTATACATACATACATACATACCCAGCCAATCGCAGTACTTACGCACTCTGCTTGCGCAAGTAACCAGAACTGCACTCTGTCGAGGTGCCAACTTGTGTCTTGTGCAGGCCTAGTTGTGCGCCTTGTTATTTATATCAGGTTGCGCTTGTTGGTGGTGACGTCACCAAAAACGCTGCTCCCTCATTGGCTAAAGGCCCTGCCTTTATACTGTTGGCCGGAAATAGACATAATACATAATATACAAATGGGCACCAGCCTTTTGAGGGACGATGCAAATTGGGAATGCATGCCCATCAGTTTATGCAATACACATTGTACTTGTCCTCAGAGTACCTGTTGTAGGCTACTTTTGTCAGCGTATGGGTGGGCGATATGGTGATAATTATCGTTGAGACGATACAATGTCTCCACGATATGCCTTTTCAGAGGTATCGTATATATCATGATACAATTGTACAATGTCTCCACGATATGCCTTTTCAGAGGTATCGTATATATCGCGATACAATTGAGGGAGCCTTGTAAAAAATCCTGTTTAATCGTTAATAGATTCATTGCAGAATTCAATTATTGGTCTAAATCAGTAGTTCTCAAACTGTAAAATGTCAAGGTCTCTTAACTCTGACAGTATACAAATGAAACCAAATGGACCCATAGGGTCCATTTGGTTTCATTTGTATACTGTCAGAGTTACATATTTGTAAAGTTACATTTAGACCTCCCAAAAGGAAGGTCTAACCTCACTTCTAACCTCGGTTCGAAGTGAAGCGGTGAACTTTTATTCTATGTATTCTAGAGCTATGAACTCTGTATATACATTCGGTTCGAAATGAAGCGGTATGTGTTTTAGAGTTCCAGAGCTCAGAATTCTGAATTCTGAATGATTTTATCTGGAGGGCCGAATTGTCATGTGAAGCTTGACCAATCCTCAAAGTATGGTCTCATTGGACATTTTTAATCATCCAATCATCAGACCGGGACGGACACTACACACATATTCTGGACGTACGGGACAGATACAACCTGTTCATTCTGGACTGAAATGACCATATATGGACGACGTGGGGGACACACATGGGACACACATTTACGGACAGATAAAACCTGTTCCTTCTGGACTGAAATGACCATATATGGACGTGGGGGACACACATGGGACACACAAAGCCACTCCTTGGAAGCGGCTTTCACCGCTTCAAAAACCAACGTGAAAAAAGAATCATGATTAAATCATGTATCGTGATACAGCTTGGGAAAATATTGTGATTTTGTATTTTTCCATATCGCCCACCTTTATGTCAGCGTACTACTCAGGTCAGTGCAGTGACCACTACACAAGACCGATCAACCAAATATGGATACATATGGATGCACAGTTCCATTGCACAGGCTACGACTTATACTGATGCAACGGCACAAACGTGACACAAAGCTCGACCAATCTGTGAAGCTGATGGGTTGGGGAGGCCAAACAGGGAAACCGATGAAAATGAACATAAATCTTACTGATTGTAGCTTTATTTATTTTTTTGGTGAGGGTGGAAGATGAGAATGGCCCAGGCAATCTTCTGTTCTGTAATGTAGTTGAATATCGAGTTACGGATTTGCCCTTAGTCTAACGTTCTGCTTCACAGTATTATTTACATACTGCTTATAGTGGAAAATGCAAATGCTAATCCATACACCAAAACTTGGAATTTTCTAAGCTTTATTTGAGAAAATATATTTAGCAATACAAATATGTATAAAACCACAAAATAATGTGTATTATAAAAGGTTATATAAACATTTAAATCTACATGAAACATTTTATTCTAAATGAAAATGTTGTCAGTTCAGGTAGAATATCCTTGTTATTTAAACAGCATGTACAAAACGTACAAATATGGCACTGAGGGAAAGGCTGAGAAAACACAGCTAAAGTTATATAGAATATAGAAGCACTGAAATATTGGTCTCCAGTCACAGATATTCAGTGCAAAACATACAAACAAACAAAAGATATTAAGGCTACTGTACGTCTCAACTAATTATTACCACTTTCAACCTGGCCTTCATATTTTGGGTACAAATTTCCAAAAATATAAAAAACTGTTTAAAAACAATAAATAAAAATAGCGAAAACTAGAAGCAGTGCTCTTATGAGCACAGGTCTCTGCCAGGTCAAGTAAGTTATTGTGGCCTCCTGGTGGCGCTATAATAGGCCAATGTGAAAAGGGTGCCATCTTCAGCCTTTTTCTTTCGGCCTTTCACGGCAATCAAACGCTGCATTCATGATTTGAGGCATTTGGTTCCAAAAACATGTTTTGCAAAAGTCCACCTGCTGGTGGCGCTATAACAGGCCAATGTGAAAAGTTGGCATTGGTTCCTCGACCTAGTGGGAATGCGTGTGCACACCGCAATCCATGCTGTGTTCATGATTTGCAGCATTTGTTCAAAACGGGCCACTCCTGCAAACTTTCTAGACAATCAGGATGGAATATGAATAAGCAAAGATATCCGTTTGGATACTATACTATAGAGATCATGTGGAATTGTGTGAAATTTGCTTAGAATCGGAAGGAGTAATTTAAAAAATATGTTTTACATAAGTCGGCCTCCTGGTGGCGCTATAAAAGGCAGATGTGAAAATGCAGGGCAAAGGTTTCTCCTTGTCCTCTAAGGAGGTATAGGTAAAAACACCAAAAACACCTGTTATAGCACCACCATGAGGCTGATCTTGAACTTTTTCCAAGTGGCATTGATTGTGTTCATGATTTGAAGCATTTTGTTCAAAACGGAGCACTCCTGCAAACTTGCCAATCAGGATGGAATATGGAAGACCCATTTTATTTAATGACTATAAAGATACCGTGTACCAATTTGCGTGATTTTTGAACAAAATCTGTAGGAGTACTGTCCAAAAATGTGTTTAGCAGAAATTGGACTCTGCACCTGCGCGTCTAACCGGTGTGAGTACGTTCATTGAAAATAATGGGGGTGGATGTTTTGACGCGCGGCGTCCGCAGACGGTGTGTGTCCCCCTTATAAAAGGCCCATGTGAAAGGTTTGTCACAGAGGTTCTGCTCTGGCACCCAGGGTCAGGGAGTGTGCGTGCACAGTTTCGTCACAATGCTATGTGTTATGAGCTTGATCGGCTATTTCAGTGATTTGTTATACAGGACTTAAAGGGATATTTCACTTTCAAAAAAACTTTTGGTCATTTTATCTTCTAATCAGGCTTTATGAACACCCTGGACAGATTTTAATTTGCTTGATTCAATGTTTAGAATATTTGATGTTGTAACTTCAAACTCAATTTTAACCATGATATATTCATTAGAAAAACCATTATTTTTTCTGTTGATTCATACTACCCTCCTAATAAGTGAGCAGGCTGTCAATAACTTTTTTCATTTATTTTTAATAATTATTTGGGAAAATGGAAAAAATGAAATACAATAAATGAAAAAGTTATCGAAAAAACACGGCCTGCTCACGTATTAGGAGGGTAGTACGAGTCACCAGAAAAAAATAATGGGTGTTTTTAATGAATCTATCATGGTTAAAATGGAGTTTGAAGTTACAATGGGTGTGCATGGGGTGGGGCCCTGGTGGAGGAGGGCCTGGTAACATTTACATCAAATATCTAAATATTGAATCAAGCAAATTAAAATCTGTCCAGGGTGTTCATAAAAGCCTGATTAGACGATAAAATGACCAAACGTTTTTTTGAAAGTGAAACATCCCTTTAAGTGGTTAACATGCTTCAATCTATTTCAAACCATACATTCCACAAACCATACAGTGTTAAACACAACCCATGGATGATGATGATGATTATTATTATGAATTGCCATAGGCCTGTATCATTGTCATATTTTCAATGCATTAACAATGGTTTGTCTTCTACACAAGGGAGATATCAACTTACTAATGAAACAAACTGCAGAGAGCCTCCAGTGAGATAGCAACAACTGTCACCTATTCAAAATATTTAACATAAATAAACAAACGTATTATCACTAATCCTTTCGGTGCGCCTCACGAGACTGTAATTTCTTCATCCCCCGATTCTGAGAAGTCAGACTGCTTGCTGGACTCCGACAGAGAGGACAGATCATGATGACGATGGTGATGAAGATCATGATGGGACTCCTGGCCATCCAGTAGAACCTGACCACTGTGGTTCTGTGTCATTAGATCGAGGTGCGGTTTCCCCTCACCCGCCACTGTCCCTTGGCAGTAGGCCCCGCCGACATCGGTGAGGTCGGGGTGGGGGTTGGCTTTGGTGGGCAGGGTCTGCTGGCGGCAGCCCCCCGTTGACAGGAGCTCACGCTCCTTGGAGTTCCGCCACTTCATCCGTCTGTTCTGGAACCAGATCTTCACCTTGACATGAGACATTCAGAAGATGAGATTTATTTGTCATGTCAAAATACATTTGGTTGGCCAAAACATACTGTAAATACTTTGCAGTACAACTTAGATCAGTGCTTTTCAAACTTTCAAATGTCAAGGTACGGGTTCATTTGGTTCCATTTGTACACTGTCAGAGTTACATACTTGTAAGGGTCAATTTAGACACTCCTAAAGGACCCCACAGAGTCCCGGGAATCCACTTTGAGAAACACCAACTTAGATGTACAGTGCATACATATACACATCTAACTTGTAGGAGAGATATGAAATCTGGGCTGTCAACAAACTCAAGATTCGCTTACTAAAATGAGCAAGTGTGATTCTGATTTTGCATGATTCTCCATCTCTGGATCTCTGCATCAACACATTTTTCAACTGGCCATCTCTACCTGGGAGTCTTTGAGTCCCAGCTTGCTGGCCAGTTTCTTCCTGTCTGGCTTGCTGATGTACTTCTGCTTCTGGAAGGTTCTCTCCAGGGCTTTACGCTGGAGGTCTGAGAACACGGCCCTCCGCAGCATGCCCCTCCTGGGCTTCCCCCTGGGGAGCAGAGGCCATGAAAATGTCCCTGGGACAGGAACTACAGAGGACGAGGCAGAGGCTGCAGGGACACAAAACAACAATGCCAACATATTACAGTAATTGTTTATCATTCTTCTCAACTAATAATAACAAATATTAAAATAATAATAATAATCTTTCATCTTTACATCTGGTTAATATCTTAGCATGTCATCTAACTTGACCATGATGCTCTGTGTCCAGCATTGCCATTCATCCAGAGATGGGTTTTAGTATTAAAGGATGACTGAAATTTAGAATAAAAATACTGTTGTTTTTTATTATTAATGCTAGGCCGATGCCTGTTGAGAACTATGCCCGTTGGGAATGCATGCCCCATAGGCTAGCCGCTATGCAATACCCGTTGTACCAGTTGTTAGACTACCCATTGTACCCATTTGTCTGTGTCCCTTTTATGCCCATATATGGAGGTCTCTGTATCTCCTTTAGGGTTTTAGAGTGGTCTATTTTTACTGAAAGTTACTGCTCTTGATCACTCTGGATTAAGAGCTTTTGATAAATGTCTACATTTTAAATTGTAAATTTGATTGTCAGGGACAGCATATTCAATAAATAAAGCTAACACTATTGATCCCTGATTGGAGGGTTTCTAGCTCCACCAATATATTCTGATTTCCTTTATTTCTGTCTGAAGCTGAATGTGAAAAGCTCAGTTTGTCCATTGGTGGAAACAGAGCTTTATGGTAATGAGAGAGGCTCTCCTTTCCAAAACTCAGTCACACAGCCTCTAATGAAGCATGAAGGGGAATTGTATGGCTGGTAATTGTATGGAAGACGTAACTGTGTAGTAATGAAGTGAGTGGAAAAGGCCTCCGACAGGCCATTATATTATGGGTCTATTAAAGACTTGCCACTATATTATAGTCCTATCACTGCCATTGAAAACCTCTCTTGCTTTGAGACTAAGCATACACAGTGAGGTGGCATTCAGGGATGCCCAATAGGCCAGTTGGATGTTTTAATCTTTAAAATTGGCAAACATTAATGATGACAAAGCAATGTGCATTGCATTCATGTGTGCATACATGTCGTGGTGGCTGTATTTGTCTCTTTAAAAATAAATATAAACCATATAGATTAACCATTTGTGTCCTATAGCCTATACTTTGTTCGTTGTACGACAGTAGTGAAAATACCCGATCTACAAGTTGACAACGCATGGTTGTAGCTTGTAGATCTGCAATTTTTGCAATTATTTATTTATTTATTTATTATATATTATATTCAATAGGGATGCCAGGTTCTGTGTGGTTAATATGAATTGCTGGAACAAAGCCACCTTCTATTTTGCTCGAGAAGTCAAGTCAGACGCCTATCTTTGAATCGCATACAGTGATTGCAAGCTATGCCAAGGACAAGAGAAGCGGTCCCTTGTCTATAAGCATGCATAACAGACCTGAACCATAAACATGCTGGCCTCTCTCTGTGCCCTTGTGAAAATATTCAAAGAGGTGAATGGAGCCTAATAGGGAATTAGTGCATGACTGGTAAAGACCTGTGAGTAGCAGGGGCTAAGTCAGACCCTGTGAGTGAGTGTGTGTGTGTGTGTGTGTGTGTGTGTGTGTGTGTGTGTGTGTGTGTGTGTGTGTGTGTGTGTGTGTGTGTGTGTGTGTGTGTGTGTGTGTGTGTGTGCGTGCGCGCGTGCAAGCTTGTGCATGTATGTGAAGCAAAGTAAGATAGAAAGAGATGAGTGTGTGTGTGTGTGTGGGGGGGGGGGGGGGGTGGAGCAGTGAAAGGAAGATAGATTGTGAGAGTATTGAGAGAGTGAGAGTGTGTGTGGTGGTGGGTGTGTGTTCATGTGTGTGTGTGTGTGTGCGTGCATGTGTGTGTGTGTGTGTGTGTCATTTCAGCCCCTATTGGTCACGGTGCTGAGAGCTTTGTGGGTGCACGGAGGGCTCGGTGGGAAAAAGACAGCGCGTGAAGGGGCACCGGGGTCTCGCGCTGGGAAGGAACCCACCTCACATTTAGAACCGTGACAAACGGGGCTAATACATTTAGAGCGTGACAAACCGGGCTAATTTGTAGATTAGGACAACCAGTGCTAATGTCAGCAGTCAGTAGGTCTACTAAATAGAGCTTCAAATTGGCGAAACTGATTCTGAGCTTCTCCGAGCTCTCCTGGGCATTCCGTGACTGAGAGACCTGCAATGTGCTCAGATAAACCTCATTTATAGACTCTAGTATGACCGTGTTGCTGCTTGCCGAAAAGAAGAACCAAATCTTCGTGCTTGCTGTTGTTTTTTTGGAAAGCGACACCTGCGTGCGATGGAGTAGGACTATATATTAATCATAATTTAGTACGTGCTCCAGTCCTCCTTTGGTATTTTTCTACATTTTGCACATAATATGAAATGTCCTCTAATTAAATGTATGCCATTCCCTCCTAACTATTACTATTATCTTACTACAGCACCCAGGGAGCAGTTGTAGGGGTGAGGTGTCTTGCTCAGGGCTGGGCAGACTTGGGGACAAACTGGGGAACTTCTTCCCAGTGGGGCTGCATCTGCATGTCTACCCATTCAGCTATGGCCACCCATGCATTGAGCTTAATGGATAGCCAGATTATCATTTGATAAAATACAAGCAAAGCCTCCAATATCCTATAGTTAATCAGCCTAATAAGTGTAACAGGATCCATTGGTGTGACAAAAGAGTCCAGTTGATGTGCTTCTGAATTTAATTGGCACCAAAATTGCTCCATCTAAAGTGTCAAATAATTAACGATGTTTTCAAGCATGCAGTTCCAAAATATTTAAAATAAATAAATATGTTTAAAATGTAAAATATTTCAAAAAGTCTAAAATCTCAAATTATGTATAGCAACATGTTGTGAGCTTGTAGATCAGCTATTTCTTTGCCATTTGTCGTACAATGAAGTTTAGAGGCTAAATTGAAGACTAAAGTGTGTATATCTAAAATATAAGCAAAGGTCCAACTGGAAGTGACTTTATAATGCCCTATAATGAAAGAGAAATGGCAAGGCCCCTACCAGTGAAACAGGAGGCCCTGATGAAAGGATGGAAGGAGCCATCAAAGAAAGGCAGAGTGAAGGACTTGGTCTGCAGGCTGCACACTGCAGGAGAGGATGAGGAGGCTGTAACATACAGTAGACTGATCAGACCATCACACATGGAACCATGAACTGTAACATACAGTAGACTGATCAGACCATCACACATGGAACCATGAACTGTAACATACAGTAGAATGATCAGACCATCACACATGGAACCATGCACTGTAACATACAGTAGAATGATCAGACCATCACACATGGAACCATGCACTTCAAATTAATAAAAAATAAATAAAAATGTGATGGCTATTTTGGGGCGAATGTTCCGCCCAAAATAGGCATGCTGGGGTTAATAAACAGAATAATTAATGGTTCAATACCGCTTGCACACACACGCACACGCACACGCACACACACAGTGTTGGGAAAGTTACTTTGAAAGCGTATGTTACAAGTAACTCACCATGGCAGTAACTTGATCAAGTTAAAGTTATACCCCTGGAGAAATATAACTTATAAACTTGAGTAACTTGAGTTACTTTTGTTCAACTTTTATTCTACAAAAAAAAGTCACATGCCAGCAGAAATATGCCTCTCAACTGAGTTTTATGTTTTATTTAAAAATACATTTTCTTTAGTAAACATATGTGTTCCTAAAATAAAGTTAAAAACAAAATAAGAAAATTATGATCTGGACATTTGATCATCAATCTTCACAAAACTTAAATGTAAAATTATAACTTCGTTTGTAACTTCTTGAAACTTGAGCCAAAAATGACCCAAAAAAGTATCTCAGTTACTTGACGAGTTACAGAAATATGAATGTAACTCAGTTACCAGTAAGTTACAGCAAAATGTAACTCAGTTACATGTAACTTTAGCTTCCCCAACACTGCACACGCACACGCGCGCGCGCACACACACACACACACACACACACACACACACACACACACACACACACACACACACACACACACACACACACACACACACACACACATGCACTTTTATAGGCTACTTACATCTGATTTAAAAAATGAATCAGAATTTGTTTATTTTATTGAAGTCTCTTCACAAACAAATTTTGATTTGGTGTAATTGCTCTCAAACATGTTTTTTATTAGTCCTAGATAAATAGCCTACATATCAATAATAATGCTAATAATAGGGTAATAATAATAGGGATAATATTTATGATAATGATCATTATAATGCTAATAATAATAAAACTGATATAGGTGCATCTTCGTGATGTCCTTACTGTTTCTTGTGGACGGCGCTAGGATTGCGCTGACACCGAACTTCAGGTAGCTGCTGCTGGACTCCTGGCGCGCGGCGTGAGAGGAGACGCCGCTGGCGCTGCTTCGCTCTCCTTGGCACGCTCCTGCCGCGGAGGGAGAGGCGCAGGGGAGCGGTCTGTGGGCCGGGAGGAGCCCGGCCCCGGGGGTCCTCCCGGGGTGCGACGGGACGGTCCGCTGCAGGTAGCTGACAGCGGCGGGTCGGCTGATGCGGAGGAGGTCGTCAACGAGGAAGCTCGACGGGAACGAGCGGGCCATGGGCGATGACAGAGCCGCCGGGGGACGCAGCAGGCCCGGGTAGAGAGGAGGAGGCAGGGCGCTGCAGGGGAACATCATGGCTGATCCGGAGAAATTAAAAACGGTAAAACGATTCCAACTCGGTTTCCCTCCACCTTTCTTCCGGGGAGCTTAAATCTCTATTTCGCGGAAGCAAGTTTTTTGCAGGGTAGGGATGAATGTTAAAAGACCACTACCAACCCTATAGAAAAACATCACTTTTATTGACTTCGCTCTCACATGCTATCACATAAAAGTCTGGTCTTTCTCGCTGGTGTCGTCTGTTTTATAGCAGAGAAATCACAAAACGTAAAAGTGTCACAGTCAAAGTCTCACACAGAGACGCATGAAGTTCAACGCTCAGCCCTGCGCTCCTGGCGCGATGGAGAGGATGCCGGGTGCGGATTGGTCAGCGGCATATGAATGGATGGGGATGGATTAAAGTCAGGAACACCCAGTGGGGGACATATCATCACCCAATGTAAGAATGTATACTCCATCTAAGTAGGCCTACATTTACTTAATTACTGTACTTAAAATGTTGAGGTTTTTGTACTTGTGTATTTCCAATTTCCAATAGCCTCCATAACAGCCATCTCGGATCCAAATATTGTAGCCTACTTTTACTCCACTACATTTATTTGAAAACTTTAAGTTACTTTGCTATATAAATTATATAAAACATACATTATCCACTTCAGTCCTATATTTTATACCATGCATGGCTATTTGAAAATAGCCGATCTAGCTCACAACGCCTCTCATAGCGAGCGACAGGTTGTGAGCTTGTAGATCGGCTATTTTCAAACAAGGGTCAATTTAGAATCCAAAGGAACCCCGACTGTCCGACTGTTGGTTACACATTTTTATTCTAGGCTAAGAAAATGTTAATTAACAGTCCATACTTTATTTGACTATAACAATTAAATAACAGCATGCACGCACGTCGCACGCACAGCATGCATTATGATAATTAAATATATGCTGTAGCCTAACAGAAAACATAAGTGCATGGTGTTGCACTGACTGTCTGCATGCAATTAACCAATTTTCGTTTGATCTTCATTGGTTCCTTTCTGCCCAGCGCCCATTAGGCCTACACATTTTGTTTTTATTTATGTTTAGGCTATTTGTCATTATAAGCAGGCTATTGATGGCATGGCCATGCAAAAGAACAGAAGCCAATTGCGACTATTTGGGTAGCATAATAAGAAGTCAAGAAGAACCAGAAATTTGGTTCACTGGTTGATCCTGCACATTCAGATTAAATTAATTTAAAAAAGTGAATACATTATTTTCACCAAATACTATTTCACCATGTCTACTCTATTATTATTAGGATGTTATTATAAATTATAATTATAATACTAATACTATTATAATTTATAATAGTATTAGTATTAGGTCTATATCATATCCTATATATTTATATACCGGTAATTAATTATTATTGCGGTAATTGCACATCATATTAATTCACGTCATGCCGTTTAAACATGGATTCTGTAGCAAACGTGAGCTGCTCCATGGGATTTGAAAAAGTCTTGAAAAATCACACCATGGATATAGTTTTGTAGGAATTAACCAATGGATGTAATTTTTAATCCCCATTTTTAAATGGGGATACATTTTGACATAAACAAATATATATATATATATATATATATATATATATATATATATATATATATATATATATATAATAGCCTTGCAGAATTAGAGGTATCAATACTTTTTTACTTACTTTTTACTTTTGTCATAAGCTATATACATGCAGTTAACTCTAATTGGAAGTAAATAGTGTCCAGCCTAGTAGATGCAAGCTATGAACTTAAACTTTAGACTTCTCAAAATTACATTAGACTTGACAGTTTTGATCTGCACTCTGCAAACTGATGTCAGGAACCCAGGTGAGGCCACATTGATCAGTTTGCATGAATTACCTTTTAATCAAAGGTATTTCATGGACATTCGTAAGTCAATCAGGCTGTGATTGAGGTAACTGCATAAAATCAATATACCAATAATTCAATGTCATTTGTTTTAATTCATGGCAGATATCTTCATCACTGAATTATTGCTGAAAATGTTCCTAAATATATATGCACGTTTTACTTTTATGAATCCACAACTGATGTCTGATGCAGTTTTGATTGATCCCCCTTGAAAGTGTCATCAGTCCAGCTCAGGAGATAAACCTTGGCATTCCTCTTCCAACATATAGAGGAAGGTTAAAACCAGCTTTGCTGTTGAGATCTAATCACTTTTGTAAAGGTCCCATATGTGACTCAGATGAGCTAAGGTTCAGAAACACAGAAAGTGAAAGTCATTGTCCCGGTGGCTGCAGGTCCCCCTGGCTGTGCTACGCGTGGTGTTTCACTTTATTGTGCCGTTTTTTTAAAGCCAAAAAGGCTTTGGGTTTGGCTTCCAAACCACGGGGGGACAACGGCCCACCACCCACTGATGGACTCGGAAGATAGAAGGACGAAAATGGGAACAAAGGAGAGTCTTTGAGGAAGATTCTGTTTGGGACTGAAGAGTCTTTTTCTGCTTTTCTCAAGGGGCTGGAGAGGTGAATCCTTTAGGGCGCGCGTTAAGACCTGTGACTAATGGTGTTTGACTGCATCAACTCTCTTTCTCTCTCTCTCTCTCTCCCTCTCTTTCTGTCTCTCTCTCTCTCTCTCTCTGAGCACCATCCCTCCTTTTCTATCTGTCATTCTCCCTCCCTGCTCCCTCTCATCAGAGGTGCTGGTCCTGTTACCTTCATACGTACTTGGCTCCTATCTGAATGTCATACTGCTCTGCAATAGAAGAGAGTGCTATTACAGTACAGGTATATGTGTCCATGAAATGATTTTTAACAAGCCCATATCACCTCAAACATTAACATTTTGTCCTGTGAAGGGCATGGTTGTATATCGACTAAAATGTCACCAGGGGAGTGTCTATAATTAACCAAGGTTAATAATCAAGTTTGATCATTTTCTTCAAAATCTTGTGTCTGCCAAATTCCTCACCCCAGCATGTTGTGATATACCGGTACATGTTTTCATTCCACTACCCTTAGAATAGTGGCCTTGCCAACAACATGGCCCTGATATAGCCTATTTATTTGTATTGGACGATGCACATTAGATAAAGATGATTTCCCCCCAAAAGTTATAGTGTATAGAACTCATATAGGTTATAGTCTGTTCTGTTAGCAAAATAAGAAAAAGGATAATCCTCAGGGCCAATATCATGAATATTGGTAATTGTAGTCAGTTAAACAAATGATTTTTTTTTTTTACAAATGCACAATTTCTTGCATTCACTTCTAGCCACAATATCTATCTGCAAGTGAATGCATGCTCGGCATCAGTACTCTGTCATGTGGTGAAGTGGCAGCATCTTTTTATAGGTTTTTCATTTGAGTATCTAATGGTAACATGCTCCCTTCCCCAACAAAAGGAATTGATCCACTGCAGCAGGTTTTCTGCACCCTTTTTGCACAGTAAAATCCTCAGTGTAAAATCTAACTTTGAGGGCCCATTTGGGTCCATTTTTACACTCTCAGGGTTAAATTAACATCAAAGATTTTACTGTGTGGGAGTTAGAAGAACACCTTAACCAAAACCTGCCCAGACAGAAAAAAAACCCATTTTATTCCTTCAGAAAATCCCTCTATTGTATTGAAGTGGAGCAGATGGTTCTCTGTGAGGAAATATGGGCGCCAGCAGAACTAATTTCTCCTCCGGGTCCGACAGACAGACAGACAGGCTTGCTGCTTGATTCTTAACCAACACAACAGCTGCCGGTGACTTAAAAACCAGTTAAGACTAATTTTAATGCTATTAAGTCTCATATACGACCTTCCCCACACCCTAACCTGTTGAATCAATACATGTCAAGTCTATAAACAAGCACATCCCTGAGGCATTAACCCATTTAGAACGGGTACACATTATGGTGTATTATTATTTTATGCTTTAACTATTGAACAATAGCTGATCTACAAGCTCACAGCACGGTACCGAGTGCCGTGCTGCGAGCTTGTAGATCTGCTATTTTTGAAAAATCGTGAAAATTAGAATTTTGACCCGATTCTATAAGTGTCTTTTGAATCCTTCTAAGGTTTTTTGAAAAACCTATGTTTCTATGTCAGCAATCTGGCCAGCCATCGTCAAAGAAAAGGTCCTTTTCACTTAACTGGAGCTCAGTTAGTCTGTTCTTGAGAGACTACTATGTCAGTGGTGCTCAAACCTTTTCATGTGAAGGACCCCCAAAATGATATGTATTTTATCAAAAAATAGCAGATCTACAAGCTCGCAGCGCGGCACTCGGTGTCACGCTGTGAGCTTGTATATCTGCTATTTTTTACTGGTTAAAGCATTCAATAAATAAACGTGAAAGTGGAATTGACCATGACACCAAGACAAACAAAAACAAAGCACTATCAATGATTAACCTTTTTTCTTTTTTTTACATTACTCCATCCAAATCAAGACAAACATTTAATTACATTACATTACATTAGATAAGATTAGAGTATGTCCTTTTATTAGCCACAAGGGAAAATCATTGATGCATACACATTTCAAGACAAAATAATACCGAAATATACACCACCAAATAAATAGTTTGTTTAGTTAGAGATAGACAGACATGATTGGATGTGAAACTGTCCTCTATAGCATCAGAATGCTGCCGCTTTGTATGAAATAAAACTTTGTGACAACGTGTACATTAAAGTTAAAGCAGGTAAAGAACAGATCTATGGCGATTTATTATATACATATTTATTTACAGATTTATATTCATTTTATGTCAAGTTGGTGCAATTTACAAAAACAATAAAACAATAAAACATTTGCACATGATAATCTCTCTCTCTCTGTCAAAGAGCATCTGTTTTCAGGCCGTGTGGAACAGAGTGGATTAGCAGGGCCCTGGGTGTCGAGGCGCGGCGACAAGCATTAAAACCATATTAACTTTCCATTAAACATCACCTCCTTCTGCAGTGGGAGACAGCTACACAAGTGCTTTCATGAAGCCCCTCAGTGGGTGTGGGTGCGTGTGTGTGTGTGTGTGTGTGTGTGTGTGTGTGTGTGTGTGTGTGTGTGTGTGTGTGTATGTGTGTGTGTATGTGTGTGTGTGTGTGTGTGTGTGTGTGTGTGTCTGTGTCTGTGTGTGTGTGTGTGTGTGTGTGTGTGTGTGTGTGTGTGTGTGTGTGTGTGTGTGTGTGTGTGTGTGAGCCATAGACTGTAAAAAATGGGTGAGAGCGAGAGACACAGAGAGAGAGAGAGAGATAGAGAGAGAGAGAGTGAGAGAGAGAGAGAGAGAATTAAGGGGTGTGTGCGTGCGTGCGTGCATGCGTGCGTGCGTGCGTGCGTGTGGGTCTTTGCACCTGTTCTCTCAGTCTGAAAAGGTTCCGTTTTTCCTCAGATCATTCTCACAGTGAGTCTAACTCCAGACTGGATTTTCTACTGCTCATACTTTATGTTCAAAACCACATTTATTTTGGCGGCAAACCACAAAACATAGTCTACTTCTTTTGAGTGGTGGTCACACCGTCTCCTATACGTGACTGTGTGTGTATGCGTCTATGCGTGTGTCTGTCTGTACTGTATGTAGCCTGGCCTGCAATACCGTTGAGTGACCAGAGAAGTGCTGTTGAGCAGCCTTGAAATGTAATAGGCATCTCCTGTTTTTGCTCTACAATAGATATCTTCAACGAAAATAGCCGATCTGCAAGGAGCAATCACAGATTAGACTATACCCACATTGTAGCATGAACACAATTTTTACATCCTCAAAATGTGATCGCTATCTTACAGACATGGCTTACTATCAATAAGAATACATGTGTTACTGTATATCATTGTCTCCACCAGCCGAAGGAATGGGGGAGAGTATGTTTTCGCCCCTGTCCGTCCGTCCGTCCGTGTGTCCGTCCGTGCGTCCGTGCGTGCGTGCGTCCGTGCGTCCATCCAGTTTGTTACCAGCTAATCTCCGGCGCACACATACTCCCTGGATGCCAATTCAGAACCTCTGCCCCACATATTTCAAATGGCCCTGTTCTAGTGCCACCATGAGGCTGATGTTTGCAAAACACATTTCTGTACACTACTCTTATAGAGATTTTGTCCACAAATCCTACAAATCGGTAGACAGTATCTCTACAGTCATGTGATCAACATGGATCTTTCCGATTTTCCATATTCCATCCTGATTGGTTACAATTGGCTTCCAAAGTTTGCAGGATTGCTCAGTTTTGAACAAAATGCCTCAAATCATAAACACAGCATGCAATCTTGGTGAAATTGGGCATGCACGTTCCCACTAGCCAGAGGAAGAAATGCCACTTCAAATTACTGAAATCAGCCTCATGGTGGCGCTATAACAGGGCAATTTGTGTTTTTACCTTTAACTCCACCGATAAGTGGAAAACTTTGTGTGCGCACTCCCTAGAGGCTAAGGATAAACCTTTGCCCTGCATTTTTCACATTTGCCTTTTATAGCGCCACCAGGAGGACAACTTATGTAAAACACATTCTTTGCTATTACTCCAACAGATTTTCCCCAACAATCATGCACATCGGTACACAGTATCTCTATAGTCATGTGATAAAGTCCGATCCGTCTGATATTTCATATTCCATCCTAATTGGCTAATATTGGCTTCCAAAGTTTGCAGGATTGCTCCGTTTTTGAACAAAATGCCTCTAATCATCAACGCAGCTTGCGATTACCGTGAAATTTGCCACACATATTCCCACTATGTCAAGGAACAAATGCTACCCTTTTCACATTGGCTGTTATAGCGCCACCTTAATTCTCTCTCTCTCTTTAGCAAAACACATTTTTGGAACACAATGCCTCAAATCATGCATGCAGCGTCCGACTGCCATGAAAGGTCTAAGATTGGCGAAGAACACATGCCACCCTTTTTACATTGGCCTATTATAGCACCACCAGGACGCCTGGCCTGGTGGAGACCTGTGCTCGGAAGAGCACTGCTTCTAGTTTGATAATGAAACGAGAAAACAGCCATGCCAACACATTTCTTAATGTCCTTTCATTTATTTATTAGCCTCACCCAAGACACTTGCAATGGACACGTTTTGACCTGTTGGACACCGAGGAAGACACCGACACTGACAAACAGATCAAAACGTGTCCTTACTGAGTGCTGGCTGTCTTCTCATATGAGCTCTTGGGCCTTGCACCTAAAGATTCTCTTTTTTACATTTGGAGTTGTGGCCATTCTGTTTTCATATCATTTGGTAATGAAATATTTGATCATAAAAAATAGGCTTTGAATCCTATATTTTGGGGGTAGTGGGGTGGATATCTGTTCATCATTTGGATTGGAGAGCAATCAAAGAGAATTTCCTAGTTATGTTGTGGCCGCAAGATACAAGATGTGGCCGTCTCTACAGTATAGGATCTTGTGGCCACGAGATCAGGATGTTTTAAAGATGAGCTGAAATTGTATTTTGAGAGTATTTAATCATGTCAGTGTACGCGTCTTAGCCAATCGCAGCAATGGGGGTGCGGCTGAACCGCATTGCAAGTTTTGTTAGTGTGCGTGCGTACATGGGTGCAGGTTCTAGAAGTAGCCCAGACCATGAATTTTCATCAAAACACTGCATGTGAGAAAGTGTGAGAGAATGTCCCCAACATTTGTATCCATGTGACACAAGCGAAGCTTGACTGACACAATTAGCATGTGCAGCTAACAACCAGGAGCAATGCGCTCCTCAATGTGGTCTTTGTAAACTGCCACCCTCCCACCCCCATCAAACAAACTATCTCAATTGATTCCCCTCCACTCCATTCTGCTGGGTTGGCTCGCTGGCAGGTTAGCATAGCCACAGAACACTGGTGACACAGTGCGCGGTCATAGAATGCTCATTAGTTCTAGATTGGTCATGGGAGCTCAGAGAAACACATGAGTGTGCTTGCTCTTCAATTCCAAATGCTTCCATTCTTTCATTCATCAGCCATTCTATTCTAATCGTATTGGAGGCAAATAATGTTCTGTCGGCCTTCAGCGGGAGCCTTAAAGCACCTGGCAGGTTGTTTAGAGGAGAGCTTGTAAATGCCTGTGGTTAAAATAGGCTTCAGGGCCCAAACACAAGCCAAGCGCTGCCCGGGGAAAGGGAGAAGGGGGGGTTTGATGTGGTTGTCAAGTCAGGTTTATTTGGTCTGTTGGGGAGTGGGTAGAGAAACTGACCCAACGCGCACACTGATACAGGGCTTCTTTCTCTCTCTCTCTCTCTCTCAGGCCAGTCATTCTTTAAGGATATTTCCTGTTTTTCTGGTGAGACAACATTGGTTCTTTGCCAGGTGAAAGTGGAACTGGCACATTTGGGCTGTATGCGTATTAGTACACAAAGATTGGGAAAATGTAGCCACCCCTGTGCTATACTAAATGAATAGTTAAAATGTTTTAGGTGTCAACCAGCCACTAGGAAATTCAAATAACACCACCCTCATTTAGTGTCAGCGGGTCCCATTTAACATTTCAGAGTGTCAGTTTGGCTAGGAATTACAAAACACGTGGAACTTTTCAATACAGCTCTCCTACAATTTATGTCAAATCGGTTTCTATGGGCACCATTTCTAAGCAATTTAAATGAATCAAAATGTCTTCAACAAAGTACAGTGAACAGAACTTTGACAAACAGTAACATACTAAACAAAACTGTCATTCACTAATAATGCACAGGAGTCCTGAAGGAGTAATGCTCACATAAAAAAAAGATGAACAACCTGTATGAGTATATTATCTCTGCTGATGATGTATCATCAGCATATAGTACAGTGTGTATTACCAACTAAGCAGTCATGACAGTTTACAGAGGATGGTCTCAACGGGCTGACATTTCGAATCCTAAACAAAAGATGTGTCCAACCCGTTCTCCACTCAACAAAAGCCTCTATTTCAAAGTTATTGGGCATGAATTATTATATCAGCAACCAGTGTTGACAGTAAAATCCCCAGTGTTAATCTAACCCTGAAAGTGTCCACTGTCTTGGTTCCATTTGAAAACTCTTACTTAATTTAACGCTGAGGCTTTGACCGTGTAGCTACCAGGGCCCTTTTGGGGACAGCTCTGAGGTGTCTTTGTTTTAGCCAGTGATCGTAGAGGGTCCTCGGGAAGCACCTTGTCCAAAGGCATGTACTGAACGAGGCTGATGGCTTGAGCGTGGGGTTGAGGGTTGAGTGCTGAGCCATGGAGACCAGGGCCAGGGTGAGGCGTGGTTCTGAATACAGCCAGTCTTATTCCTAGGACTGGCTGAATACAAGGACGCCAGCACAGCGCCACTGGGCTAGCAGGTATTGAGACGGGCCACGCCACGTAATCGGATTGAGCGCCGGCCACGGTATTTATGTCACTTCTCGTCTTGTCATTCCAATAACAAGCATGGCAACAGCGTGGGGATCTCCCATGGTGATGGGGCTTTGGCCCATTCACATTGAATGGAGAGAAAAGCGGCCAAGCCTCATTTAATTCACATTTAATTCTCACTCAAACCGTTTTAACGATTGATGTTATTTGCATAACAGGGGAAAAGGGACTCTGCCTTTTCAGTGTCCCTCTGTGTGTGTGTGTGTGTGTGTGTGTGTGTGTGTGTGTGTGTGTGTGTGTGTGTGTGTGTGTGTGTTGAGCGGTAGAGAGAGAGAGAGAGAGAGAGAGAGAGAGCGAGAGAGAGAGAGAGAGAGGAACAGTGTTGTATTTCAAAGTGTATAGTAGGCTTATATATGCATATGCTCAGGGACAAGCGTTCTCACACAGCTCAACAGACAGAGAGCGGGACTGAAAGACAGAGATTCCGTTGCATTATGCTGCGCGTTATTGTTTGTCTATGGGTTTTAACACCTCTTTGAATGATATGGCATAGCAATATTGAGTGATGTATTTAAACTCGAGACCCAAGACATTTCGTTGTATCGGCGCACTTGCATCACCATTAAAATGAACCTTTTTTGGAAAGAGTGGACGTTGGATTGAAGAATGAATGAAGTTAATGTCTTCTGACTTTTGTGTTGCAAATAGTTTTCTTCACATTTGACTAAATCACAAAGCACACGTGATCTTTGAGCAGCGCACAGGGCTGTGGGAAGCGTTGGCTGTAGCTTGTACACCTGCAGAACTGGAAAACCATGGAACACAACACATTCACCACACAATGGATTTGAAACATGGGGCCCTAAACTTCTTGCTTTTTTTCCCTTTACTATTTTGAAAAACATTTTTAAATACTTAATAAAATAAGCTGATCTACTGGCTCACAACAAGTCAATGTAGATCGGCTATTTGAAGTATTTAAAATGTTTTTCCAAATAATAAAAAAAGGCAAAGAAGTTTAGAGATAAGGTGTGATAAGGCATGGACAAAAATAGCCTATAGATAATGTCCAGACTATAAATTAAGAATAATACACAAGGTATATACTGTAGTTGAGAAGATGAATTATTCATTACAGGGCCAAACAACTTTGAGGTTGGATAACAGAAACTGCATAATTCCTTTTCAAGAAACAAAATGATATTTAATTTATACTATACTATTTACTATTACTATTTATACTACTATTATTTATGTACTGTATGTATGTGTGAAAAATGATACTACTAATAATGTTATTTGTTCAAGAGTCTCTCTCTGCCTGACAACCACCTGTTGATTCACCGGTAATGCTTCTACACAGTATGTATAATGTATTAGTTATTTGTATGTTGATACTGTAAATTGATCTACGGTATAGAACAGATAGTTAAATTATTATTATTTCAAAATAGTCAAAAAACTTTACAAAAAAAGTTACATTTTTCATGATACAAAATAAATAAATAAAGTAATTTCATGAATAAATAAAAGAAAAATCTAAGAAATTCCATAAATTAGAAAATATATGTTTAAGAAGTAGTGAAAATAGCCGATCTACAAGCTCGTAGATCTGTGAGCTCGTAGATCTGCTATATTTTCACTGTTTGGACCCGGGCAAATGTCTAATTTCTCTTTTGGGTCACGAGCTAAAAAGCTTGGGAACCGCTGCGATATATATATACAATCTATCAAGATTGAAACATTTTCAGCAGTTAAGCTATAGGCAGGACTCTGCTTATTGTGTACATCCCAGTGGTCCATGAGCAAAAGTGCCAGAGTGAGCAGTCATTAATCTAAGGAGAAACACAAAATGCACTGTTGGGGCCTCTGTTAGCTTAATGGCTACCGACTGACCGATTCGGTCACCCTTGTGTCCCGAGCACGTACAGGTCTCCGCAAGGTCAGGAAGGTTATTGTGGCCTCCGGGTGGCGCTATGATAGGCCAATGTGAAAAGGGTGCCGTGTCTTCTTCTGCCTTTCACGGCAATCGGATGCTGCACGCATGATTTTGTTCAAAAAAATTGTTTTACAAAAGTCGACCTGCTGGTGGCGCTATAACAGGCCAATGTGAAAAGGGTGGCATTTGTTCCATGACCCAGTGGGAATGTGCTTGCAAAGTTCCACGGAAAACGCAAGCTGCGTTCATGATTTGATGCATTTTGTTCAAAACGGACCACTCCTGCCAACTTTGGAAGCCAATTTAGCCAATCAGGATGGAAAATGAAATATCGGACAGATCCGTCTTGATCACATGACTATAGAGATACTGGGTACTGATTTGTGTGTTTTGGATCAAAGCTGAAGGAGTAATATCCAAAAATGTGTTTTACATAAGTCACCTCCTGGTTGCGCTATAAAAGGCAGATGTAGGGTAGGGCAAAGGTTTTTCCTTGACATCTAGGGAGTGCACATATGGTTTTACACTGATCAGTGGAGTTATAGGTAAAAACACAAATCGGCCTGTTATAGCGCCACCATGAGGCTAATTTGAAAATGTTGAAATGGAATTTCTTCCTCAGCCTATTGGGAATGTGAATGCACAATCCACCAAAATTGCATGATGAGACTGAACTTTAAAATAATCATTTTTGTTCTATCTAATCAAAACGGAATACTTGATCATACTACTTGCCATGCACTACCACTACTACTTGGCTGTGAAATAATGGTTGTGGGATTCATATCTTTGACAGTCTTACCAAAGACTCAAAAAAAGTTAACCCTTAAAATTCTCTTCTGAACATCAAAAGAGTAACGATACATCAAATCGTTGTCGGTCATAGATCACTGACCCCTTCAGAGGCATCCTTTCAGAGAAAATCAGAGGGAGGGCAAAAAAAAAAAAGCCGATCTGCAAGCATTGTGCGGTCAGTAAGTGTATTCAACAATGGGGATTCCACCTCGCCTCAAGCCAAGTTCAGGCTGGTCCGGTCCTTCTCAAGAGCAGGACTCGTAGGCATGCAGAAACACTAGCTGGAGCCAACTCGGCAGGGGTATCGCACCAAATTCTGGGCTCTGGGTACAAGGATTCACTGCGGGCCCCCCATGAATGTTCTTCATAGGGGGAGGGGGGGTTTAACCCATTTAGACTGGGAACGCATTATTACGCATTATTTTGTGCTTAAACTATTGAAAAATAGCAGATATACAAGCTCACAGCGTGGGACTGAGTGCCACGCTGCAAGCTTGTAGATCTGATATTTTTGAAAAATCGTGAACATTCTTTGAATATTTCAAATCATTCTAAGGTTTTTTTTGAAAAAATGTCAGTGGTGCTCAAACTTTTGCATGTGATCCCCCCCAGAAGCAACATTTTAATAAAAAATGTTCGCTTAAAAAAATACATATATTCAAAGATTTGCACACATTTTCACGACTTTTCAAAAATATCAGATCTACAAGCTTGTGAGCTTGTATATCTGCTATTTTTCAATAGCTAAAGTAAAATAATGAAGGCCCCTCCACCTTGGGCCCTAGTAGTAACTCAGTCCCACTTTTCTCCTCCCCCTTGTGACGCCCCTGCAACTTGGACATTTGAAGCCTTTAAATCACAGGGTGCAAGCAAATAGAACGTGACAACATTTCAATGTCACCTTCATCAGGTCAACAATTAGTTCATAATAAATGTATGGTTGCAGAGAAGAAAAGCTGTGTCTATAAGATGTGTGTCACGTCATGTCACATGTGATGGACGGGGATGGATTGAGATGCAGTCTGCACTGATCTAAAATCAGATTCATTTTCAAAAAAATGTTCAGAGGTGGAGAAAATATGCATAATAGAAGAGAATTTGAGGTTAAATGTGTATGCTAGGGAGGGTGGCTATTTCCCTCCCCTGGGACCCCAAATGACATCCCTGCCCTTTGTATAAGTGTCTGGCTGGCAAAGCCCTGAGCTCCCAATCCTGCTTTTGTAGCCGTCTTAAGCCTCGTTTATACTTTGTCATACTAGTACCACGTCCCTCGCCTAAAGTAAATGGATTTTCAACAGCAAAACGTGATGCAGCAACATGGCAGTATAGTGCTACATGGTCATATATTATAGCCTAGTGTCAATATAATATTTATATATTGTGATATGAGACTAGATAATTAGAAATCGTAACATCATAAGTGTTGGTTTTAAAGGCTGCACTACAGTAAAGTGATGCAATTATATTGTTTATCTCACGTGCCAGCTGTTAGTTATTGCTTAGGTATTATCAACATTACTGATGATCATCACAAATTGACACCAAAGCATTAAATGACAGTACCAGTGTGTGTGTGTGTGTGTGTGTGTGTGTGTGTGTGTGTGTGTGGGCGTGGGCGTGTGTGTGCGTGGGCGTGGGCGTGCGTGTGTGTGTGTGTGTGTGTGTGTGTGTACGTGTGTGTGTGTGTGTGTGTGTGTGTGTGTGTGTGTGTGTGTGTGTGTGTGTGTGTGTGTGTGTGTGTGTGTGTGTGTGTGACTGCACTTGCTTGCCTCCATGCATGTAGTATTGTAGTATGGTGTGTGTGTGTGTGTGTGTGTGTGTGTGTGTGTGTGTGTGTGTGTGTGTGTGTGTGTGTGTGTGTGTGTGTGTGAGAGAGAGAGAGAGAGAGAGAGAGCAAGCGAAAGAGCGAGTGATATGAGAGAGATACAGAAAGAGAGAGAGAGAGAGAGTGGTTTGATGTGGTTTCCTGGTGGACTGCATTGTGTCTTTGCAGGAAACAGAGCTAATCCAGTCAGATCTGACTCAGTCAGGGAGCTGCTGCACCATATGCCTCAAACATAATCTCACTGCCAGGAGCAGTGCTTTATGAACCCGGGATCACCATGAAAGATAGCTCTTTCTTCACGCGTCACTCATTGAGTCCCACTATAACGGCCCCTTGAAAATGTGATCTTCTGACCATGCAAAAGGTTTAAGGCAGGGGTCTTCAACGTTTTTAGGCCAAGAACCCCTTACTTGAGAGAGAGATGAAGCAGGGACCACCACAACCTTTTCATAGATTTCATAGTTTCATTGTTTGACAGCACAATCATCAGTGTATTTTGGATTCATGTCAATTTGTTTTCAGATATTTAACCACTTGAACCGTCAGTACTTAATAAACTTGACCTTTCACTCTGTACTTAGACTTCTCTTTTTCCCCTCTACACCAAACCTCTTTGCCGAAAATAGCTGATCTAGTACAAGCTCACAACTTCTTGCAGCGCAAGGCATTTTGAGCTTGTAGATCTGCTATTTTTGTTTTGTTTTGTAAGTTCTCAGAATATGGACGCTAGGGTTCACATGGTTAATATAAAAAAGGAGAAAAAGGTTTCTATCTCACAAAGATTTGGAGGACCCCCTGTAGTAACTCTGAGGACCCCCTAGGGGTCCCAGACCCTCTGTTGAGACACTTGGTTTAAGTCATAGAAACACTATTTTACCCAACAGATTCATCTGCAGCACATGTGCTCTTGGCTGCTACAATTTACAGTTTTTCAAAATTGCAGTAATTGTAGCACTACTTGTTTTTGTAGATTTCTTTTACTCAACCACTTTGCATACTGTTGTTGGATGACTAGGGTTCATGGTGCTTACTTTGACCTTTGTAAGTTTGGATAAAATTAAGAAAATCTGCCAAGTTCCTTAATTGTAGCCTAGCAGTGCAACAATGGAGATTAAAAAATAAGAAAATAAGTGTTTTGTTAAGCCAACATTAAGGAACAGCTTGTGAGAAATAGGACGGTGTGTTTATGACACAATTTTGTCTGAAAAGTCTGTCTTTTTTTCTTTTTTATTAGTACTTGAAAGCATTTCAGTTCAAAGCGGTTAGATGTTTTCCTACAGCACACAAGCTCCTCTGAAAGGGAAATATTCAAATGGACCAATAACTATTCAAAACTCCACACAGTGAAACAAAATAGCTTTTATGTTACAAACTTGACAGACAGATCTACATGCAAACACTATTGATATTACAAAGCCAGAGCATGGTGTCAATTATCATGCTTGATACATGCAAATGATCGCAGATGAATTCAAAATGCTCCAAAATGAGTAGCGTTTTCATTTCCTTTTCTGAAAACTGTAACACCCCTTGCTCTATCGCATTGCACGCTTGCACACACACACAAGCACACACGCGCAGACACACAGATTATCATCACACACCCAGCGTGAACGCTATTCAATCCACTTCCTATTTCACCTTTGTTTGCTAATTTCACATGGAAGTCACCATGCTGCACACACACTCACACCTCCTCACACTCACACACACACACACACACACACACACACACACACACACACACACACACACACACACACACACACACACACACACACACACACACACACCCGCACACCAAAATAAAGGAATATAAAGGCGCAGCCAGGAGCATATCCCATTTCTTCCATATCAGGGCTCCTTTGAAAGCGCTCACTCTGCGGTGAATGAGAGGTCTCACTGAAGCCATTCACCTCAATGATCTGCTCTGATCTGTTCTCAATCTACCATATCTGTTACACATGGCTAGGCCTGACAGAGAGGAAGAGAGAGAGGGAGGGAGGCTAGGAGGAAGAGAGGAGCGAGTAAATGGGTATTGGTTGGGGAGGGGGGCAGAGCAGAGATAGATAGATGGAGAAAGACAAAAAAAAGATAGATGGTAAGAAAACTATAGTGGGGATAAATAAATAAAGGAGATAGTTTAAGTGAGAGAGAGAGACAAATGAGAGCAGGGGTTCACAGATACATGGATGGATGGAAGGAATTACGGGCGGACAGAAAGACAGACAGACACATAGACAGATAGATAGATAAATAGATTCTCCCTTGTCTCACTCAAACAAATGCACGCACATGCACGCCACATAGACGCACGCACGCACGCACGCACGCACGCACGCACGCACGCACGCACGCACTCGCGCGCGCACACACACACACACACACACACACACACACACACACACACACACACACACACACACACACACACACACACACACACACACACAGGGAAGTCACCAGTCACCAGTGGTTGTTTGACACAGGGAATGGCCTTTAGTTCTGCCTTTTCACATCCAGACAGTAATGGTATGGATTTGCCATGGTCATTATCACCATGAAAACACACACATGCATGCATGCACACATGCACGCACACACACATGCATGCATGCACGCGAGCACGCACGCACGCACAAAGAGAACAAGCCCCGTCTAAAGGGTGTTTTTCTGGAAGCCAAAAATTCAAAAATGAAACGGTATTTAAATGCCTGCTTGTCTGTCCAGGTGACTTCAAGGTAATACTCCTTGTTGATACATGCTTTTTAGGTGGAATCTTTTTTGTGGCCAAGGCACTCTAAAAAGGGCAAGGCACACATTGCTATTTTGAAAATGTGTGGGGGAAAACATAAAAAATGTATAAAATGGTTGCTTAAAATTCAGTTTGAAACTGACTAAAGTATATAATATGTATTTGATATAGAAGCCTATTGGGAAATTAGTGTGAACAAAGTATTGATATTCATGTAGTACATTCATGACGTAAAAAATGTATCATAACTTTTTGTTTAGTTGCACATAACATATTATAATAATAATATGTGATTGTCACAAAATACCAAGGTGTGTGCTGCACATTATTATTGCAATATACAGTGTATAATCTCAAGTCAAGGCACACCAGTGTGCACCATTTGGGAACCACTGGTCTACACCATCACATCCGTTCTGTTCACCTGGTAGCTAGTCTTGCATATAGCCAGACAACTATTCCACAATCTCCGGACGCTTTATAAAGCCTGGAACACCCAATTTCTGAAAGCCAACAAAGGAAACTGTCATCTGTTTGTCATTTCCATTCACGGAATGGCGGGCGGGCCAGCGGAGCTCTGACGTCATTCTGACACAGCCATGAAAAAAACAGCTCCATATATAGGCGCAAAAGGCTTTATGTGCTTTGACTAATTTAGTTTGGTTGCCCCTGCAGGGCAACCAGATTATAGTACTTGTCCGAATTTATTCCAGCCATCCATCTTCCAGGGCCTCCTAGTTAAACGTTTTTTTTTGCAGCGCTACTCCTCCCACGGTTTTGGTGGCAGGCACTTGGGCCATATGTCAAATCGACCGGCTTCATCAGAAATCGATTCCTTGCATTTTGCTAAGAGATACGTTATATTATAGTTTAATTCATATACCTTTATTTGTGAATTAACTTTCTCCATTGATTTTAATTGTGGGCTCGCCTGGAAGGCCTGGAAGGCGAGCACACGTATGTTATCTTCATTATTAAGTGTGCCTATGCATAGCATGGGCAACTTATTGTTATCGCTCATATTTATTTAAGTCAGACTTCTTTCTGTCCATACTTTTCCCCAAAGTTTGGCACGCTACTCCTCCCACAGTTTTTGCACCACACACTCGCGCCATATGTCAAATCGACCGGCTTACTCGGGAATCGTGTGCTATTACTTTTCTAAGAGAAAGGTTCTATAGTTTAATTGATATTAATTTATTAGTGAATTAATTTTCCCCATTGACTTATAATGGGAATCGCAAAAACTCACATTCAATTATTTTTCTCTCACAAACCATAGGGGCTACAGTTTCAAGACTTGGAGAGGAGGTTCATAATGATTTCAAGGATTAAATAAAAAATAATAGTGTCATTTGGCCTCATGGTGGCGCTATAACAGCCCACTTTACGTTTTGGCCTGTAACTGTTAAACCGTAGGTCGGAAAATTAAAATTATTTTTTCCCTGGATTCCTTGGGTCAAGACGCATCTCCCGATATAGGCCACGCCCATTTGCGCCAGGATAGATTTTCCGCCATCTTGAATTTTCTCCAAAACACACTTTTTGTTCCTTTTCCGACATATTTTCTTCAAATTGCACAAAAAACGGTACACATGATCTATGAACCCATGCAATGAACATACTCAAGGGATATTGCGATAGTCCATTACGTTCGTTCGTAACGTGCTTCCAAAGTTAGCGGGAGGGGCCCGTTTTGCAAACAATAGCCATAAATCACAAACAAAAGTTCCAGTCAACACTGAATTTCAACCACAGGTCGGGGGTGGCATACTCAACAAATCCCCAAAAGCATTTCCACTTGGCCACATGGTGGCGCTATAGACAACATGCCTGGCCACGCCCCCTACTTCCGACCGGAAGCCCTTTTTTGGGCTTGATCGTAGCGCGATTTCCTGTTTACGTTCATCTGATCTGATTCTCCTCTTAACTAATGAGACGGGATTGTTTTACTTTGTAATTTTACTTTGTAACTTATGTTAACAATGTCACTTAATGGCAACACTCATCCACTCTGCTGATAAATAAATGAGCTGTGACGATACACACCCGTTCTGCCGTCATTCAATGTTATGAGTTGGAGGAAAAAAAAAGAGATCTCAATTGAAACAATGCCATAGGCTTTCTTGGGCGTATGCTTTTAGTTGACCTTGTACTAGTGTACTGTCATGAAACTACCTTTTTTCATATGCAAACTTCTTAAAAAATAACGCTATTTAAATGGTTTCAAAAGCTTTATACCCTGTATATATATATAAAATGTCACAATGCGACATAGCTTTTTACACAATGCTGTACTCCCTCCAACTGCATGTCATATTATATGTTCGCCATTTTAAACTGTTTTTATTTTATTTGACACTTGCTTTGGCAATATAAACATGTCTTCTCATGCCAATAAAGCTCCTTTGAATTGAATTGATATAGGCCTACAAATAAACAGATTTGTGTATTTGAAAGCAAGCATTGAACCTAATCAGTATTTCATGGAAGCGAATGTTGTATGATTCTAGCTAGCAAACCTTTTCCCTTTAGAACGCTGGTTGATCATGTCAAACGTCATCTTCTCCATTCTCCACTCTTCTGGGATGTCACCATGAAGTCACAGTTGGCTTGTGTTGTGTGATATGCATTAATGTTTTTACAAATAGGCCTGTCAACAACTCAACCCACTCCAGAATAGACATAATACACATTAGCCCACCTATTATGTGCATCCTATGCTGTGTTCATTTCACTATATCACTGTAAATCATCGATTTAATCCTAATCAAGGCAATATAAATATCCATTCATATTTAATGCTCATTTAATCATTAAATCCTAAACTGTCACGTCAAAACAATGAATACATTTGGCTTTAATAGATACAAAAACAAACTGGATTAATTGAAAATGACAAGTGTTTAAAAGCATTCCTTCAAAGCATCATTGGGAACATTCCTTATCTCAATAACACAATATACAGTACAACATTTGAAACCCTCAACAGTTTAAAAAAAAGGCATGGACAAGTCAAAGAAAAGTGTGTATAAATATTTTATTGCAATAAATATGATGAGGAGATCTCGACCCTCACATCTGGCTTCATTGGTCCTGCATGGACGTACAGTACAGGTCTGAAAGACAGAAAACAATTGCATTCACAGATACAACACAACAGCGAAGAGCTTTTATTTCAATTATAATCAATGTTGTGTTGTCACAAGTGAAAATAACTTTTACTTAGTTGTAACAAGAGTAGTAGTCACCATACAGTAAAAGATCGTAGCTAACAATGCTAATTAGCTAGCATGAGAGTTTTACCTTGTTGTTGTTGTTGTTGTTGTTGTTGTTGTTGGTCGTGCTGCTTCTCTGGGGAGTTTGCTGAGTTTAGGATATGTTAAGGATGTCATCAATACTATTAACTGGTGTAGATAGAATAAAAACATCGAAGATAGCGGTGGCTTGCATATCAAGAGACCATGACCGCACCGCACCATCTAGCTGACAGCTGAAAAAAAAAACCTCCGTTGGTTTAACCCTTTCAGTTCATTGTCATAATCTTTTACTGCAGCGCTGGGCAGTGTTGCCAAAATTTGTGAGAGAAATAAGCCAAACAAGCCAACTCTTGCAATATAAATAAGCAAAAAAACAAGATAGTTTAGGTAAATAAATTGACTTGGCAACACGTTTATATGCATGCCTGACAGAGAGAACCCGGAAGTTCCCTTTCGACTTGGGGGCGGGGCCCCCCTCCTGCAATCGGCCAGGAATGTTGTCTATAACGGACCACTTGCCTCGTAACTCTTGAACCGTAGGTCGGAGAATTAAAATTCTTTTTTCCCTGGATTCCTTGGGTCACGACGCATCTCTCCATATAGGACACGCCAATTTGCACATGGGAAGATTTTTCACCATTTCGAATTTTCTCCAAAACACACTTTTTGCTCCTTTTCCTACATATTTTCTTCAAATGTCTTAAAAACCGGTACACGTGATCTATGAAGCCATGCGATAAACATAGTCAAAGGATATTTCGATAGTCCATACCGTTCGTTTGTAACGGCCTTCCAAAGTTAGCGGGAGGGGCCCGTTTCGCAAACGATAGCCATAAATCACAAACAACAGGTCGAGTCAACACTGAATTTCAACCACAGGTCGGGGGTGGCATACTCAACGAATCCCCAAAAGCATTTCCACTTCGACCCCTAGGGGGCGTCACAAACGCGCGAAACGTAACCCTTTCGTGCCAGAACGCGTTTTTCACGGGGACCGACCCTCTCACAACGAAAGGCAGCCGACTCGGCGGATGGTCTCACAGTCCAAACCGCTACACGAGGTCGCGCATTTAGCGAGCTGCAGGCACACTTGTCAAAATTGACTCTGTCAATTCTAGTTTATCTATCAGTCAGTCAGTCAGTATCCTCAAAACTTTGGCGCGATTCATCTCTTAAACGCTTACACCTTTCAACACCATTCAAATTTTTATGTGTTCAGCTTACTGAGGACACGTGTGCTTGTACTTTTGGTTTTGAAATGTTTTGTAGTTTAATTATAAAAAAATAAAAATGTTTAACTTTAAGCACCCAATGCATTTCCAATGGGTTTAGTGAGTGGGGAGAGAGTGAGACAGAGGAAAGGGACCCATGTTTATATTAAGTCGCTGTGGCTGCAATATTCACACTTCAGATATGCTATTTATATCAATGCGTTCACACAGGTCTGCTGTCTGATTTGATCCAAATGTCTAAGCTGTGTGATGTATAAAACTATAGTTATAGTTAAAACTATAAATAAATGTCCCTCTCCACTCTACTGATTGACACAGCTGTGATTAAAGGCTTGGCTGTCATTGGCTGTTCTGTGGTGATGTAGCCTTACATAAGTCGGCCCTGCAGTGACAATGCGAAAGTCTCGGCAGAGACGTCTTAATGTAAGGCTAGTGGTGCTGCAAAGTAACCAAGTACATTTACTCAAGTATATACAAACAATTACTTGTACCTACAGTACAATTTTTAGGTACTTTTACTCTAATTTCCATTTTTGTTACTTATACTCTACTATAAATACAGCATTTGACAGCTTCAGTTACTTTTTATTTAGCAGATTTTATTATTAATAATAATAATAATTATTAACACGCACGCACGCACGCACGCACACACGCACACACACACGCATACACACACACTGACACACAAACAACTGTTACTGTGTTACTGTGGAGACGTTTGCTTGTATTTGTCTTTGACACATGTTTTGTAGTGTTTTAGAAATTTAACTTAAAAAGAATAAGGTTCCCGGGCGATGGGCTTTACAGTATATATCCTAGAACCCGCAGGGGCACTCTGTGTGGTTGTTGTTGGTTGTCAGGGAGATATCACAACCAATGCATTTCCAAATCAGACGATCAACCGAAGTGGACCCACCTGGCAAAACCACACCCCAAACACTTTAAAAGCCATGAATTTCAGCCTGTCTGCATTTGAATCCTAGTATATCCCATATGCATTTGGATCAGCATGTCCCGTACTGTATACCAACTTTTACTTTACACTTTTGTTACTTATACTCCACTGCAATTGCATTTGGCAGCTTTAGTTACTTGTTACTTTGCAGATTTTATTATTAATACAAAACATACGGTAGATGAATCACGTAGAAGCTGATCTACAATGTGACATTGCGACATGTTGTGATCTTGTAGATCTGCTGTTTTTAAAAAGCTTGTCAATATTAGGACCATCTGCGTACTATTACTTTGATGTGGTTTGCTGGTTTGCAAAGTGTAGTTCAGGGACCCCTAGGACAGACACACACACACACACACACACACACACACACACACACACACACACACACACACACACACACACACACACACACACACACACACACACACACACACACACACACACACACACACACACAGGTTCCCCATCTTTCTTCCCAGGCTTTAAACAGCCATAACTTCAGTTCCCAACATGCTACTGGTCTCGAACTTTTGTTGTTGGTTACCCGTCCACATTATATTTTAATTTTATTTTGATTTAATTGTCCATACCTTTAAAGGACCAGGTCACCTCTGGGACAACCAGATCTTATTTTATTGTTGTGTGGGACACGATCAACACAATCCTGTAATTTCTTGTGTTCAATCTGTGTTTTTAGATATTTTATTATTTCAGCATGCTACAACTGGTCATATGATGCTTTGTAGCATGATATTGCATCATCTCATGCATCATATGATGCAAAATGCATCATATGACCAGTTGTAGCATACTGAAATACTAAAATATCTAAAAACACAGATTGAACACAAAAAATAACTCAACATTGTGTTGATCGTGTCCCCACACAACAATAAAATACGATCTGGTTGTCCCAAAGGTGACCTGGTCCTTTAAGTTCATGTAATAACACTGCTTGTCTACATTGTATTTGCATTACCATTTTACGTCAGTAAAATGAAAGAGAGCATTGCCTGGGAACTTGACACTTTTACTATTATTGTTTTGGGTTGGAATCGAGCCCACACTGTTTCGAAGGAACAGTATTTCTAGTTAAAAATGTTACTTTTCACAAATATGGAGATGACTGACATCATAGATGTCTGACATCATAGACCACATGAGACTGTCACAGTATGTCCCTATATGGGCATTCCAAGATATGCGTTTAATATGGCATCATGGATCTCCATATATGGGCATAAAAGGGAAAAGGACGGAATGGTTAGCGCCGCACAATATGTAGTATAAATGGCAAGACAGAATTCATCAAGAACAGAACTCTAGTATAAACCCATGAATTACAAAGGTGCAAAAGGCTTCCCACATGAAGAAGAACAAAACTCTTCATCTATTCGTTCTTCTTCGAGGGAAGCCAAGACGGAATTCATTTCCCAGTGGATTCCTCTCTGCTCGCGTCACTGCAACCACACTTGCAATTTCCCAGAATCACACCTTTCTAGTTAGTGTGGTTGCCCAACAGAGCAACACATTATAGTCCAGGGGAAACCTTATCTATTACTAGGGTAACTTTTCCGCTGCCATTGGAAATTGACAGACAGACTGCAGACTTCTGTCCGGGATAGAGAATCAATAGGGAATCAATGGGAGTGGGAATCAATAGGGAATCAATTGGTCGAGCTCCACATGACAGTAAGTTTACTGTAGAATATAGTCACGTCAGCAACCGTCAGCAACCACACAAGTTTAATTTACAGTAGGGAAAGTTTCACGTGACTGCAATGACGAAACGGAAGCGGGAGGAGGCGGGACATCTGCTTTACTCCTGGATAGTTTTCAGCGCTCTCTTTGCACAGGCTGTATCATGGAAGCGCTTGAAAACTGTGTGAGTCAAAAGCCTTGCTGGAGAGACTACCTGGAAGATAACTGTCATTATGCCTCTGTGTGTGTGTGTGTGTGTGTGTGTTGTGTGTGTGTGTGTGTGTGTGTGTGTGTGTGTGTGTGTGTGTGTGTGTGTGTGTGTGTGTGTGTGTGTGTGTGTGTGTGTGTGTGTGCGTGCGTGCGTGCGTGCGTGCGTGCGTGCGTGCGTGCGTGCGTGCACGTGCGTGCGTGCACGTGCGTGTGCACGTGCGTATGTGTGTGTGGGCAGCCTTACATCCTTAATCCCTGTAATAGAGTGAACCTCATGAATAACCCTTCTGGTCACTCTGGGCTATCCCACTTCAGCGTATGTGTGATGAGGCTGCAGTCCCCCACCAATTATTTACTCCAACAACTACAAGACCGCTCTCTTTCTACCGCCATCCACCCATACGTACGAGGCCTACATCTTTCCATCCACATCGCTTTGTGTTGGGATAATTGTTTCTTTTTCAGAATCGTGAAAAGAGGACTGGATGAGAGACAAGCCACAACTCAGTTGAAGATGGTTGATGGTTTGAATACTGATATAATTCACCCATTGTGAGAGAGAACGAGTGTTGCCTTTATAAATGGTGCTTTTATATAGCGCTTTTCATCCAAGGCGCTTTACATAGATTGTGCATTACATTCACCCATTCACACACACATTCGTACACCGATGGCGGAGGAAACCATGCAAGGGTTCAGAGTCTTGCTCAAGGACTCTTCTACATTAACTCAGGGGGAGTCCGGATTCGAACTGGGAACCCTACGGGAACCCTTTGTGCTCTAATGATGGTTTCTCCCCTGAGCTATGCTGCCCTTGTGCACTGTCGCATTCTGAGCAATGGGCAATTGGATATAACCTGTAGATCTCTTTATCATTTAAACATATCTTTTCTGCACACTGTCCATGTCAGTAGTTTCACACACATTTTCCCAAATCTTTATCTTAACACACGCATGCACGTCGCACACACTCACCCATGCAGGCAGGCACTGTTTGCATCTTTCATGCAATTTCTCCTACACTCAGAAAGAAAATAGGAACCTTGTTAAGCCACATTACATACTGTACAAGACTCTGGGCTGGTTTATTACCTTCAAGTATCAATACTGGCAAGGAACTTTGAAGTCCTACTGTAATTTATCTTTCCCCCTCTCTCTCTCTCTCTCTCTCTCTCTCTCTCTCTCTCTCTCTCTCTCTCTCTCTCTCTCTCTCTCTCTCTCTCCTTCCTTTCTCTGTCACTCTTTATCTCCCTCTCAATTGGAACAATAATGATTCAGGCCAGGGCGACTGAGCGCTCCAATCCATCCCCAGTCCAATGCATCTAATAGCTCTTTTTGTGAGCGCAGTCGGATCACAAGCAGGGGCGTCACAAGAGGGGGGAAATGAGTTACTAGGGCCCAAGGTGGACGGGCCTTAATTCAAAACCTCCACAAACTGTGAGTCAGTCTGTCTGTCACACCTCACACGTCACACTATTGCCCTGCTCATATCTCCGCAACCGTTGCCCCGATCCATGCCAAATTTTGCACACATACTCCTTGCCTGCCAAATCACAACCTCCAACCAACAATTCACACATGACCCTCTTCTAGCGCCACCCTGAGGCCGATTCTTGCAAAACACATTTTGGGACACAGCTCCTACAATTTTTGCCCTAAAATCACGCAAATCGGTACACAGTATGTCTACACTCATGTCATCAACATGGATCTGTCCCATATAGCGCCACCTTCAGGCCCATTTTTTAAAACACATTTTTGGACACTGCTCCTACAGATTTAGCCCTAAAATCACGCACATCGCTACACAGTATGTCTACACTCATCTCATCAATATGGCTGTCCCATATAGCGCCACCATCAGGCCGATTTTTTTAACCACATTTTTGGACACTGCTCCTACACATTTTGCCCTAAAATCACGCTGCGACCTGACGGTCGCTTATCTCCCGATTAGGGAGTCTTACTGGTTATTTTATAGCCTACTTTAGCTATTGAAAAATAGCATATCTATACAAGCTCACAGCGCCGCGCAGCGATAAGTCATGAAACTGTGTGCAAATCTTTGAATATATGTACTTTTTAAGCGAACATTTGTAACTCAAATTTTGCTTCTGGGGGGTCCCTGGAACTAAATATTTTGAGATGGGGGTCCGTGGCCAAATACATATCATTTTGGGGGTCCTTCACATGAAAAAGTTTGAGCACCACTGACATAGAAACGTATAGGTTCCGAACGGAACCATGTTTATTTAATACCGGAGGACAAGGTCCCCCTATGGGATATCAGCGCCATCTGGCGGTGCAACAGAGTAAACTCATATCCTCCCGTACGAGAAATGTCATTTGTCGGAAGGGCTGTCAATCACAAAACGAGGGCACCGCCCCGAGTGTATATAAGCCCTGTGGGCTATCATGACTTCCTCTAAAGCCGCACCTCTGCCCGCAACTAGCGAACCGAGGGGCTTAATTCGGGGGACCTTGTCCTCCGGTATTAAATAAACATGGTTCCGTTCGGAACCTATACGTTTATTATCATACCTCCAGACAAGGTCCCCCTATGGGACTCATACACTCCCCGAGAAGCCATGAACCGACAAGACTGTCGTGTACACCGACCACCCCCGGAAGGAGGTCTCGTCAACCGACGTGACCCCTCTCAGGACTGGTCCGACCCAGACCCACAGGGCCTGGGCGTGTTCAGACAGAAAAGAGACCCTGACAGACCGAGGCCTGCCTTATGCACTAAGGGCAGACACGGGTCCGCCTTATAATACTACAGTAGTATAAGGGAAACACTCAGGGTCCCCCCCCAGGTATCCTAGAGACAGTAGCATGCTGTCCCAGGAAGGGGAGAGAGCCGCCCCACTACATAGTAGGCGGGGCAGCAGCACCCAGAACCGTATGCGCCATGGCAGAAGGCGCAACGTCCAGGTGATAGTAGGTCGCAAAGGTGGACGGCGAAGACCAATTCGCCGCCGCACAAATCTCCTCAATGGAGACACCTTTGGACAAAGCCCAAGAGGTCGACACACCCCTAGTACTGTGGGCCTTAAGTGCCTCTGGCACTTCAGACCCAGCACGGGTGTAAGCCAACCTAATGGCATCCACAATCCATCTCGACAGAGTGGGTTTGGATACCGCCTTTCGCTGACGGGCATTCATGACCACGAAAAGCTGAGAAGTAGACCTGCTGTCCACCGTCCTGTCACAGTAGGCCTTCAGGGCCCTAACCGGACAAAGACAATGAAGACGCCTATCCTCCTCCGATGCAAACGGAGGAGGATGGAAAGCCGTCAAAACCACAGGTTCCTTCGGGATCACTCGGTTCTTAGGAATAAAACTCAAATGAGGTTTAAGAAGAACCTTGGAGTCATTATTGAGAAACCTCATACAATCAGGGCTCACAGAGAGCGCATGAAGGTCGCTCACACGCTTAGCCGTAGACAAGGCAAGCAAAAGAGCTGTCTTGAAACTTAAATGTTTCAAAGAGGTCCTCCCAAGCGGTTCAAAGGGTGCCTTGCAAAGGCCCTCAAGAACCACTTGTAGATCCCAAGCAGGAAACAAGGCTCTGGTCACAGGTCTCAAATGGTCAACACCATGCATGAACTGGACCACCTCAGGGATTTTAGAAAGGCCTTTACCTGCCACCCCCAGGTGGCAGGCATCAATAGCCGCTAAATAACCCCTCAGTGTAGAGAACGCCAGACCAAGGTCCAGGCGATCCTGCAGGAAATCTAACACCCTCTGGGCCGGAGCTAAGTGAGCCACCACAGGTGGCTCCTGTAGCTCACACCAGTCCAAAAAGGCATTCCATCTTCCATCGTACACAGCCCTAGTGGAGGGGGCTCTAGCACTCTGAATAGTGGCTACAACCATTGGTGAGAAGCCTGCTGCTAACAGGTTCTCCCTCTCACGGGCCAAACCCACAGGTCTAGGCCCCGTGGGTCTGGATGGAAGATCTCGTCCCCTGCCTGGCGCAGCAGATCCCTGTGCAAGGGGAGCCGCCAAGGGGGTCGAGAGAGCAGTGGGGTGATCAGAGACCTCCACACTCCCCTGGACGGTGTTACTAGAAGAACCTCCCGGTTGGAACATCTGATCCTCTCCAGAGTGGGAAGGATCAGTTCCAGGGGCGGGAACGCGTAGAGAAGGCCTTCTGGCCACTCGTAAGCAAACGCGTCCGTCCCCAGAGGAGAAGGTCCCCTCACTGAGAAGTAAAGGGGACACTTCGCGTTCTCCTGAGAGGCAAAGAGATCTACTCGAGGTTGACCGAACCTGGAGAAAATCTGCCTCACCACCGCAGGGTGGAGAGACCAATCCTCGTAACGAGGCTCCCCCCTGGACAACAGATCGGCGCCGCCGTTCTGAAGGCCCGGAACATGGGAGGCTCTGATGGACCTCAGACGAGGCAAGCACCAGAGGGTCATCTCGCGCGCCAGCTGATCCAGCGTGCGCGAGCAGAGGCCACCCTGTTTGTTGAGATAATACAGGGCCGCCGTGTTGTCCGTCCTGACCAGAACATGACAACCCCGAAGAAATGGTTCGAAATGCTTGAGCGCCAAGTAGATCGCCATTAACTCCAGATAATTGATGTGGTACTCCAACATGGCCGGGGTCCAGAGACCCCTGGCTGAACGCCCCTCGTGGGTGGCGCCCCACCCCGAGCGGCTGGCGTCCGTGGTGATCACCTTGCGTGATATCACCTCGCCCATGGAGACCCCACTCGTCAACAACGCCTGGTCCCTCCATGGGACCAGAGCGTCCATGCAGACCTGGCTGACCGTCACCTTCCTGTACCCTTGCAGGGAAGGAATCCTGAGCGCCAGTGTCCACCGCTGGAAAGGTCTCATGTGAAACCTGCCCAGACGCAGAAGTTGCACCGCTGATGCCATCAGCCCAGCTAACTTCATGCACTCCTTGTACCTGACCACCTGGTTCAGTCGGAAGGAGCTGAGACAAGTCAGAAACCTGTCCACCCTCTCCGGTGAGAGGCGGGCGGACATTGTGGCCGAGTCCAGAGATATCCCTATAAAGGAAATCTGCTGGGAGGGTGACAACATGCTTTTGCCAAAATTGACGTTGAAACCCAAGGCCTTCAAGGAAAATTCCAGAATAAAACATATTAATCCTTAATCAGCCTTTTATCACGTCTGTACATACCTGGTATGATGGATTTTTATCATAGTCCTTTCAGTTTTTACTTCTCCTGGACTCCTCAGATCTCTCTCCCACAGCCAAAACGGCGGTCAATTGTGGTTCTCCCAAAGCGCTAATTTTCACCGCTGCAAAGTTACTTTTTTCTTCATAAATCTGCTATTTATAGTTCATTGAGAGCCAGTAATCCACTGTTTTATCGCGGGGTTGAGGGAAATGGCCGTTGTTGACATGATCCCAATAGTACTCACAGAAGAAGAATGAAGTCTCGCGTCTCGCGTGATTACCGCGTTTCCTTTAGCTTTTTCTTTAGCGCAAAAGAAAGCTTTCTCCTGGAGTTATTACAGCCAGTATGTACACAACAAGGCATCGTGGTATATATATAAAAAATAAGAAAGCAGAAGAATATAATCTAGTTAGTCTATTGATCGCTAGAATCTAGTAATATGACTGAGAAGGATTCATAACAAAGCATTTTAACGGACTTCCTGTAGTCATAAGGTAATTCTATTACCTTTATTTATTTTATTTTTTCCTCAATACATTTCTTCGATTTTATTTATTATTTATTTATGGAATTACTTATAAAATAACTTTGACGTGTATTATTATTTGTAAACAATGTAGGCTACAATATAATCACAAAATAATCGTATTTTCCTCAAGACATTCTGCAATGCCTCACCAAATAAACGTTAGGTAAAAAGTACCTCATGAAAGACACGTTTCTGTGGTCATGAAGTAATTTTTACCTAACGTTTATTTGGTGAGGCATTGCAGAATGTCTTGAGGAAAATACGATTATTTTGTGATTATATTGTAGCCTACATTGTTTACAAATAATAATACACGTCAAAGTTATTTTATAAGTAATTCCATAAATAAATAATAAATAAAATCGAAGAAATGTATTGAGGAAAAAATAAAATAAATAAAGGTAATAGAATTACCTTATGACTACAGGAAGTCCGTTAAAATGCTTTGTTATGAATCCTTCTCAGTCATATTACTAGATTCTAGCGATCAATAGACTAACTAGATTATATTCTTCTGCTTTCTTATTTTTTATATATATACCACGATGCCTTGTTGTGTACATACTGGCTGTAATAACTCCAGGAGAAAGCTTTCTTTTGCGCTAAAGAAAAAGCTAAAGGAAACGCGGTAATCACGCGAGACGCGAGACTTCATTCTTCTTCTGTGAGTACTATTGGGATCATGTCAACAACGGCCATTTCCCTCAACCCCGCGATAAAACAGTGGATTACTGGCTCTCAATGAACTATAAATAGCAGATTTATGAAGAAAAAAGTAACTTTGCAGCGGTGAAAATTAGCGCTTTGGGAGAACCACAATTGACCGCCGTTTTGGCTGTGGGAGAGAGATCTGAGGAGTCCAGGAGAAGTAAAAACTGAAAGGACTATGATAAAAATCCATCATACCAGGTATGTACAGACGTGATAAAAGGCTGATTAAGGATTAATATGTTTTATTCTGGAATTTTCCTTTCAGGTGTGACAACACCAGATCGGTATGGCGCGCCGCTCCTGAGCAGGAGGCGGCGGAAATCATCCAATCGTCTATGTAGTTCGCAAGCCTGACTCCCTGATGCCTCAGTGGAGCAATGGCTGCCTCGGTCACTTTCACGAAAACCCGAGGGCTCAGGGAAAGACCGAAGGGGAGGACCGTGTACTCGTACAGGCGCCCCTCGAAGGCGAACCGCAGGAACTTCCTGTGTGGGGGATAAATGAGGATGTGCTGATAAGCGTCCTTGAGAGGGGGGGTCCCCTGAATGATCAGGGGGACCCCGCCAGAGTCCAGTGTCACTTTCGCGGCGGCTTCCCACGGGCCTTGTGGGAGCTGGCCGGTATCCCGTGCCTGGGAGGGTGGCGGGATTGAGAGCGGGTCGGAGCCCCCGCTGCATTGCGAGGGGGTCCCGCGGAGGAGGAGGAGGGGGTCCTAGGGGGATTGTTGGATTTCCCCTGCTTGGAGGAAGAGCGCCCCCTGTCGGCCTGACCAGGGGCCTTGCTTCGTCCCTGCCTCTTCTCCTTTCTGGGTGCCTGGGGGTCCGTCGTGGCCTCCAGGAGTTCCAGAGTGATCTTCTTATCCGCCACCTCCTGGCGGAGAAGATCCAGTCCACCGCCCATGAGGGAGGTAGGGTGGCCGGGGAGGTCTTGCAGGACCTTCTCGGTCTCCCCTTCGGAACTGCCAGGACATTTCACCTTCTCAAGCCACCTGGCACGTTCCGCCTGGATGCAGTAATCCATACCGTGTCCAAGCCACTCGATGGCGTGGACATTCAGGTCCATCAGCATGCGCAGCGACTTGTCGATCTCCTCCGCCGTATCGGTAGGCACCTCCCGCAACCCGCTAAGGAGGCGCCTGGTGGAGGAGAGCAGCAGCTGGGTGGCATTCATCGTCCTGGCAGCCAGCGCGGAGGCTCTGTAAGAGTTCCTGACCCTGGACGACTGCTTGTCGTCGTAGGCGATGGCAAAACCAGGAGGCTTCTTCCCCACGGACAAGATGAAGGGACTGCGGCTTCCAGGACCGGTCCGCTCATGAGCTGGCTTGAGGCTCCCGATAAGGGACTGAGCCATCAGTTTGTCCATGGGAGGGCACAAGGGGATTCCCGCCTTCTCTGCGTCGCAGCAGTCGACCAAGAAGGGGAGCTTGGGGGGGTCCTTGTGCGAAGTCCAGGTCGAATGCAGGGCCTCTGCAAAGCCTGGGACCAGTGGGAGCTTATCCATGCGTGGCGGGGGGGAAGGTTCCAAATCCTGGCCTAGGATGGGAACCCTAGCCCGTGGTCCGAGTGGCGCGTCTCCGAGCGGCAGCTCCAGGCCGCAACGGATGGTAGCACGTTCCAGCACCGAGAGCTCGTCCATGGGGATAGAGTCTGGGTCTTGTGCCGCTGCCCCTCTCGCCCCAGCCGGCATGGAAGGGGGGAGAGAGGCAGAAGGGGCTGGGGAGGACGCGGCGGAGGTAGGAACCTCGGCGTGAGGAACCGACCCGGCCGCGCCTCCGCCCTGACCGGAGGGAAGCGTGGACTCGTCTTTTCCGAGTACTCACCCTCCGAGTCCACCTCGGACATGTCGTAGTCCTCTGGCTCCGGTTCGTCACCGTCGCTAGCATGCCAGGAGACGGGGCTAGGTGGCCGCATGGCCCGGAGCTGGGGGACGGAGAAGGAGAGGGGAATGTCACCGACGACTAGCGGGTGGAATTCCTTAAAAGGGACGGCCAAAGTTGCAGCTGGCGGTGGAGCAACGTGGGCGGTCTTGCATGTTCTCTTCTTGGGCACGGCACCAGTCGAGCCAGTCGGAGAAACAGCAGGGGTAGCAGCAGTAGCAGGCCCGCTAGCATCGGGGCTACCGAAGCTAGCTGAGGGCGAGGCCGCTGGAGGCCTAACCACGTGGCGAGAAGCAGCGCTGTGGCGTACAGCGCTGTCCGGCACACGAGGAGAGGTGTCTGGGAGGGTTCCGGCGGAGACCGTGGTGTGAAGGCCGTAGCCTGCGGCAGCGATCTCACAGCGGGCCTCGAGGGCTGGAACGTCGTACTGGAGGCATTCAGCACAGTTCACACCCGTGGCCGGGGCCGGAGGGGACAGAGAGGCCAAGGCGTGTCCTACCCCCATGCAGACAATGCAGAACGGGTGGGTGTCTTCGTTGGCGATGAGTCCTTTGCAGCTGGGAAGGCCGCACTTCTTAGGGACCCTGGCTAGCAGGCTGCTAACCGTGGGCCGACGAGCCGCCATCGTGAAGCTAACCGAAGCTAGGCGAAGCTAAGCTAGGGCAGGGAAACACGTGGCAGAGCGTACAGAGAAGAAGGTAAAGACTCAAAGACAAAAGAAGAGAAAACCACGAACTGTAGAGAGAAGATAGAAGAGAAACGTACAGGAGGGATTCTATAAAGGCCAGTGGCCGACTTCCTAGCCGTCGCTATAGGCTATACTTTACAGAATTTATTTACTATATGGCTGAGTTCGTGACACTCTAGTTGCAGTGGCAGAGGTGCGGAAAGAGGAAGTCATGATAGCCCACAGGGCTTATATACACTCGGGGGCGGTGCCCTCGTTTTGTGATTGACAGCCCTTCCGACAAATGACATTTCTCGTACGGGAGGATATGAGTTTACTCTGTTGCACCGCCAGATGGCGCTGATATCCCATAGGGGGACCTTGTCTGGAGGTATGATAATAAACATAGGTTTAAAAAAAAAAATATATATATATATATATTCAAAGATTTGCATAAATAGCAGATCTACAAGCTCGCAGCGCGGCACTCGGTGCCATGCTGTGAGCTCAATAGTTAAAGTACCCAGGCCCCAGAATTTGGTGCGACACCCCTGGCCTGCACAAGAGCTTCTCAAGGAGAGATGCGGTCATTCCTTCTGGCACTCTGGAGAAAGGAGAGTCAAAAGTGGGCGAGGAGAGGGGGACAAAGAGAAGGATTGGTTGAAGTGATGGAAGAAGTGGGGAAAGAAATAGAGGGAGAGTGAAAAGTAGAAAGAGGACATAAAAGAGGAGTGATTGTGACCCTTTTGGTTTTAATTAAAATACTCCAGCATTTCTAAAGAATCCTTGCGTCTCCCGATCTCTTGTCGTCTCCCGATCTCTTGTCCTCTTTCTCTCTCTCACTGCAGAGCTGAGTGTGTTGGACAACTCATGCGGGGGTGAGAGGAGGGGAGGGGAGAGAAGCAGAGGAGAGCTGAAAGCAAATGAGAGGCTGTTTGCAGATGAAGTCATTACTGTCCCTCATTAATCAATTAACTCATTCATGTCTAATGAATGGATTAATTAACTTCTGGCTAAGAGAGCCCGGGAAGCTTGGCCTGCCGCGGTCGCACGACAAAGTAGCCTACAAATCAGGCTCAAGTGGTTAGTGGTCCTGCAGAATACCTTTAAATAAGTGGAATTTGTTTTAACTCGTGGAAAGGAAAGAAATTCTCTGTGGTCATCAGTGTGTGTGTGTGTGTGTGTGTGTGTGTGTGTGTGTGTGTGTGCGTGCGTGCGTGCGTGCGTGTGTGTATGTGTGTATATTAGGGCTGACCTTCGAATACTTTTTTCATAATCGAAGCTCCTTCGAAGCTTTCTTTCGAACTTCGAAGCTTCGATGACGGCGACGGGGGGGGGGGGGGGGGGGGGGGGGGGGGGAGGAAGCAAAAGTTTATCGGTTACATAAGTGATAACCGTTAAGGAAATGTGTCTAAAAATGCGCGATTTAGACAATTTTAAAAGGGAAAACACACCAGTTTTTTCCTCGTAATAAAGCTCCTTATTTTCATTAAATAGTACGACAATACAACGAGGAAGAAGAAGATGCGAATGCTTTCTATATTAAAGAAAAGTGTTTTTGCAGTACAGTAGGATTGACATAATCACATCACGTCTGTAATGTAACACACCGTGGCTGCAACAGCAAACAGCAGCAGCGCGACTCAAGAGCCCTATATAACAAACAGATTAACTCCAAAGTCCCAAGGTGTACTGTACACGCAAATGTAATAGTATATTTTATAGTAAATAATTGCACTGCAGTGTGTCTGATGTAACGTTCCACTCATCAGCCGAAAGCTGACGGTCAGGCTCAGACAACGTAGTTCTCTATGCGGGCGCGACTAGTGAGCTTGCAGATCCGATATAAACTTGTAATCATCAACACCACGACAATGTAACCCTAGCAAGTTGTTTTTAAGCTCTTTTGTCCTCTTTAAAACGGGATCGACGCTGACGGGGTCCGATTTGTAAAATCCAATTGTCGCTGTTTGTTTCCTTGCGTTGAGTTGTGTGTCTGTCAGCGTGTGGAAGTGTGCATCGATGTTACACCGACAATGGGTGGCAAACGAAATGTGTGACTGCATCGCATAGTTGCATTGGGTGATGATGTTACTCAGACATTGGTGTTACACATTTCGGTGCCAAACGGATGTCGGTGTATATGTGACAGCGCGCTGTCTTTTCTTTTTTTTCTTCAGCGTCGACCATTCGGATGGCTTCATGCATGCGCTTGTTGTTGTTGGCTTGTTATTGTTAACACGTGTGTGAGAAGGGGGTGACGCATGCTAGAGTGGAGCGAGGCGCATGCAAGCTAAGGCACGCGGCCCCCCCAAAGGACAAACGGCCGCGGCCGATTATTCGAATTTATTTTTCAAATTCGAATACCGTGCCTTCGAACGAAGCTTCGAATATTCGATTTTTTTGGGTCAGCCCTAGTGTATATATATATATATATATATATATATATATATATATATATATATATATATATATCTCAGTATGTATATTATTATCTTTTGGACCTTCCCTGTCAATCAAAATAGTGCTGTCCTTCCAAATAGAGACCTTTTTGACAGCAGCATTTTTCTTTACTTGCTGCTTTACTATATTTTCATGTTTTTGTTCATTTTCTTGTAATTCTTCTGATGTGGTGCTTCATAGGTGACAGCTACACACAATAGACAAGCTATATACACACTCACACATACTGTACATGATGTCATAGAATTTTGTTAACAATAAGAAATATATTTGTTTTAATATGCCAGTTATTCAGATTGATTATTCCAAGTTGATAGAGTGACTACCAGTGTTCTGATGGGCCACATGTGCCAAATGTTGCTGCTAATGTTATACTGGTGCGTAGATTTATATACATTGATATATTTATTTATATGTATTTGTATTTCTTTCTCTTTCCCTCTCTCGCTTTTCGTATCTCAGAGTCTGTTTCTCATGTTTTAATTTTCGTATATGTGTCCCGGACTGTGACGGCGGCGTTCACGTTCCCAGACAATTCACTGAGAAGGACGTTGGGTTCTTCTGTGAGCGCGCAGGAAGGACTTTAATTTCCAGAGCCCCTTTGAGAGCTGGAGAGACGAACCGAGAGGTTTTCTATAAAAGAGCTGGAGAGACGAACCGAGAGGTTTTCTATAAAAGAGCTGGAGAGACGAACCGAGAGGTTTTCTATAAAAGAGCCAGTGAGGCATGGTGGTGGGCAAGCAATACTACCTGTGAGAACACACACACACACACACACACACACACACACACACACACACACACACACACACACACACACACACACACACACACACACACACACACACACACACACACACACACACACACACACACCCCAAACTAAAAGGCTGTCAAGTGCAGCTGAGAAAGAATGTGAATAGAGTGATAACAAAGGCCTCTAGGGCCCCAGGGTGACCCCTAGGAGTGTATCTTTCAGCTTGGGGTTGTTTTATCATTCACACACACACGCACGCATACGGCACGCACACACGCACGCACGCACGCACGCACGCACGCACGCACGCACGCACGCACGCACACACGCACACACACACACACACACACACACACACACACACACACACACACACGCACACATGCACACATGCACGCACGCACACGCCTGCAGTGTATGTGCTTCCTGTCTTGCTCTGAACAGATTCATAGGAGCATGAGGGACATTCTTTACCTCTAAGATGGAGGGAAGGAGTGGGAAGATGTGAGGGAGGCAGGGAGGAGGGATGAAAGGAGAGGAGAGGAGAGGAGGACCATGGATGGAGGAGGTGAAACAGAAAGGAGATGAAGGAGCAATAGAGATGTAGGGAGAACAGAGAACCAGTGATACACTAAATAAGGTAATCCTTGAGTGCACGCGTGCACGCGTGCACGCACGCACACGCACAGGGCAGCACCACTGGACATATTTGGTGGATTTAATGATATCATGCACATCATTAATTATCTCTCCTGTAAACTGATGATGATGTGATAATCATAGGGGTATACAATTCTTAATCGTCACTGTTGATTAAGAGAAACATGTCATCATGTCACGACTGAACCATTAAATTCCTGTTGGTTGGGTATTGAATTTGCATAAAGCAGGCATGTGCTACCTGTGGGATTGTCATGAGATTAACTGTCATGCGAACTGATAGTGACTTATTGTATGCTCGCAGCAGTGGCAGATTCAGAGAAATGCATGAAAGCCAGTTATACTTAGCTGTTGTGTATGTGAGGGGGTGGAAAGCAGCGTTATTCTTTTTATTTTTCTTTCCTTTAATAATTGTTGTTTTTACAATTATTTCCTTCTGTTGAACATGTTTTGTATAATTTGTATAATATGTTTCGTTTGGTTATAATGTTGTATTGCTGTCCCCCTTTAAAACCTCCTCTCTTTCCATGTGTGAGTCTGAATGCGAACTGATAGGATAACTAGACGCCGGTGCTGGCCAATGTATGGGGGACTAATGTCATGACCAGCCAATGGGCGGCTGGCAGAGTGGGAGGCGGCCCTTTAAGAGGAACGCCAGGCTCAGTCTAGGTGGACGAGCAAGGGGTGCAGACGTGTGTGTGTGGAGCGGGCTGAGGGAAGTGACTCAGGTGGCCGGCTGTGATGAACAGAGAGACAGGCACAGGCCGAGCCAGGCAGTAACTGAACTGAACCTTATTGAACCTTACTGAACTAAAGTGCTAGGACCGAGTAGCACTTTACCTTACAAACCCAGCGGATTCCAGACGGTGATCCGGGTGCCAGCGTTACCAGGCAGTGTCCGGGCCATCCAGAGACGAGCGAGAGGGTCCCGACGAGCCGAACCGGCTACCCGGCTAACGAGAGGGGTCGTTGTGACTACTGTGGTGTCGTGCGAACTATTCGCAGCGGCAGCCCACAAGGCTGCCTGCGTGTGAGTATCCAATCCTGTACACCACTGTCAATAAAGTCACTGGCCTAGAATTGAGCTGTATAGTCGTCGCGACAAGGATACTGGCGTATTCTTTGTATTCACAGATGAGTGGACTAAAGAAGTAGACGACCAGAGATGAGCTGTGTGTCGCTGTGTGTGCCATTCCACCTGCTGTAGAAGTCACTATTCCCACCTGCTTGAACGATACGCTGCTTATTATTTGATATCTGCTTAGTTTATAGTAATAATTATTAGTCACTAATCTGTGCTCCTTGTATAATATCCATTTATCGTAATACTATATTATTACGATTTGAGGGCTGTAACGGGCCTGGAACTACACGCTAAGTGCACTTTAACTGTCCCAAGAAACGATACGATAAGAAGGGGGGGGTGAAGTATTGTTTTATCGTTGGAAGTGTTCTTATTTTTTAGGTTTTAGCTTAGTGGCGCCATAGGATTATAGGATTCCCTTTTATTTTATTATTGTGTTTTTGGCATTATAGAGGCCGCTGTCACTAGAAATAAAGTTTTGTTATACTTTTTCTAAACTGTTGTCCTGGTCAGTCTCTCCTCATGGTTCATATCGCTCTGATATCCCGTAAACGAACTTGTGTGTCCTTAAAGGTAGTGCCTTTTGTGCACTTACTTTCCTCTTTAAACGAGGTGGCGTTGTCGGAAACTTATAATTATATAATCTGCTAATGGTAATACTTAATGATATACATCAAACCAAAAAGGTGTATTTACAATTATTTATTGGCAAATTCAGTAACAAGGTGATGACAAAAGGGTACCAGTTTAAACACTGGCAGTTAATGTGAGTTGGGCCACCCTTACATAATTGGCGTTAGTAGCGGCAGGATCGGATACAGAGCAATATAGAGGAGAGATTGAATAAGTGTGTAATTGTGAACTTGTAATATGATGATGATGCCGGTGTATCCGGGCGCCCCGTGGCTGCCCACGTTTCGAGGTACAGAGGGTGAAACTAAGTACAGGGAATGGAAAGTGCAGATTAAAGGGCTATTGGGTACACAAGATGTTAATGAGGCTAAAAAGGTTGCCATTCTATTACAAACTTTAACTGACGAAGCTAGACGGCAAGTTAATGTCTTGGATGAGGGGGATCGAGATACTGTGGCCAAAATCTTTGCTTATCTAGATAACGTGTACAAAGAAACAGTCCCTGTTGCAAAGGTACGCTCACAATTTTATAGTTGCGCACAGCGCCCTGAAGAGAGTGTCAGTGCCTTTATTCTGAGACTGAGAGAATTATTTTGTGGGTTGCGGCGTTATGATGCGACTACAGCCCCCTCCGAGGCCGTTCTGAAAGACCAGTTTCTTATGGGATTAACTGAGGGCCCACTTGGCCAAGCACTGAGAATATATGCTCGACGCCACCCTGACGAAGACTTCGCCGCGCTGCGACAGGAGGCCTTGACGTTGGACACGGAACATGGAGGTACGCCAGCTACTGAAATTGCTTGTCATGCTATTAACCCCGTAACTGTCCCTGTGCCACCACAGACCTCTGCGTGGAGAGATGAACTGAAGCGAGAAATAATGGAGGATGTCAAGACGCAGTTGCAAGGTATGACGAAGGAGTTGATGAGTGAACTCCGACCGCTCATCCAAGCTGCCGCTCCTGCTGTGCGTTCCCAACCACCGCCGCCTGAGGCGCCTTATGTGCCACCTGCACGCCGGTACGCGCCACCTCAGAGACATGAATGGGATGGGGAGGGGAGGCCAATATGCAGACAATGCAAACGACTGGGACACATAGCTAGATGGTGCACTAATAATCAGCCGTCGTTAAACTAAAGGGCCCTGTTGCCGGAGCCCGTGCGACAGGGGTTATTTCCCCACCTATGGGAAGGAGGGCTAATGAGGCGTTTGTTGGGGAGTGTCAGGTTATGGGGGTACCGAGGGAGAGAGTTCCATTATGTGGCTTACCGGATGCAGGATTACAAGTTAGGTTAATGCAGCAGAGACACGATCGGGATATGCGGGCCCTTTTGGACAGAAAGAACAGCGAAATTGAGGCGTATAGAGCTAAGCAGCGGGACTCTGAGGAGCGCGTCCGCAGGCTAGAGGAGACAGTTCGAGGCCTACGGCGGGAAACCCAGGTCATTCGTGAATGCAAAAATAAGCAGATCGGTGAGCTGAGGAAGGTGGCGGTTCAGAGCGCCAACTCGTTGAAGGAGGAGCAGGAGAAGTTTGAGCTGCAAAGGAGACACACAGAGAGCACCCAGGCTCTGCTGGAGGACACCAACCTCAGATGGGCCAAGATGGAGAGTGAGTATAACAGCCAGGCACAAGCAGCTGACCAGAAGGTGCGTGTTCTGGAGCTGCAGGTAAGGCAACAGGCGGTGGAGCTGGAGGGAGGTGGTGCTCTGCGTCAGAGGCTGAGCCAGGAGAAAGCCCAGCTGGAGATCACCATAACGGGCCTCAGCGCAGAGTTGCAAGAGGCCAACAGACGGAGCGTGTCCCCGATGAGAGAACACCAGCAGCTGTCTGAGGAACAGGAGATGGCCCTTCAGAAGCTCCAGGACGAACCCCAGTTGCAGGTCACCTGGGGGAACGAGGCTCAGGCCGTCCCATTGAGGCGGAGAAAGGGAGGATGCATTCAACCAAGACGACAGCCTAACTGGAAGAAGCTTTCAGGGAGGTATCAGGGCCCCGACGTTCTGCTGGAGTTAATTTGGGCAGCCGTCTGTGCGGTACAGCCCGGTTGAGTTAGTCGCAGGGACTGCTAACGATCAAGTAGGGGGGAGTGTGAGGGGGTGGAAAGCAGCGTTATTCTTTTTATTTTTCTTTCCTTTAATAATTGTTGTTTTTACAATTATTTCCTTCTGTTGAACATGTTTTGTATAATTTGTATAATATGTTTCGTTTGGTTATAATGTTGTATTGCTGTCCCCCTTTAAAACCTCCTCTCTTTCCATGTGTGAGTCTGAATGCGAACTGATAGGATAACTAGACGCCGGTGCTGGCCAATGTATGGGGGACTAACGTCATGACCAGCCAATGGGCGGCTGGCAGAGTGGGAGGCGGCCCTTTAAGAGGAACGCCAGGCTCAGTCTAGGTGGACGAGCAAGGGGTGCAGACGTGTGTGTGTGGAGCGGGCTGAGGGAAGTGACTCAGGTGGCCGGCTGTGATGAACAGAGAGACAGGCACAGGCCGAGCCAGGCAGTAACTGAACTGAACCTTATTGAACCTTACTGAACTAAAGTGCTAGGACCGAGTAGCACTTTACCTTACAAACCCAGCGGATTCCAGACGGTGATCCGGGTGCCAGCGTTACCAGGCAGTGTCCGGGCCATCCAGAGACGAGCGAGAGGGTCCCGACGAGCCGAACCGGCTACCCGGCTAACGAGAGGGGTCGTTGTGACTACTGTGGTGTCGTGCGAACTATTCGCAGCGGCAGCCCACAAGGCTGCCTGCGTGTGAGTATCCAATCCTGTACACCACTGTCAATAAAGTCACTGGCCTAGAATTGAGCTGTATAGTCGTCGCGACAAGGATACTGGCGTATTCTTTGTATTCACAGATGAGTGGACTAAAGAAGTAGACGACCAGAGATGAGCTGTGTGTCGCTGTGTGTGCCATTCCACCTGCTGTAGAAGTCACTATTCCCACCTGCTTGAACGATACGCTGCTTATTATTTGATATCTGCTTAGTTTATAGTAATAATTATTAGTCACTAATCTGTGCTCCTTGTATAATATCCATTTATCGTAATACTATATTATTACGATTTGAGGGCTGTAACGGGCCTGGAACTACACGCTAAGTGCACTTTAACTGTCCCAAGAAACGATACGATAAGAAGGGGGGGGTGAAGTATTGTTTTATCGTTGGAAGTGTTCTTATTTTTTAGGTTTTAGCTTAGTGGCGCCATAGGATTATAGGATTCCCTTTTATTTTATTATTGTGTTTTTGGCATTATAGAGGCCGCTGTCACTAGAAATAAAGTTTTGTTATACTTTTTCTAAACTGTTGTCCTGGTCAGTCTCTCCTCATGGTTCATATCGCTCTGATATCCCGTAAACGAACTTGTGTGTCCTTAAAGGTAGTGCCTTTTGTGCACTTACTTTCCTCTTTAAACGAGGTGGCGTTGTCGGAAACTTATAATTATATAATCTGCTAATGGTAATACTTAATGATATACATCAAACCAAAAAGGTGTATTTACAATTATTTATTGGCAAATTCAGTAACAAGGTGATGACAAAAGGGTACCAGTTTAAACACTGGCAGTTAATGTGAGTTGGGCCACCCTTACATGTAGTTCTCAGTAAACAGCAGCTCACAACGCATCACATTCATGACGCGTTGTGGGCTTGTATATCTGTTATTTACAGCATGCAACACCAGCATGAAACGAGAATAGTGGCAATATGGGACGTAAGAGTTACTATGTCTGTCTACTATTATTGGACTGCTTTCCCCCTGTTCCTTGCACGTTTGTTTTGAGTTATTGTCCGTGTTAATAACTGCCCTTTGATTCTCATTCATTTCAAGGACTCCATGTTTGATCATGTGCATTAGGCCAAGACCCCCCATTTGATAATTGTTTTATCTCTACCAGGCCAGATGGCTGCAGTGGCTGCAGTGGTGGAACCGTGGAAAGCAAAAGCAACTAAGTACATTTACTCAAGTACTGTACTTACCGGTAGATAAAAAAATATTGTACTTTTAGATGACTACAATGTTTTGAAAATACATTAACATCTTCAACCCTATTTAAACTTTTTGATTATTTGATTTCTGACACGCACGCACAACACAGAATGGTTTAAGAAAGCATGACTTATCAGAACATATGGTGGCTAGTTTTAGTGTGCTCGTATGCGTGCGTGGGTTTCAGGGTGTGTGTGAGTGCGTTTTGTCTAGTTTGGTAAAAGAAGCCACACAGAGCTTTGGTGTCGCACGTGCAGTCGTGCGCGGACACACACACACACACACACACACACACACACACACACACACACACACACACACACACACACACACACACACACAGGACAGTTTTTCAGCTCATTAAGCAGTGGGTTGCGTGTCTGATAGGGTCATTAGTGGTTATTCAGCTGGTGAGAGAGGGAGGATCGGGGGGGGGGGGGAGGGGGGTATGGTCTATGGAGGGAAAGACAGTGGACTGTGTTGCCAGATTTTGCGGGAGAAAACAAGCAGCCTGGTCAGTGTGTCATTGAAAATGAATTACTAGGACACGGCAACCGCGCCCCGTCTGAAAGGCGCTAGTTTTTTTTCCGTAATTCAAAATTAATCGGCACTTTACTAAAATGTTCAAAAAATAGCAGATGTACAAGCTCGCAGTACGGCATGAAGTGACTTGCTGTGAGGTTTACATCTGCTACCTTTGAATATCCTTTGAACTCAGATGCAGCAGATATTTGAAAATCTTGAAAATGTTTTAAAAACATTTTATCTACGCTAATCGTGTGTGGGGTTCCCTGGCACAATATTATTTTCAGACGTGGTCCGCAAACAAATACATATTAATTTGGGGGGTTCCTTGACATAAAAATGTTTAGGAACCACTGGTTTAAACAACATTATATTAGGAAGGAAGCCCAAATAAGCAAAGTTCTGCACTTTAGAAACAAGCCCCAAAAGATGCAACCCGCAACTGCCAATATTTACAAGTGATTTTACAGATAAAGGCCAAAGTCGCTTATAATAAGTGGACTTGTCAACCCTGTTCAGTGGAGGGAAGGAGGTTACAGGATGGGGAGGAAAGCAAATGGAAGAGAGACGAAGGGCAGAGTGATGCAACTACAACATCTTCTTAGAGATTCATCTATCAATTACTCTTTCTATTAATCAAATACCGGTAATCGAGAAGCGCCCATTTCTCCATTTCTCGATGATTTCATTTAGAGGTAAAGGTATCAATTCCACAATCTAGAAACACTACAGTACGTTGTAGATCAACTATTGTCAAATAGCCAGAGTATACAGTATATATAGGGCTGAAGTGATTAATGTATATTTTGTAATAATAATAGAAATCTACAAAGAAACAAGTAACTAAAGTTATTGTAGTGGAGTAAAAGTACGATATTTGCCTCTGAGATGTAGTGTAGAGTAGAAGTAACAGTATTGAAAATTGGAAATACTCCAGCAGAGTAAAGATACCTAAAATGTGTACTTAAGTACATGTACTTAGTTACTTTCCACCACAGTTTTTCATAAACTGAACCAATGAAAAGTATAGTAGTAAGAGATTGTGACTGAATAATAACTGTATTGGATCCACTGGAACATAAGCAATTTTTTTCTTCTATTTTTTGAAAAGTAATGGTTTTGTAAGGTTTCTACCTAACAGCGACAATATATCAATTCAATATTGGGCACATATTTTTCCAGAGTGATTCAGATATCCCTGCTTTTTTACAAATATTGACTTTTTTCTTCATGAAGCTTGACATTTGCCACTATGTTGTCCAAGCTCCATGGGAGGCTGAAGCCATCCATATGGTGCTGGTCAGTGGACAACAGTGTCCACAGGACCGCGAATCAAACACAACGCATACACAATGGCATGGAATCACCACGGTCCACGCACCCACCCACACACATCCACACACACACACACACGCACAGACGCACGCACACGCACACAGTCACACACACACACACACACACACACACACACACACACACACACACACACACACACACACACACACACACACACACACACACACACACACACACACACACACACACACACACACACTACCGTGCATACAAACTGATAAACAGATTTGAGTTATTTAAATAAATATGAGGTCCACTTTTAGGTCCACGAAAACACACTTTCTCTCTCACACAAACATGCATGCACTCACTTGTGTGTGCGCGCGCGCGCACACACGCATGCACACACACACACACACACACACACACACACACACACACACACACACACACACACACACACACACACACACACACACACACACACACATACGATGATCCACCTCTCTAAGAGGCCCCTTGACATCCCAGAGAAAAGACATTGTTATAAAATGAACTACCCTGAGTGAATGATCTCTCTCTCTCTCACTGCAGAAGACAAGCACTGCAGACATGCACACACACACACACACACACACACACACACACACACACACACACACACACACACACACACACACACACACACACACACACACACACACACACACACACACACACACACACACACACGGTTCTCCTTGCACATACATGGACATGTCAAAACACTTTCTCTCTCTCTCTCACACACACAGACAGACAAATAGACTAACATTATTTTTAGTCCATATCTGTCATTTAGCAGGGGACCCCCTGGAACCCCCTCAAGGACCCCTGGAGTTCCCCGGATCTCGGAAGACAGAATAAACGCAACTTATAGACAGAGAAGGAGGCAGCGAGAGTGAAGTGAGACAGAGACACAGAGTGTGGAGAGAGAAAGGACAAAGGCTGTCTCATTAAGCGGTGATTTATCATGAGAGGAAAGACCCGTTTAACCCCTGACCTGCCGGCCCTACACACCCACGATCCCCCACCCCAAGGGCCAATCGTCAGCTTCCTAGGGGGTCTCTGATATTCACATAAATCTGACTGACCAGGAGTTCTGAGCATGTTTATTAAAATGTATTAATCTGTGTTAAATAGCACTATATATTCCTATAGTAATAATTGCTATTATTGCTATTGTTATCTTTATTTATTTTTTCAGCAACATGGGTCTCCTCTCTCCAGCTCTTTAGTACAGTGGTTCTCAACCTTTTCAGGCTGCGACCTCGATCTGTTGTGAAAATAGCAGATCTACATGCTCACAAGTATATCGGTAGGAAGGATGCTGAGGTTGGAACTTCCAGGCAGGAGGCCTAGAGGAAGACCAAAGAGGAGATTTATGGATGTAGTGGTGAAAGAGGACATGAAGGTAGTGGTGTGAGAGAAGAGGAGGCAGAGGAGGACAGGGTGAGATGGAGGCAGATGACTCGCTGTGGCAACCCCTGAAGGGAACAGCCGAAAGGAAAAGAAGAAGGTCGCGGAGATCAAAGTTGGATTGTTTTAGAGTTAATCTAATTAATTGAATGGTCATCAAACTCGTCACTGGCGTATTGGACAGCCTCCAAAACTCGTCAAACTTGTCATATGTGGTGTGAGTGTGAGTTAAAAGACCTGCATGTAAAAAAACAACAACAATGCATGAACTTCATATATGCCTAAATTTCAAATCGTAATCATATCTTGAATGTGCAAATTTAAACTATTAACTGTTCTTACTCTCATTGTTGTTACGTGTTACTGATAGGCTACATGTACTGTAACCTATCAGTAAGTAAGACAAGTTGGAAGTCAACTAGCCAAATATAAACATTTTACATAAGCACGCACGCACGCGCGCACGCGCGCACGCGCGCACACACACACACACACACACACACACACACACACACACACACACACACACACACACACACACCCACCCATATATATTGTATATATATAGTTTAAAGTGATCCCTGACTAATACGACAAATATGCCTTAATACATTATAATTGTCTTCTATAACTACAATGTAAAATTAAAAACACCTTAATTATTTTATTTCTTCTAGAAATAGCTACTCTTTCACTCAACAGGGGAAATGCCCGTCGTAAGTTGATGATGTCATAAATGTCATGTGTGATCTATCCCTATGGAATTTATGGCATGCATGTGCAAATAAAAACAAACTTAATACTTCATATGGTTAATATGAGCATCAACTCAATATTTCAAATGTGTTTTTTGCACATGCATTCCATAAATTCCATAGGGATAGATCACACATGACATTTATGACATCATCAACTTGCGACGGACATTTCCCTTGTTGAGTGAAAGATTAGCTATTTCTAGAAGAAATAAAACATTGAAGGTGTTAATTTTACATTGTAGTTATAGAGGACAATTATAATGTATTAAGGCATATTTGTCTTATTAGTCAGGGATCACTTTAAGCTCAGAACAAGATGTCTGTGTCCCACCTGCCCTTACCCACAGTCCAAACTGTCTGTTTTAGGAAAATGCACTCCTTTCTACATTTAACAGCTTGATAAATCGTTAGCAGGCGCTTGTATCTCTACAGGGATCAAATAATCGTCATTATTGTTCAAGTAGGCTGTAAGTAATGGAAGGTTATTTGTGTACCCACTCCCCCTACTTGCTTTTGCTCCATTTCCAAGTACTGGCATAATCTTTTGTAATAACACTTAAAGTCTCTCTGTAGTCTATGAATGCTGGAATTATGTTTATCTTTTCAAATGCTCTGAGATGTATAATTATTCACTCCACACAGACCCAAAACAATACAAGTCCGCTTCAAATCAAAGCCTCATAATGATGCCATTCATTTGAGACCGAATTTAAACCATTCCCAATCCTTGTGGAAGCTTTCGGCACATTTGATTTGGAGATTATAGAAAGCAGGGAATTGGAGAAAAGAAAATGAGAAAAGCGGCTTTGCTGGGTGTTCATAGATTTCAATTAATACGTCCATTGATAGAGGCCATGCTGTGTGGTCAGGGCTGGCTCCTCAAGTGCTACTTCAAATTCACACACAAATGTTTAGCAGGATTCGAGCTCCGATATGGGGTTCCTTTTTAGCATTTCAGAGCCTGTGATCAGCCCATGCACATTTTTTATGTTTTTCTCTTCGTACAAACTCACTATCCTCTTTTGTAGATGGTAAATGGTGCATTTTCCATGGTCTTTATCCAAAGCGCTTTTCAATGATTAGATGGTATATTATGCTAAACTGCCAGATGTGTTCTGCTTATAACCGTCAAATAAAGAAAACGCACTTGTTGAAGCTACCACAAAGCTACTCCATCTAACATATAATTTTCGGAATGTCTGTCTGTCTGAGTGTCTGTCTGTCTGTCTGAAACCGCGTTTCTCATCAGTGGCTGGAGCAATTGATCTGAAATCGCATCACCATAAGCATATGAACACACCTGACATAACTGTGAAGCCCGTTTGTCACTTTCGCAAATCGTATGCTGTATATTTGCATTTTTATGGTGTATCTATATCTATTTAGCCTACAGTACCTTTTGTGACCACACATGTTAAGGGAGGGGCGCTGTTGTTCAGGCCATGCACAATCACACACAAACCCACACACACACACACACACACACACACACACACACACACACACACACACAGGGGGAGTGTGTGTGTGTGTGTGTGTGCAGGCAGGCGGGCGGGTGTGTGTGCAGGCGGGTGGGCGGGCGGGCTGGGGGGGGGGGGGGGGGGGGGGGGGCAGTATCTCTGTAGCCATTAAAGGAAACGGGTTTCTTACATTGATGCTCCTACATAAGCACCAGTTAAAGTTACTTTCCATCCCTCATATACTGTGTGCACAGTGCACATCCCATAACCCACACACTGCACATCATTTTGGAGCTCATATCTTTGAACGGGTAAGGGCTAGTTTTTATAATTAGTTAAAAAAAAGTATAATAGATTGAGCCAAACAATTTTGCAATTATCGTATGGGATGTTACAATTTACAATTTTGGCATTTAGCAGACGCTCTTAATCCAGAGCAAATAAAAGAAGAGTGTAGGTATAGGACGTGTGGATAAAAAAAAGAAGTTGTCACAAAGCAGGGTAGATTTGACTGCTCATCTCTCCTTCAGCAGTGACCAACGATCAATGTTATATGAGATACTTAAATGGTTTCCTATGGAAATAAGCTTAGTCTTTTCTAGGATCTCCTTTTAGTAGACATTGTACCAGTGAACTGTACCATCATGAAACTTTACTTTTTCCTATGCAAACTTCTTCTAATAAAGTCTTCAATCAATCAATCAATCAAACAAACCATGGAAATCCCCTTGAGCAAGGCATGTATCAAATGCTCCAGTCAAGCTTCTCTGGGGTCAAAGGATGGCATGAATCATAGTGGGCATAGTAGCTGACCTAAGTGTGTGTGCTGGCCAGTGACCACTTACTTACTAACTCATCGCTCTGGAGTATACAGGCCATCTACAACTCTTCTCCATTCAACATGTCCTTTCTGCCTCCCCCAGCTGGTCCCCTGTCTCTCGAGCTCTGCCTCTGTTTCCAGGTGTTCTTAGGCTGCCCTCTCTTCTCCTTCCCCTTGGGGTTTCAAGTCAAGGCCTGGCTAGAAAAAGAACTTCTGGGAACTCAGATTGAGGCCTGGCATGTAGCCTACTGGTTGCCTGCCGGCAGTGGTGTTAAGCTTGCTGTGTTGCTTCTCAATTTGTGGGACGCCTGAAAGTAATGGAAATGTGGGACTGACCCACGCACGCACGCACGCACGCACGGCCGCACGCACACACACACACACACACACACACACACACACACACACACACACACACACACACACACACACACACACACACACACATGCTTTTATTTGTCAATCTATCCCGCCTCTAGTGAGTTCAATTAATTAATTTGTTAGCCACTGTGACAGACAGTAAACTTTTAAAAACATTTATCCAAAAAGTGATGTAATTCTGTTAAGTTTCTTGCTATTATTTCTGCCAAAGTAACACAAAATAAAGAAAAATAAGAAGACGACAAAGAAGTAGTCAAAGAAAGGGCAAGGAGGAAGAGGTGGTGGTAGAAACCTGTGAATGAACAATCCATCTGGATCCCTGACAATCCAGGTAAAAATGTCAATGTTTCAGTAGTTCCTAAAAATGATTACTCAGTGACCTCTAGTGGCTTTGTATTGTTCCTGCTGCCTAACCTAGAACTTCATAACAGCAAATAAATGACAAGCAAATTAATATTCAAATACTGTCTGCTACATTATCTTTGTGCAGAAGCAGAATAATTCTGTGTGTGTGTGTGTGTGTGTGTGTGTGTGTGTGTGTGTGTGTGTGTGTGCTGTGTGTGTGTGTGTGTGTGTGTGTGTGTGTGTGTGTGTGTGTGTGTGTGTGTGTGTGTGTGTGTCCCGGTGTGTGTGTGTGTGTGTGTGTGTGTGTGTGTGTGTGTGTGTGTGTGTGTGTGTGTGCGCGCGCGTGTGTGTGTTTTATCATTTATTATAACAAAATACGCTATTGTTAAAATGTTCCCCATCTCTCCAGATCTTTAATAACAGAAAATATATTTTTAGGCGGGTTGCCAATTTCAGCCAATCAGGAGAGAGTACCCAGTAATCAGCTGCAACTAGTGTTCCAGTTGCAATTTTGCTCACATGTTTATCCTGCATCATGTGAGTTCTCCCTCCTGATCAAATTGGTAAAAAAAAAAAAAAAAAAAGAAGAGCTGGAGAGACAGGGACAATCCTGTTATATAAGTGGTTCAACCCTTTTCATATCAAGGTCCATTATTTATCCTGCATTTGAGCCACAGACCACCATTTGATGAGATTTAGCCCTGTAGAGCTGTATTGATGTGGTAATACCATAGGAGAGATAACACAACAGGCCAACGTTGATCAAAATAACCTAAATTCTTAGTAATGCAGATATTTAACAAAAATGTAACTCTTGAGAGCGTAAAATGAAACCAAATGACCCTGCTCCCAGGAGTTAAGTCTCTATCATTTAGCTGGGGACCACCTGGAACCCCCTCAAGGACCACTGGTTGAAAACCACTGTGTTATACCTATATTATTGAACAAACACTCGTGTAACAATTATTACAGAATATAGAGATATTTTACACTTATTTCATCAACACAATATCACTTTCCTACCTTGTTATTTTCGCCCAGTGTTTTAGTTGTCCAATCTGTAACTATGGTTTAAATAGGTTTTCATTAGGATCTCTTATTTTGAAAACCACGTACAGGAAGTTGGAGACCGGTTACAGAGGGCGTCCCTGGCCAAAAGAGCAGATCTACAAGCTAACAACGCGTAGCATCACGACGCGTTGTTAGCTTGTAGATCTGTTCTTTTTATTGGCACGCGCGACTACGGAAGCAAAAAAGACAACACAAAACAAAACGGTCAACGCTGTCATTATTTTTAGACAGTCTTTTTTGCATTACGCGACCAGCAAACCAACACCGTCCACACCCAGAGAACGTCTTGTCTTTCCAGTTATCAACAGAGCACAGAGATAGATTATATCTGCGGGTAAGGGATGATGATGCGGTGCAGGAGAAATCACCCACATACAGTAGGTTATGTTGGATTCTTCTGTGCTTATTATCATGTTGTGTTACAACAGTGGCTTTCAACATCTTTCATATCAAGGCCCATTATTTATTCGGCATCTGCTTGACCACCATTGATGAGATGTATAGCCTCTCAAAACCTAGAATATAACCTATATTTTTTGTTAGCGTTGCATAAGATTTTATCCACAATCACAATCACATGCTGTATAGATGTATAGAGCATCGCAGCGGAAGTGGATTCCTGGGGTCACTTAATATTCCCCATTCATTTTCGCCATAGACCTTTACAAATATATTTATAACAATTATGTTAAGCCTCGAACCAAGCCATCCAGGATGGTGGTGAATCATGATCATATAACCTTTGATCCTATGTGAGAACATATTTTAATATTACATTATTTGATATACTACATTTAATAACTACCCTTTGTTTAGCGATTTTCAAAATGTTCTTTTCATAGAAAAAAAGGTTATATGGTCATGATTCACCTCCATCCTGGATGGCTTGGTTCGAGGCTTATAATTGTTATAAATATTTTTGTAAAAGTCTATGGCGAAAATGAATGGGGAATATTAAGTGACCCCAGGAATCCACTTCCGCTGCGATGCTCTATTGTTACCATATTAGGACTGATGACAGGTAAAACATAATAATAAAAATACATATACATTCTATAATTGTGTATGTTGCAAATTAAGTAGGTGTTTAACAATACATTATCTCTTGAGAGTGTAACATGAAACCAAATGGAACCTTATGGGTACATTAGGTTTCATTTGGTTACTCTCCAAGTCTCCATCATTTAGAGACCACCAGGTCTCTAAATGGGGACCCGGGGACCACCAGGCTGTAACCCCAGACCACTGGTTGAAAACCACTGGATTATGTGGTTATTTATCAAGTTGTTACAACGATACGGTGACAGGAGGAAGCAATATGGATCAGGTAGCCTTGGACCAAGACTGTCAGTCAGAGATGTCTTTTATGGAGCCTGACATTTGACAGAGATACACAATTGTCAGACTCGATACAATTATTCCCTGACAGTCTTGGTCCAAGTCAAGGTTATGCAGACCAAGATAAGGAAGAACGCTCCTTCTCTCAGTAAAATTATGTTTTGGGTCTTTTTGCCTTTATTGATAGTACATTAATAGGTAGACAGGAAACAGGGAGAGAGAGATGGGGACTGGGGAGTGACATGCAGCAAAGGCTGTCGAGATCGGGACTTGAACCCGAGGCGTGCTGTCAGGCATCAGAGCCTATGTGGCGCCTGAAGCACTAGGCACAAAGGTGACGGGGAATTGTGTGTGTGTGTGTGTGCGTGTGTGTGTGTGTGTGTGTGTGTGTGTGTGTGTGTGTGTGTGTGTGTGTGTGTGTGTGCGCGCGCGCATGCGCGCGTGTGTGAGCGAGTGAGAGAGAGAAATAATGCAAGCCAGTGAGTTTGTTGAGTAAAAGATTGCAGGAGTTTGATGTATGTTTGTGTTTGTGAGCATGTCAGGAGGATGGCCCCAAGTTGCCACTGGTCTGCAGGTTGGTGGCGGCTGTGATGCTGCTGAATTGAATCCATGAGGATGGCCCTCAGGAGCAGGGCTCAGCCCTCTCCTCTGCCCCAGCCCTACAGCCAAGGTCAGTACATTGTGGGAGTCAGCAAAGCTGGCATGATACAACCTGACATGAAAACGTAAAATCGCAAAATATCAGCTAGTTTGTAAACAGACAGGTTGGCGCTGCCATAGATTGGTACTCTCCTGTATATATATCTATTGCACAAATCCATTAACACAACTTAGTAAATGCATCCCTTCCTAATGTTAAATCCACACATCAGACAAGGAACATGGATATTTTGGCATTAACAATTCATGGAAAAGCACCACGCTCTATGAAAAGAAGTGGTAAAGAAGGAATCAATAAGAATCACATAAGGAGTTGGTTCCTGCCTTCTGTATGTAGGTACTCAACTTATAATGAGCTATTTGTCATACATTGTTGATTAGGTGGGCCTCAAAACTACGAATGGATGAATGGCATGTTGAAAATAACTGAATATCTACATGTCCTCTTGATTTGAGTGGAATCATTGTCCTTTAAGAAACATTACAAGCATCATTCATGTCTTTATAAAATAACAAAAATGTGGTTCAAAAATGTTCTGAAATGTTTAAACATTTCCTCACATTTTTTAAAGTAAATGGGCAAGGAATGCTAGTTTGGCCATAAGTACTTTTACATTATTTATTTTGCTTATAGGTTTTCTTATTTGCAGTGAATCTAAGTCACTGCTTTTATGTCAGATCTGAAATGTGATTTTTTTTTGTTTACAAAGCCTAAATGACAATTGTAATTTGTATTGATATGTTAAAATGTTCAATGCCAAAAAGCCAATTAAATCATTAATCACAATTATTTGTGTGACAACTAATCGTCAATTAGACTATTAGTCTAAATCATCTAAAATGTCATGATCATTACATGCCCTACATGAGTGCATGTGCTGAACTGAACTGAACTGAACTGAGTAGCTCTAAAACGTTTTTTTTTTTTTTTTTTTTTTTTTTTTTTGTGCCAAGGACCCCCAAATTTATTTGGCTGCGGACCCCAGACCCACACCGGAAAATGTTTTGTGCTGGGGGTAGGGCTGTCCCAATTATTTGACATAATCGCGATTATTTTTCATAATGGTCATAATCGTTTCCATGTTGAAAAATGTTCATGTGTTCAATGTTTTTGTTAGGAAAAGAATAGTGGAAATAGCAGATCTACAAGCTCACAACGCATCGCGACGCGTTGTGAGATTGTAGATCGGCTATTTCCACTATCAATGTTCTTTTTTAAGTACAGTATAAAGTTGTCAAATATGTCAGTAATTTCTTTGTATATTTAGATTATGTGTCATATCTACCATGTGCAACTTCAAAGCCAAACAGAAATGTAATTGTCAACGACAAAAACACAATTAAATCGTTAATCGCAATTATTTGAGTGACAATTAATCGTCATGTAAAATGTCATAATCGTGACAACCCTTGCCGGGGGGACCCCAGAAGATAATTCAAAAGTATTCATTTTATTATTATTATTCAAACACTTTCAAGGTTAAATATGATCAAATATGAAAAAAATAAATAGAAAAATTAAAAAAAATAGAACCACTGTTTTCTGAAAAAACCTGTGTTGCTATAGCTAAAACAGTTCTCATCACATGCTTCCAGCATCAGAGGACCAGGAGCCTGAGGCAGACTATGGCTCCCAGAAGAAGCAGGATAAAGTGTCAGTGTGTGTGGATGAGCTGAGCTCTGACCCGTCCCAGGCCTTCACTTACTACAACATCAACCACAACCGCTTCCAGCCTCCGGCTGTTCATATGTGAGCAAGCACACAACATCAAAGCTACACTATGTCACTTTTTTGGTGAAGTATTTGGTCTCCCCCTGCTTTTCTATGGATACATCTTTATCCTGTGGTCTGGTTTGACAATTACTGGTTGACAGGTGGTACTGCCTGAAGGTAAAAAAAATCTAATTTCTCCCCTGGGCAAATAGGCTGCTCAGTGGTTCAAAATGTCAGCACTTCTCCTGGGTTTATTGATTCATTGATTTAGATTCTTTTGAAATGCACTCCTCGGTTGAAAAAGGAATCAATAGAATAATCGAAAATAATTGATAGTTGCAACCCTAACACACACACACACACACACACACACACACACACACACACACACACACACACACACACACACACACACACAGTCCTAGAAATAGAAGAAAAGGAACAAAATGCAGGAAAAATACAAACAACTGTCCCTTCCTGTCTTTGTCCCTTCCTTCCTCAGGGTGGAGCCACTGGACCATGAAGCCCCCAAGCCTCCAGGCCACACCCGCTTTGTGTGCATGTCAGACACCCACTCCAGGACAGAGGGCATCACCATGCCCTACGGAGACGTTCTGCTGCACACTGGAGACTTCACAGAGCTGGGCCTGCCCTCTGAGGTCCGCAAGTTCAACGACTGGCTAGGTAACACACACACACACACACACACACACACACACACACACACACACACACACACACACACACACACACACACACACTAGGGCAGGGGTCTTCAACATTTTCAGGCCAAGGACCCTTTAGTCGAGAGAAAGATGAAGCAGGGACCCAACCCACAAACCACAGATACCATATAGTTTCATCGTTTGACGGCACAATCATCAGTGTATTTTGGATTCATGTCAATTTGTGTTTTCAGATATTTAAACACTTGAACCGTTTCACTCTGTACTTAATCTGCTCTTTTTTTCCACTACACCAAACCTCTTTGCAGACAATAGCCGATCTACAAGCTCATAGAGCTTGTAGATCTGCTATTTTTGGCTAAAGTTCTCAGAATATGGATGCTAGGGTTCAAGTGGTTAATATAAAAAAGCAGAAAAAACAATCTCCTATCACACAAAGACTTGGAGGACCCCCTGTAGTAACTCTGAGGACCCCCTAGGGTTCCCAGACCCCCTGTTGAAGACCCTTGCATACACAAACACACACACACACACACACACACACACACACACACACACACACACACACACACACACACACACACACACACACACACACACATACACTGAAGAAGTACCTGAGGCCGATTGCACAAATGCCTTCGAAACCAGTAATCCTCTCCTCCTCTCTCTCTCTCTCCTCCACGCTTTCCATATGATTCAAGCCCAGTGTTCAATAGCATCAGACCAAAACGTCTTATTTTCCTTTCCTGACTAACTTGTCATTCACCTGTCCTCTCTGCTTCCTCTCTCCTGTTAGGAAGCCTTCCCTATGAATCTAAGGTCGTCATAGCAGGAAACCACGAGTTGACCTTTGACCCGTCCTTCCTGGGTGAACTGGTGCGTCAGGACTACTACCGCTTCCCTTCAGTGTCCAAGCTGCAGCCCGCCGACTTCCAGGAGGCCAAGGGTCTGCTGACCAACTGTGTTTATCTGCAGGACTCTGAGGTCACCGTCAGAGGCTTCCGAATATATGGCACACCATGGTGAGACATTAGTCTCGCGAGCCTGACTGTTGCCTCCCACAGTTTTTCAAGTACATAAGTCTGGAGCGCGGAAACTCTGAAAATGATGGTCGCATAAATGTGTCCTACTGTAAATCAAACTATTCAAAGCATATGATAGCTTGGTGCTTAGTAGAAATGAAAATTTAAATATATTTTTTAAATATACCGGTATTTTAAACTATATTTTCGTGAACAGAAATGACAATCAGATGACAGCTTCCTGTCTCGGCTTTCAGGAGGTGTAGTTCCAGACTCTAGCATTCAGAGATTGTGGAATAGTAATCAGGCCACGTGAAACTAGGTCGTAGTCTACCAAGGGTTTGGCTCTTGAAAACTTTAGATATAACCTTCTAGTCTATAACTGATTGTATGCAGCACAATCAATGTTATAGATTATCTGCTAATTGATTAGTTAGACAAATTCCTACTGTATGAGTGTTAATTACAGTATAAATAAAGATGTTGATAGACCAAATACATTCTTGAGCAGTTGAATCATGAACCACAACTACTGGGATGGATCTACTGAGTAGATTCTACTCACTACAATACATCAGTAAAGATTCACACTGGCCCTCATGACCAGGCTGTTTTTATTACAAGATTTTCTGAGTTTTTTGTGCTTAGCATTTAACTCATTGACTGCCAAGGCACGAGTTTCACGAGTTATTGCAGTACTCCCAGGCTGCCACAGCCCGAGTTTCCCGAGTTGGAAGCCATTTTGAAAAAAAAAAAAAAAATTTTTTTTTTTTTTTTTTTTTCAACATTTTTTTTTATAAAAAAATTTCTAAAAATGCCTCAAATGTATTAGGCATGATCACAATTGTGAAATTGCATGTTTAGCCCCATAACAAACACATCTTTCAAAATGTCAAAAATGGCTGTTTTGTCTGACTTTGAAGGCTTGTAACTCATGAAGGCCTGAACGGATTTCCAAGCGTATTTTTTTGTTTGAAAGCTTTTAAAAAGTACTACACATATAATGCATATATGGTGCATGGGCGTGCACGATCCGTGCACAAAAGATTGATCCGTGCACTCGAAATTTAGGAAGGTGGCAGTGTTTGTTTTGTCTGACTTTGAAGGCTTGTAACTCATGAAGGCCTGAACGGATTTCCAAGCGGATTTTTTTGTTTGAAAGCTGTTAAAAAGTACTACACATATGATGCATATATGGTGCATGGGCGTGCACGATCCGTGCACTAAAAATTGATCCGTGCACTAGAAATCTAGGATAGTGGCAGTCTGGTACTTGGGGGCCATCTTGAAATGGCATTCAATGAGTTAATAGTCTAATAGTGCTATCAGAATCAGAAATATACAAGTTGATGTCACCATTTGTACACTGTTGGAGCAACAGTGTCCGTTTGGTTTCTATCACTGTAGAATGCCACGTTGGTTTGTTATTTCCACATTACTTTAACTTCCTATAGCTTCCTTATCATTTAGCTCTGTCTAATTCATTTAAAAAACAAACACTAGCGTCAACGAGGGATACAATTTTCATTTAAAGCAGTTGTTTCCAGACCTGCATGCAATAAAGACACAAAAGAATGGAAATGAAATAATCCAAGATAGCTGCCCACCCAGAACCTGGTTCTACTCCAGGTTTCTTCAAGGGGAGTTTTTCCTAGCCACTGTTGCCAGATTGATTGCTCAAGGGGGAGATGAAGATGATTGGTTTCTCTCTGCTCTATAAAGTATTTTGAGACAACTAGTAGTTTGAGTTACTGTCTCCACTATGTGTGTCTATGTTGTCCTGTTTATTGTGTATTGTTTGCTCTTATACTTTAGTATTTAGTACTTTGCTTCTGAGTGTACAGCACTTCAACACTGTTGTTTTAAATGTGCTCTATAAATAAAGCTGTTTGGATTGGATAATAACTTTGAATTAATTTGAATGAAACGGATCACACACTCAATCTCTCTGCCTCTCTCCCAAACCCACATACCCCCCCCCCCCCATCACCCATCAGGACTCCATGGTATAATGGCTGGGCCTTCAACCTCCCCAGAGGACAACCCTTGTTGGAAAAGTGGGACCTCATACCTGATGGAATTGACATTCTGCTCACGCACACGCCTCCTCTGGGTAGAGAACACACACGCACGCACGCACGCACGCACACACACACACACACACACACACTGGCTTTGTTGTGTTGTAGACAGATGAATGGAAATGGTTTATTATCACAAATCATGATATCTCTACAAAGTTACATTCTGCACCAGTGGTGTGTTCTAGATTTTTTGGGATGACATCTATGATTATTCCCTCCCTCACGCACGGCATGCGCACACGTGTGGTCACCGAATGAAACTACTATTGAAGTGTGGCAGGTAGGTTGTGCTTAATGCAGCCCCCAGCCCCTCCTCCTGTGTATCAGATACGCTTTCTCTGATGTTTTTTTTTTTAGCCACACTTCCCTACGAAATGTTTCTGCAGGTCACACACTACGTATACTACATATCGCGGTAGAACACACCACTGTTCTGCACTCAGGTAGCCTGCCAATTACTTTCAGCCCCTGCAACACCAATGCATTAACAGCATTAGGGAGGAATAACATGGAATGGAATGGAATGGATTTTATTTTGTCATTGCACACAAGTTACACAAGTGCACAACGAAATTGACTTGATGGCACCAATCCAATGTGAAAAGCAGCAACACAGGTATCAATAAAAACAGTCATATAAAAGGTCAGTGTATGAGTTCATGTGTCCTGGGGGAGTTAAGAGTTCAACAGAATGATAACAGAAGGGAAGAAGCTGTTTCTAGATCTAGCCGTAGATGTATTGAGGCATCTGTAGCCCTTTCACCTCTGTGAGCGAGAGGGGTGAAACAGTTTGTTATTGGGGTGGGAGGCATCTTTGATGATGCTTAGGGCCTTAGACCGGCAGCGTTGTTTATAAATAGACTCGATTGTTGGTAATGGCAAGCCTATAATACGCTCAGCAGTTTTCACCACCCTCTGCAGTAATTGCCGCTCCAAAACAGTACAGTTACCATACCAGGCTGGGATGCAGTAGGTGAGAGTACTTTCAATGGTGCAGCGATAGAAGTTTTTCAGCGTCAGGTGGGACAGGTTGACTTTCCTCAGTCTCCTCAAGAAAAAGAGCCGCTGGTGGGCCTTCTTAACCAGGGAGGATGTATTTAGGCTCCAGGAGAGATCCTCAGATATGTGGACCCCCAGGAACTTGAAGCTAGTGACACACTCCACCTCCACCCCATCTATGAGGATAGGAGGGTGTTCCACTCTTCTGCTCCGCCGGAAGTCCACCACAAGCTCCTTTGTCTTAGAGGTGTTGAGGGTGAGGTTGTTTTCAGCGCACCACCTCACCTGGTGTTCCATCCATATAACATGATAATCTTTTAATTTGTTGTTTTTATCTTGTGTGTGTGTGCGTATTAGGCTTCAGGGACTGGGTCCCCAGGGATCTGAAGCGGGTGGGCTGCCTTGATCTGCTAAACACACTGCAGCGAAGGGTACGACCAAAACTCCACACCTTTGGAGGGGTTCATGAGGGTAGGACACACACGCACACACACCTCCTATCTTTCACACTGTGGCAGCCATCTTGTGATGTTAATATGAACTGTTTGTCTGCTTGTCTTGTTTGCCTGTGTCTGTCCATCTCTTGGTTTCCAGGTTATGGCATAATGACTGACAGCTGTACCACCTACATTAACTCCTGCACCTGTACAGCAGGCTACATGCCCATGAACCCGCCGCTGGTGTTTGACCTGCCAAACCCCACGTAAGAAGAGGAGGCACTGAAGACATTTAAAGGATATTACTGTTTGGCTTTGAGAATTGAGAATAAGCTCTCTCAATTGGAAATGAATTGAAGAATCGCCGTCTGAGAGACACTTCAAATAACGCAAGCTAATAATTTATAAATTATTACATGGTGAGTTTGAAGGGATAAAGGACCCTTTAAAACTCCACTTAAAAAAATGAAGTATCTGTCAAACAAGGATTGTGAAGTTTTGACTGTGGAACTGTGATAAAGATCCCCGTGGAAACCCTACAAACTAATGCAATTTAATGGTCTGCAGGAAGTGGACAGGAAATTACATTGCACAACAGCGGTTAATTCAGGACCAGTCCCAAAAGGAACACGTCCGTCCTCTTTGCCTGCTCGATGACCCTCAAATGTAAAATGATTCGTTCTCTTGATTACTTGGCACAGGCATTCTTATCACCACGTGTAGAATTTGTTTGAGTGAAGAGGGAAATGAAGTGACTTAGTGGAAGATTGAATTTAAAATGTCTAGACTTAAGACTTTTTTCCTAAACAAATATTTAGTATTTAATTCGTGAAATGAACTGTTTTTTAATATTTCTCATTTTGTACCGATGGATGGATTCGATTTTAGGCAAACACAGGAGAAGGAGCACTCGCCATTATTGAGGAGGTGCTGACCAGTGACCACGGTAGAAATATAACTGATAAAAAAGGAGGCTGTGCACAGGGGCGCTGGAAGTGGGGTGCTGAGGGAGCTGCAGCTCCCCTGGTGGTGGGGAGGAGAAAAATATTTTTTTCAATTGAAAAAAAAAGAGAAAAAAAAAACTTTTTTTTTCTTTTTTTGTTATAGGCCTATATATGTTACAGTCATTTTGGGTCACTCAGTGAGACTGTGGTAAGAGCGCTCGTTTTGTAGTTCACCACACACTAATCACCACCAGATGGCGACGCAGCCATTCAATAGTGAAGGCGCTGACGTCACTCGTTTGCGACTCTCTTTCTTTATTTACTAGCCTAGCCTAGCCTAGCTTAGCTTAGCCATTAGCTCCATTGTAGTCACTTGGACAGGGCGTTTATCGTGGGCTTGCCCAGGCCTTACGGCCTGGGCATAAATATAACGATTGCATTCACCACGGCTTCGTAACTCGCGCGGCGCTCCGCCGGCCGCGCGGCCCTGGCCCACTCTTCGCGGCCACTCGCGCCTGCGGCGCTCGGGGGCGAAGAGCAGGACCAAGGTCCGCTGGCCTTCGCGCCGCTTGCAATGTCGTGGACAATCGAGTGGCTCCGCCTGGAGGACGTTGTTGTGGCGACCGCTTGTTCCGCCCCGTGCGGCACGGCAAGCGCTCCGTTTCTCTAATTCTCTGAGACGCAAAAAAAACGTGACATATATATACACACACACAGAGCTACGTGTGTTTAACAATTAAAACAATAATGTATTTGACTTTGGGGAATAAAATATGTTGAAAAAAAGTGTTTGATTATCACATGGTCACCTAATCACATGGTCACCTTGCCACCTCCAGTCAGAAGGAAAGTCGAATTCAAATTTTGTTTTAAAATAAATCCCACTTTGATGGCACACCAAAGTCTATTTATTTGAGAACTAGAAACTGTCTGTAGGCTCATTGTTGCAAACTAACACCGTTGTATATGGGGAATAAAACTGTTACAAAAATAATACCCGATTTTGTAGTGTGTGCATAGGTGACTGTGTGTGTGTGTGTGTGTGTGTGTGTGTGCGTGCTGTGTGTTGCACGGTGTGCTAAAATAACAAGTAACTATACAGCTCCTTGTTACACCGTTGTGTGGGGAATAAGCACCCGAAACGTAATAAAAATAACCCAAAACCGGATAAAAAACGTGAATTTTTTGGCCGCACGCATCAACTCCTCCAAGCTCAGCTCCCCTTGGGATTTGGGAGTTCCAGCGCCCCTGGCTGTGCAGCTCGGTGCCACGATGCAAAATAGATTTATTAAAATGCAGAAACTAACGTCTCACTGGATAGTCTTGCAAGTGAACAGAAACGTGGAATTGAAGGATTAACTTTCTTTCGGTGCTGTTCATTTATGAATGATGAATGAGTTAATTTATCATAGCTTGTATAGCTTTTTTCTTGTTTTGTCTCTAATAATTGAAGACTTCTTTTGCTTTAACCACGTCATAATCCATAGTTTATATTGGATTTTACATTCAACTATCCAAAAATACAAGTTCACAACGAACAATACAAGCTTGAATTGCAACACCTTGTGAGCTTGTAGATCTATACAACATGTTGTGAACTTGTAGATCGGCTATTTAAATTAAAAAAAATAAAGTTAAATGTTTATGTGGTTTTGGATAGATGGCTTTAATGTATCTGGTTCAACACTCATCAGGTTTATTTGATTTATTTTTGATAATTTATTAGGTTATATTTGTTCATTTATATTCAGATGATAGTTTGTTGACATGAAATCAGGATGTTTGAATCATGCTTTCTGTCTATCGAAGATAGATAGAACAAAGGATGGGGTTTTTCAATTAATCTAACGTGGTTAAAATAGAGTTTGGAGTTACAATGTGTTCATATAGGAAGGGGGCGTGATGACATTTATATCAAATATCTAAATACTGAATCAAACTACTTAAAAACTGTCTGGGGTATTCACTAAAGCTAGAGTTAAAATAACCCCAAACATGTTTGAAAGTGAAATATTGCTGTAAGGGTGCAGTGAAGTGATTCCAACAGTAGATGGCACAACCGATTAATCCATACATTTCACAGGATTCCCAAAAGAATGACAAAGTGGTCAAAGCGCTTGTCAAGTGATCTCCAAACTAAAAATCAGTTATAATTTCAAGATATGAGTATTTGAATTGGCCAGACTAGCAATAGAATACAACAGAACTTCAGAAGATACTTCTATAAAATGAAGCATGGATTGACACACAGACATTCAGTGAAGGCAGTTCAGAACTTCAGGGAAACACCCCAAATATTGGTGTGCGCCGCTCGCGCCATGTTTCTAAAATCCCATATTGGGACATGGTCTGAAAATACATTTCAGTCTTGGGATTCTTTTTGGCTTTGACCCCTGAGACCAACAACCAATCATAGTAGTGCAAAGGTCATACGCCCGCCCTACAGTTGCATACTGGGCCCCTGGTTGGTTCCTCATGACTTGTGAGCCGTGAGGGCAATTGACCCTTTGTCAAGTCCCGCTCGTGGTTGTGCCTCTCTTCGCAAACAATTGAGCATATTCACACAGCGGCCATCTTGCCATTAAGACAATGAATTACCACCCTATGTACAGTTTTCAATGCAAATTTCAAACATGGCCGCCAGGTGAATATGGTCCATCGGTTGCTGTTTCTTGGTTGGCCAAAAATCCGTTCTTTCCATCCACTACCATTGAAATAACAGGTTTTTCAGTTGCTATGTATTGATATTCAGTGTATTCAATGCTTATTTTAAACTTGGTCTCAGTAAAAAGGAACATCTCAGGTGCAGTATAGTGACTGGGCATATGTTTCTTTTCTCCAAAAATGTTGTTTTAGCAAATTCAACATAAACAACCATAAGGCGGAACCAGAGCAGAAAGAGCCTGCTGGTTGGTCAGCCAGGGACCAATCAGAAGGCTGACAAAGGGTCACATTTTCTTTGCAATTGCAGATTCGTCTGGCTACACAAGGCTTGGCCATATTCATACTGAGAACAATTCTCAGTATGAATTAAGCTATTTTAGGTTACACACACCTACTGTATGTCGCACCGCCAATCTAACTGAAATGCCCATATATGGAGATCTCTATCTGTCAATCCTTGTACCCTATATATGCCTATGTATGGAGATCTCTGTATCGGTCGGTCCTTGTATGTTTTATGCCCATATATGCCTATATATGGGCATGGTGATATGCCCATATAAGGAGATCTCTGTCTATCTGTCAGTCCTTGTGTGTCTGTCTGTCTGTCTGTCTGTCTGTCTGTCTTTTTATGCCCATATATGGGGATCCATGATGTCATCAGTATATGCCCATATGGGTATGGTGCTATGTCCATATATGGAGAGCAAATTTGTGTGAGTTTCGGCCTGGCGGAGACAATTTAGCTTAGATTGCAATTGTGTCTTCTTGGCTTCAGCTCTGATCCTGCATGACTACTTAGGACTTGAGCCTGGTTGGAAGGTGGCTAGTTCATAACGTGCCCACCCTTTTACCTCACAGGATCAAACACTGGGTTGTCATGGAGCCCATGGACCACCATGGGATTGACTGTCCTCCAAACCAGAGTGGAAGAACTGAAGGGTTCTTGGGACGAGCTCAGTGGAACAACTTGGCTGCAAGTGTCTTCAGGGGAGTCCCTTGGAGTTCTGGGACCCATGACACACCACAGTGGAACCCCAGTATTTAGTAAACTTTAACCACAAGGTCTTCAGTCTTGAAGAGCGCCTGCCAGCTCTGCAGAGTCTGCACCCTTTTGAATCTTCCAGAACATTTCACCCAAATTCACCCGGTCTCCTTTTACCCGTTGTCAGAGGCTTGTTAGTTTAGGACAATTGCAGAGAATGTTGAGGAAAAATAAACACTAGTCTAGCTTGCAAAATAGCAGCTACAGGAGTTCCGAACATAAACCTCCTTCTATCTTACCCAGCCCACCGGTTATGCTTCGGAAACCACCGGGGACCCCAGGGATTCTGCCTCCCCAGCTACTGGAGCTCTCTGCCTGGGTGGAGGGCTGACAGACACTGGGTCTGATATGGATGAACTATAGAGCTGACTGTACCGCGGAGACGGAGAGAGAGAGACGAGGCAAGACACAGAGCGAGGGAGATGTGATGTGATCAGGCATGAGAGTGGATATGGAGAGAGAGAAAGGAGGGGAGGGAATCCTGGGGAGCGAGCTGCGATCTCCCATCTCTCACTGTTAGGAATGGTGTGAGTGTGTGAGAGAGAGTTGATAGCCGGGAGGAAATAGGGCGCGAAAGAGGGAGAGACGCAGAGACGCGGAGAGATTGAGAGAGGGATGACTCAAAGAGGGGAGGGGGGAGAATAAAAGTTTTGTATTTAGAGAGTGAGAACATGAAGTAGTAGAGAGGAGGTATTTTGTGTTCTGCAATATGGAGTGTGGATCAGAGCAAAGCAAGCACCACCTTCATCATCCTCATCAACACCCTGCTCATCATCAGGACCAGCAGCCAAGAAAGAAGAGGGTCAGCCACACTCTGAACAACCAGAAGAAGGTGAGCTGAGAATTTATTTCACTTTTAACCGTGGCGTCCTTATTTTGGGCAAACTTCTTTGTTTGTTTTTGTTTTATGAAATTGAATTAGATTTTTGAAATGGGATTATTAACACACTGTTTAACAGTATGTTTGTTTTAGCAGTAGTGGGGTAGGGTTTGATGTTATTTTTTATTTGATATGTTGCACAAGAGATACTTTGATATTTTATATTTGTATTCTTTCTTAGTTTTTTTTAATATATATATATAACTGCAATGTGCTAAGCTTGCACATAATTTTACCAAACGTTAACGTTGTTTTGCCTTTCAAAGTAAGGAGCTTTGACAACCTTTTGCCTATATTATTTAAATGTTCTAAACTGTATTTCTGTTGCAGCTGTGGGTTCGTTTTGGTCATTATGAGTCCTATATATATGTGTTCTTTATTGAGACTGTAGGAAAGTGGAACAGGGACCATGCAGTCCAATTTGAATTGGCAAGTCAACAGTAACGTGGTGTTTGAACTGGCCAGCAAGGGCATGTGTGGCTCTGGACTGGAGGCAACTTTCTTAACCACTACACCATCAATGGGAACTTTATTTAGTAGTACAGTACAGTACAGTACAGTACAGTACAGTAAAGTGAGAGCAGAGATTGGTTGAGAACCCATGATACAAAACAAATCTAACACACACATGTGGGGCAAGGCAAAATGGTCAGAAAACAGGAATACAGTCCAGAGAGATCGCCCACGAAGTCCTGTACATTCTGTCAGGGGCGTCACAAGAGGGGGGAAAAAGTGGTACTGAGTTACTTACTAGGGCCCAAGGGCCTTAATTATGTTATACTTCTTGAATATATATGTATTTTTTAAGCGAACAATTATGAGCAACAACTAAAATTTTGCTTCTGGGGGGGGGGGGGGGGTCCCTGGAACTAAATATTTTGAGAAGGGGGGCCGTGGCCAAATACATATCATTTTGGGGGTCCTTCACATGGAAAGGTTTGAGCACCACTAACATAGAAACATAGGTTTTTGAAAAACCCTAGAAGGATTTGAAATATTCAAAGTCTTGCACAAATTTTCAAGATTTTTCAAAAATTGCAGATCTACAAGCTCGCTGCGAGGCACTCAGTGCCGCGCTGTGAGCTTGTATATCTGCTATTTTTCAATAGTTAAAGCACAAAATAATGCGTTACCAGTCTAAATGAAGAACATTCATGGGGGCCCGCAGTGAATCATTGTACCCAGGGCCCAGAATTTGGTGCGTCAGCGACACCCCTGCATACCGTACCTATACACTCACAGTCGTTACTGTCTAAACCACCAGAAAGGCCCATGATTATATTCAAGTGAATGCTGTGTAGACTCCCTCTTAAATAATGGAATTCCTTTGGTGTCTTCTGGGCTAAGCATGTCTGTCTGTTATTCTAGCATGTTTAATGGATGAGCTGTAGGAAGGACAGAACGGGGGGGGGGGGGGCTTTGTAGATCTGTGGGTTTCAACCACATTCTACGTGGACTCATGTCTCATGTAAGGCAAATATTTATTTTAAAGGTAACATGTTTGTTTCTTTTTTCAAAGGTTTTTAAGCTTATATTATCTTAATATTATCACCAGAGATCAGTTTCTCCCATGTGTTGCTTTTTGATGGGGTCTTTTGTTTTGTTTTGCAACATGACAGAAAAGCAAGTAGAAAAGGGTTTGACTGTATGCCCCCGCATAATGCAAAAGAAGCGAATTTGTACTGTACAATTTTGGAGTATTTTTACATGTGCCTCCATAGTCTCTCAAACCAGACTCACAATATTCAAATGATACATAGAGTCTATAATTACACCTCCTGAAAGCAGCGCATACGAAGCTGTCAATGTACGTCCTTTTCCGTTCATGAATATATATTTTGAAATATTGTTCAAATATATATTTTGAAATTTCCAGATAGATATGCTTCGACTTAATATGATTTACAGTAGGACAACTGTAGATCTGCAATTTTCTAGGACGACTGCAAAGACAAAATGCATTTGGGGGATTTGTCATACGTCATTTAGGTTGAGAATCTGCTAACCATTTAAGTTTTTATCTTCCATATACTAACCCTGCACACACTATCTGTATCATATAGCATAGCTGCTGTTGCTTTAGTTCTTTGTAAACAACGTAATATGCTAAAAGTAAGTCTTCACCTACAAGACCGCGTTTCAACCTTTCTTAGCTCTTCGATAGACTTGTATGTCCTGTTTCAGTTTTGCCGTCCTGCATCAGTAGTACACAGATAGTACACAGGGTTATTTGAGTTTTTGTAGATTTCCATTTTCATAAATTCTCCTCACGTTTAGCCTGGTTATAATTGACCAACAAAAGTGGAAAAAAATAATTTCAGGCCTCAGGGAAATTATAAACTCCATATAATAACACCAATGGTTTATTTGTTGAGCTTTCGGTAACAAGCTTCTTCAGATTAAACATTTTCTGGTGTGCAGATTCCGTTTTGTTCCAGGGCAATTAATAAAGTTCTGTGGAAGAGAGAAGAGAGATGATATGACTATTTTCTTGTGGAAAAGTAGGAGACCTTTATGAAGTGAACGGGTCACTTTAGAGGCGGACAGTCTAGGTAGAACACCTAGTGGTGAAAAATGCGAAGAACTTCTGGGGACTTAGATTAGGAAGGAGAGAGAGAGAGAGAGAGAGAGAGAGAGAGAGAGAGAGAGAGAGAGAGAGAGAGAGAGAGAGAGAGAGAGAGAGAGAGAGAGAGAGAGAGAGAGAGAAGGAAGGAAGGAATGGAAGGATGTATTATACAGAGAGGGAGGAAATAAAGACAAAAGAGATGAAAGGATGCAGGGAGGTGATGATGATGATGCCAGGACTGGAACTGTGACACTGTCAGAAGACATCACTCAGTACCAGGGAAACACAGACGTGTGCACGCTCACTCACCCACTATCCCTGGTGTTGAATGAAAGTTTTCCAGTGGGACATTACAGTAACTGTGTCAGACTCTGATCTACTGTTCTAAAAGATATCTTCACACACACCAGAGAAGATCACACGAGTGCTTTCAGTTCAGTGGAGTGCTCAGTTCAGTGTAGTGTCAGTACTGTGCCAGTATTACTGTTGTAGGGACTCTGCATTCACATAGAGCTTAAGTGAGGCAAGTTCTCTGTCATGAGCTCATTCAAAATGTGTTGTGGACACAGCTGCAGTCCAACATGACACAGCAGGCAATTCAATGAAAATATTGATCATCTGAAATGTTGGTGTCAAGGGGAGGACTACTTGTTATACTGATAGTTTCTCACTAGTAGGCCTATCGGTATAGATGTTGTTGTATTACTACTAATACTACTAGGCCTACTACTATTAATAATACAACTAATAATACACATTTTATGTATTGCAAACCTTTGACTAAAGGCACATTCAATTAAATAAATGATCTTAGACAGCTAGTACAGAGGAATAGGAGAGAGATAGATAGTACATAAGGATCAGAAGCTGTGGTACAGATATAGCCCTGACAGAGAGACGGGTGAATGAGTAAAACTTAATTCACACAATGGTGCCACTTCTCATGCCAAAAAGATCCATTATTTTGGGCAAGTTATATAATATTTTCGAATAGCATAAAACCATGTTTAATTAGTTAATATACAGTATGTTTTAAGTAGGCCTACTAAACATGTCACATAATTATAGCGGGGGGGGAAAGTACAATATTTGCCCATGAGATGTAGTGAAAAAGAAGAAAGTAATAAAATACCTCAAACTGATTTGAGCTTTCAAAGAGAAGGTGCAAAAGCGATGTGACACTGGAGAGGACTGAGCATGAGAGGGAGAGGAGGAGGAGAGGGGGAGGAAGGAGAAACTGAGGGAAGAAATGACATCATCCTGTGTGTAGTTGTAATGCTGACTGGCAGTGTGTGTGTGTGTGTGTGTGTGTGTGTGTGTGTGTGTGTGTGTGTGTGTGTGTGTGTGTGTGTGTGTGTGTGTGTGTGTGTGTGTGTGTGTGTGTGTGTGTGTGTGTGTGTGTGTGTGTGTGTGTGTGTGTGTGCGCGTGCGTGCGTGCGTGCGTGTCTCAGTGGGACTCTCTCATTGCTGGTCCTCATTCCCTTACTTTCTCTGACTGCTATTTGAGAACGGGGCATCAACTTACTGTAGAACTGTTAATACATTAATTTGGGTGGATGTGGTTGTGTGTGAGAGAGAGAGAGGTGAGACAGAGATAGAGATAGAGGGGAACAGATATTCACAGTAAAGGTTGGCAGTGAGGAGTATCAGACCCCTCAGTTCTTCCGTAGGGAATAGCGATCAATAATAGATGAGCTTTGGGGCTGTGTTGCTGTCTGATCAGAATACAGGTCAGTATGTCAGCGTTATTCAAACACTAGACTGTTTGTTAAGTTAAGTCACTTCCATCTGTCGGCATTAACCTCATATCTCCATATTTCAACTTTTTAATGTTTTTCTTTTGTAAATGAATGCCCTACTTCATACTTCATAGTACTCAATGCCACTCAAAAATATATGATCTACAAGCTCACAGTAGATCTTATATCACTATTTTTGACATTTGACAAGTCATAAGTGAAAGTGGTCAAGTGTGCCTGTGGATTTTATATTGAACAAATGAAAAAGTATGTGGCTAAATAATTTTTTCTATTTCCTGAAAAGTAACCATTTGAACACCTGTCAGAGGTGATATGGAAATATTCAACAGTAAATAATTGCATAAAAGAATTTTGCTGATCATCTCATGCAGTTTTATAGTGGCAGTTATCTTCGCTTTCAGAATCTGAGCGATATTGAAACTGCTTTGGCAGCTGACAGTGCACCCTCACACATGCACATAGTTATGCACCATGTTTGTATTTCTTTGATTCTAGTCTGTTTAGATTTTCTTTTAAATCCAGATGCCAAAAGTATTTTTATATAATCTTTAACTGTCTCTGTGTTGCTACCATCCATCTATGTGTTACTATCATCATGGATCCAGTGATGCCCTCTACTGTTGGATTGATGTTATAGCAGGCAATACATCACAGGAGGAACATTCCTAGACATTATTTAACTGAATATAAAAGATATATATAAAAAAAAACATCATCTTAAATAGTACAAAAACAGGTGATTCCTATACCTGTCATGTAGACTGGCCAATACACAAATAGAACAGCAAATCTAGCTGTCCAAAGAGTAAAAAATGTGTACAAATCATTGAAGTGTCTTTGTGAAAGACTCTGAACCCCTAGGTGAGCAGCAGACCATCTGTGTATGAACGTGTGTGAATGGGTGAACGTAATGCACAATCTATGTAAAGTGCCTTGGATAAAGGCGCTATACAAATGCACCATTTACCATTTCTTGTAATAATGAATCGCAACATCTAACTGAACTCTTGAGTTCACTTCACCAGTTCAACTGTAATCCCATATTGTTCTGATGGGGCTTGGTAATTCTGTGCACCAAAACAGAGTGATCACCTGTGGGAATACTTTGTACTGAAGCCTTGGTTAAGTCCAAAATTATATGACTGTATATTGTGTTTCTCAAACTTTCAAATTTCAATGTCTCCCCTTAACTCTGAGAAACAGTTTGCTTCTCTGACTTGTGTCTGACTTCCACTGTTGTAAGATTAGGCGTTTGGTCAACAGTGTACACATGGAAAATGTCTGACCCACACAATTTTCAATGGAGGGCTTAACTTCCACTTTTTCACTTTATGTGGAACCAGAACTGATGGGGAAGCGTACCTGTCTCCCATTTACATTTATCACATAAAGAAGCCTGGACTTTAAACTCAACCATGTCTGGCATTTATAGAACTGCATTGAATGTTATCAAGTGACTCCCAAACTTCCTTTTGATCCTGCTCCCAGTCACACCTCACCTGTGAAGCATGGACCATTACATGAGCCTTATGGTGTTGTAAAAGAAAGAAGCCCTTACAGCCAGGTGTATGTTTATAGGTACTGTCCAGTGTGGGTACATGTTCAAAAGAGTCCAGGTAAAATTATATATTCATTATTATGGAGAAACCTGAAGAAATAAAGCTGACAGCATGCAGTGGGACATGTGTTAATGTTGAAAGGACAAGAGATTTCCCTCAACATGGAGGTCTTTAGTATTTTATAGCCTGTTTTGACACGTTTTGAAAACCTTTGCAAAAACTCAACAGTCTATTTAACTATGACAGCAACTTCTAAATTACCTTGTGCATATCGGCTTATTCTCTGTTGAGATTACAAATACATCATTTTTACATATAGTTAGTTAGTTATATGTGAATAACAAAGCAAGCAAACCGGTTACTCACAAAAGAGCAGTTGCTGACCATTTAGCATATCATATATTATGCAGTATCATCTCATAGCATCGTACACACTGTGTAACTTGTGTGTGTGTGTGTGTGTGTGTGTGTGTGTGTGTGTGTGTGTGTGTGTGTGTGTGTATACACACTTTATAATGTGTTATTACTATTGTTACAAATCACAGATTATTTACGATTTGTTTATATATAATTATACAGTGTTATAAGTTTATAAAGCATTATAGATATTGTAAAAGTCCATTTGTAATTTATGCAAACATTGTGAGCTTGATCTGCAGGTTTTATTATGACTCAATGTTTAACATAGTTTATTAAGTTTTAAAATTGTACACACAGAAGTAGGATATGGATAAAAAAACATTAGACACGAAGCAGACATACAAATGGACAACAAATGAAATAAAATGTTTAAAATACAATTCAAAAAATAAACTAAAAAGGTAAGACAGTGTCATATGGTAAAGGGTATTTGGTAACATATATTATAAAGAGAGGGAATGTATGTATGAATTGAATTGAATTGAATTGAATTGAATGTTGCAGTATGTTACTCAATTCGTTTAGCAATATACATTATAACTTCCCTGTGCACTTACAGATGCATCTGTCCATTCTGTCAGACCTCCTATAGGTTATAAGTCACTCTGCATTTAAACCTCTACAAATCAGGCTTGGAAAGATATGTGTTTTTGAAACATTTTAGGGTTTGGATTTTTAGACTTGCAGTAATATGAAGGATGAAGTGGTGGCCATTAAAATAAATTGTCCTGACAACCACTTCTATGTGATCATGTGCAATTCTCTCATTCAAGTACACTGTTGAGATTACAAATTAAGTTTGACTCTAGTCCAGTGCAATGCAACAGACATCATGAATATTACAACTCAATGGTAAACAATTAGACCAAGCAATTGCAAAAGAGCCACCATCGTTACACACATTATTTATTCCAGACAAAACAATGGAAATCCCCAACCCGTAGTAGGCCATGCATAATGTGATCATTAACAGGTGGTCTCGATATTCAATGGTTAAATGCATACATTAGAACATGCAGTGATCAAACTCACATGGCCATCAGTTACCCATTGAATATCTAGATCACCTGTTAATGATCACATTATGCATGGACTACTACAGGGTTGGGGATTTCTATTGTTTTGTCTGGAATAAATAATGTGCAACAATGGTGGCTCATTTGTAATTGCTTGGTCTAATTGTTTACCATTGAGTTGTAATATTCATGATGTCTGTTATGGAACTGGACTGGAGTCATTTTTACTCTGTAAGAACTCTCAATAAATCAATCTTAATTTGTAATCTCATGTGTACTTGAATGAGACTTCATTTAGAAGTGGTTGTCATGGCAATTTATTTTAATGGCCACCACTTCACCCTTCGTATTACTGTGTCTAAAATCCACTCCCTAAAATGTTTCAAAAACCACAGATCTTTCCAAGACTTGTTCCGTAAGTGGGGAAGCTATAGTATAACCTATAATGTATATTGCTAACAGAACTTGAGATGTGGTGTTAGCGCAACGTAGTGTGATGATGACGATCCCCTCTTTTTTTTTACCATGATAAATGTCACAGCTTGACAGAATCCATTTTATGCCCGTATATGAAGATCCCTGATGTCATCGATATTATTATACATCACTGGCCAGATGGCCAAGACATGGCCCATATCTGTGTGGCTGATTCAGATAGGGATCTCCATGTATGGGCATAAAAGGGATTGTATGTGTGATGTCATGGGAACCACTCTAACAGAATCCCTTTTATGCCCATACATGGAGATCCCTGATGTCATCAATATTAAGCCCATATCTAACTTCATATGGGAATGCCATATCTGTGTGGCTGTTTCAGACAGTGATCTCCATGTATGGGCATACCAGGGATGTACCATATACACTATACATGGATCTCCATATATGGGTACCAGGGGTCTCCATATATGGGTAACTGGTCCGATATACATCAATGGCCAGATGGCCAAGAATTAGTGTGACCTCGCCCTTTAGTTTGCATGTCGCCCTGAGGTGTCTTACTAGTAATGTATAATTATGTAATCAAATACCCAGGGCCATATGACATCGTCTTATTTTTTTTTCATTCGTTGTCTATTTGTGTTTTTTGTTCATATCCTACTTCTGTGTGTAAAAACTTAATTTGAAAACGTAATAAACATTGAGTCATTTAAAAAAACCTGCAGATCTACAAGATCACAATGCTTGCATAAAGCCTGCATTTATTCACAGGACACAACTTGTTTTTATTACAACTAGACTATTGCAATATCTATAATGCTTTATAAACATATTTTAAATGCAGTACTACTTATAACACTGTATCATTATAATTATAACAACTCACAAATAATCAGTGATTTTTAACAATAGTAATAACACATTATAAAGTGTGTATAATATACACACACAGTGTGTACGATGCGATGAGACGATACTGCATAAAATATGATACAGTATGCTAAATGGTCAACAACTGCTCTTTTGTGAGTAATGGTTGTCTACAAAGCTATGCTCTGTTTGCTTGCTTTGTTATTCACAATGTATTTCATTCAGACAGTTAGCACATAGAATACATACTCATTATCATTAAAGGTGTGATTTCCATTGTGTAGTCTGATGATTTGCAATTGCTGATGTCCCACACCCTGTTGCAAGCAAACAACTGTCATTATGAATGAGACTTATTTGTATATTTCAACAGAGAATAAGCCGATATGCACAAGGTAATTTAGAAGTTGCTGTCATAGTTAAATAGACTGTCAAACCTATCTACAGTATGCCTAAGTCACAATTAAAAGACCTCTCTCTATGTTGAGGGAACTATCTTGTCCTTTCAATATTAACTGCATGCTGCAGGTTATTTCTTCAGGTTTCTCCATAATAATGAATATATAATTGCATATGGACTATTTTGAACATGTACCCACACTGGACAGTACCTATAAACAAACACCTGGCTGTAAGGGTTTCTTTCTTTTAGGACACCATAAGGCTCATGTAGTGGTCCATGCTTCACAGGTGAGGTGGGACTGGGAGCAGGATCTGGATATTGAAACTTCAAAGGAAGTTTGGGAGTCAGTACTTGATAACAATCAATGCAGTTCTATAAATACCGGACATGGTTGAGTTTAAAGTCCAGGCTTCTTTATGTGAAGTTTTAAATGGGAGACAGTTACGCTGCTGTATTTGGTTCGGTGGAAGTTAAGCCCTCCATTGACAAATGTGTGGGTCAGACATATTCCATGTGCACACTGTTGGCCAAACGCCTAATCTATACAAACTAGCCCTTACCCGTTCAAAGATATGAGCTCCGAAATGATGTGCAGTGTGTGGGTTATGGGATGTGCACTGTGCACACAGTATATGAGGGATGGAAAGTAACTTTAACTGGTGCTTGCATGATAATATGTAGGAGCATCAATGTAAGAAATGCCTGTTTCGTTTAATGGCTACAGAGATACTGTGTTCCGATCTGCATGATTTTTGGACAAAATCTGTAACAGGGCCAGACAACCGACCCCCCCCCCCCCCCCCCCCCCCGCCCGCCGACCCGCCTGCACACACACACACACACACACACACACACACACACACACACACACACACACACACACACACACACACACACACACACACACACACAGAGCTGGTTAAACATGTTGCCTCATGCTAGATGCAAAATAGATATGCCTCAAGCTAGATGCAGAATAGATATAGATACACCATAAAAATGCTAATATACAGCATATGATTTGTGAAAGTGACAAACGGGCTTCACAGTTATGTCAGGTGTGTTCATATGCTAATGGTGATGCGATTTCAGATCAATTGCTCCAGCCACTGAGGAGAAACGCTGTGACAAACACTCAGACAGACAGACAGACATTTGGAAAATTATATGTTTGATAAATCTAGCATCCTCTTGGCCAGTGTTTATATGTACTTTTTTATTTGTGTATTTGTTTACATTTTAGTTTACCCATTATTACATGTCTACTTTTTAGTTTTTCTCCTCCTCCGTTTCCTTTTTGGGAGGGGTTCAGAGGGTGGGAGTTGTAGCATATGTTTGTTTTTGTTTATAAAAAAGAATAATATAAGGCATCATTAGAATTGTATATTTGGCAATATCATTCAATAAAAACCTTTCAAAATAAAAACAGCTCATCTAAAGCTGGCAACGTGTCGCAAAGCAATGCATTATGAGCCTATAGATTTTTTCACTCAAGACAAGACATTTTTGCAGAAAAGGATATAATAGTAAAATCATACAAAATTGAATTAAAAAATGAATAAAAAGATACACATTAAGATAAGGCACTTTGCATACAAAACATATGATGTTAAAGGTATACATATAAATAGTAAATCCAGAATAGAAATTTAAATATATTTCTTCTAATCCTATGAACCATTCTCCTGGTTTTTCCCAACCTGTCTACCCACCATCAAGGCCGTTTGGATCAGTTCTGCATTTGCACATTCTTTCACAGCTAATGGGTCGCACAGACAGATGGAATTTGCATCTAGTACGACCATTGTTGTGGCTGTGGGTGTGGCCTGCAACTTTGTATAAAAGGGGTGATGCGAACCAGGTAGGTTCACATTGTGTTTGAGTCAGTCACTATGCCACCACCTCAGAAAAGAACACGGAGGTCTGCCGCTGGACAAACCGCTGATGACACAGTTGTGCCAACCTTCAACATCATTGCCAAGCAGACCGCTGTTGTTGACTGCCAACCAAGTACTGAGCCTGAACCAACAGAAGACCCTTTTCATGAGCCTGGGATAAGCGAGGTGCATTACACCATCATAGAGGGCGGTTCACAGCGTGGTGGCTGTCTTTTGGTAGATGACCACGGATACAGCTACAACTTGAGGTGCAGATCGGTGAGCTACACTCTGTGGCGTTGCTCTGTACGCTCTGCTGCGTGTTACTGCAAAGCCACCGTGAAGCAGGCTGGGGATACTTTCACCCAAGGGCCACTCCACCATAATCACGCTGGACAGTTTGGCCTGGCCACTAAGGTGATTACGAGTAGCCTACTCCTTTATTTAAGTTCTTATTAGCAGTTTACAAATTGGAAATTTGCACTTCTTATGTAAATCTACCACAGAAAATATCACAACAATCTATCTATGCAATGACCGGATTTATGTGTGGTTAGTAACATACTGTAATTTAGGATATTTGTACTAATTTGTAATTCTCATATTTTACAGGTGCAGCTAAAAAAGAAAGTGTATCAAATCACAGAGGAGAATGTCTTCAAGTCGGTTGCCAGCATAGTAGCTGACGTGATAAAGGAGATGCCTGCAGACACTCAGATTGGCTTTCTCAACCCGGCCAGCCTGGCTAGGGCTGCCAACTTTCACCGGCAGAAATGGCGGCTTGCAGACCCCATCTCTCTGCACCTCCCTGCAGTCCCCACCTCCCTGGAACTCCCTGCAGTCCCCACCTCCCTGGAACTCCCTGCAGACCCCACCTCCCTGGAACTCCCTGCAGACCCCACCTCCCTGGAACTCCCTGCAGACCCCACCTCCCTGGAACTCCCTGCAGACCCCACCTCCCTGGAACTCCCTGCAGACCCCACCTACATGGACTTTTTGCTGAGCGAGGAGGTCCATGCACCGGATGGTTTCCTCCAGCAGGACATCAGCAAGGATGGTGCTCGCCATCTCATCTTCGCCACACCCAAACAAGTGGAGCTTCTGCAGTCTGTGGATCAGCTCTTCATGGATGGTACATCTACGGTAGTGAAAGAACCCTTCTCCCACATTGTCAGTTTCCATGGCTTCCTCAGGAATGATGAGGGCAGCTCTGTCAAGCAAGTCCCCCTGACATCTGTCCTGATGTCATCAAGGAGGAAGCGTGACTATGTCGCCGTATTCAAGGCCATGAAGAACCTGGCACCCAACCTGGAGAATGTGCACATGGTGGTTGACTTTGAGGCAGCTATTTGGAGAGCAGCAGCTAAAGTGTTTCCTGGTGCCACCGTACGTGGCTGTAACGTCCATTGGAGACGGGCTCTGTGTCGTGAAGTCCAGCAGCTTGGCCTGGCAGGGTCTGATCGTATCTCAACAGAGGCCAATAACTACATCAAGACGTTGTTTGCCCTTCCATGTCTTCCCCCCGATGAGATTGAGAATGCGTTCAATTTGCTTTCATTCTCTGCCAGTGACCAGCTCCAACCCCTTATCGACTACTTCCAAAAAACCTGGATTGTTGGCCGGTGGAAGCCAGAACAATGGAGTGTCTACAAGCGTGCCATCAGGACAAATGAAGATGTCGAAGGATGGCACACTGACCTCAACCGGAAAGCAGAGCATGGAAACCTGCAGCTCCTTGTGAGTTTGCTGCATACTGAAGCTTTGCTCATCCCCATCCAGCTGCACAGTGTCTCAGAAAGAAAGCTACGCCGCATCCAGCGAAAGCAGACTGGTCTTGCTGGCATGCTGGCCAAGTTATGGAAGGACTATGATAAGAAAGAGCTGACCATCAGTCAGATGCTAAAGAAAGCTATAGTCGATTGACTGGCCCCAAAAACGTCTATTCTTGTCATAGAGTAGAGTAGACTAGGTACAATATGTTCATTTGTCAATATCTTTTTTCCCATCAGTGTTCAGTTCAGTATATTTGACAATATCCTCTGTTGTAGCCTGCTATTTTTTTAATTGTACTATTTTGTGAAATAAACTCTCTTATACTGCACATTTGACCTCGTTGTGTTGTGTTTCGTAATTAAAACAGTGGGCTTGACAAGCTGTTACACCATAAGGATCTCTTATTGCAATGTATTAACCTGATAAAGCTATCAAGAGATTCTGATTGAAATGTTCAATGTTGGGAATGAAAGAATAGTTTGAAAGAAACGTTCATCTCTGTAATATTGTGTGGATGTTCGATGCAAATGGTTCCAAAGACTATACAGTCATAATTTTGGACGCAAGCAAGGCTTCATGTACAAAGTATTCCCAGGTGCCCACTCTGTATTGGTGAGCAGAATTAGCCAGTAGCTATGCCCCTCCCAAAAAGCTTTTGTCCAATGCTAGCTTAGAATAACTTCCTGCTTGCCAAGGTTTGCCAACAGCCTTGGCAAGCTAGCATTGGACAAAAGCTTTTAGGGGAGGGGCATAGCTACTGGCTAATTACCAAGCCCCATCAGAACAATGGGATTACAGTTGAATTGGTGAAGTGAACTCAGGAGTTCAGTAAGAAGGAACGACAGGAATAACATAGTTGCTATTCATTATTAAAATAAATGGTAAATGGTGCGTTTATATAGTGCCTTTATCCAAGGTAATTGTGCATTACATTCACACATTCATGCACCGATGGCAGAGGAAACCATGCAAGGCACCAACCAAGGCACCAACCTGCTCACCTACTTCTGTGTATAAAACATTTTAAAACTTAATAAACATTAAGTTTATTAAGTTAAGAGTTAAGAGTTAAGAGTCATAAAAAAAACTGCAGATCTACAAGCTCACAATACTTGCATAAAGCCTGCATGTATTCATGGGACACAAGCAACTCGTTTTAGGGTGCCATGATACAAGTCAATTAAGGTGCTATAAAGTAACAATGTACTTCAGGGGTGCCATGGATGAAAAGGTTATTTACAGGGGTGACCTGAGACAGAAAAGTTTGAGAACCACTGGGCTTCAACACAATGAGGCACCCCTGGACTTGTATCCCGTCACCCACTTTTAGAAACACTGCTCTAGCCCAGTGGGCAGTGGTTCTTAAAGTGTTTGTGTTTGTGTGGGGGGGTTCTGAACCATACAAGTCTGTAACTCTGACATTGTACAAATGGAACCAAATGAACCCTAACAGGTTAATTTGGTTCCATTTGTACACTGTCAGACATTGAAATTTGAAAGTTTGAGAAACACCTTTCTAGCCTACTGGGGTTCTGCTGCTGCGCTACTAGGCATACCACTGCTACAGCTACTACTAAAAATTAATAATAATTATGTAAGTCACAACTTACTATTTGTACTATTCTGTGTGTCTGTCTGTCTTTGCTTCTAGATCTACACAGACTGGGCCAACCATTATCTGGCCAAGTCAGGTCACCCGCGACTGATAAAAGACCTTCAGCAGGACTTAAATGATGGAGTTCTCTTGGCCCAGGTTATACAGGTGGTCGGTAAGTGTGTCAAGCAAACCTCCAAATCATTGGCAATTCTCTTACATTCATCAAAGATCACCTTCTTAATCACCTTATTAATTAGGCTATAAATGCAGGCTAAACCTTGCCTTGATATGTTATAAAATAAAATAAAACTTTATTTCCAAAACTGAATCCCATCTATGCCCTCAAAAGCTGTATTTCCCTTCATCCACAGCCAATGAGAAGATATGTGGCATTAATGGTGTCCCAAAGACCAGAGCTCAGATGGTGAGTGGAGACAAACAGAAGTGTTGCTCATGTTGTGAATAATGTTAAAGGGATATATTCCTTTCAAACATGTTCCGGGTCATTTTAACTTTAATTTTAACGCCTACTCAGACTTTTGTGTGCACTCTAGTCCTAGTTTTTTTAAGTTGCTCGATTCAGTTTTTAGATGTTTGCCCCCTAAAATATAAAATACAAACCGACTGTAACTTCAAACTCCATTTTAACCATGTTAGATTCATCAAGGCAGTGTTTTTTTTTTTTGCTTTTTTCTTTTGTATTTTTTTTTCTTTTTTTTACATTTTCCCCAGAAATTGTGAAACACAATGAAAAAGTAATTAAAATTAACCTAACTTAGAATTTAGTTTGGAGGTACAATGGGTTTATGGAAAAGGGTTGTCTGATTAAATTAGGCCTAATACTTTTCTGAAGAGCAAATGTTAAAATGATGCCACGTTTCAAAGTTAAACATTTCTTTAAGATCTTTCAAAAAGACATCAACATACTTTTTTCTTGAGGTTGGTCTGTAATGTATATACATTTATGTACTATACAATAATAATAATCATGTATTCCTGTCCTCTCCATGTCAGATTGAGAATATTGAAGTGTCTCTGGGGTTCTTGGCTGCTAAAGGAATGAACATCCAAGGCCTGAGTTCAGAGCGTGAGTTATTCTATCATTAGCCTCGGAAACCCAGGCTTATTTTGGCGATCAGAAAAATAAGCCTGGGCGATCGCGTTAAAATCACTGTTGGAGGAAGTGTAGAATTTCCCTAACCAATCAGAGTGGAGGCTTCGCACAGAATTTGTTGACGTCATGACGCAGTAGCGTTCTCTGCGCTGAGCAGAGGGGGGTGGGGGTGGGGGGAGGAGAACACATGCTATTGGCCGGGGACTCCTGGAGAGATTCGCCGGGTCCGCCCATCTGCCAACATAAACTGTCCGCGTTAGCTCAGAGTATTCTATTATAAGAGCATAACAGAGACGTGTTCAGTAAGCCATTTGCACTAATCACTGTTAGTTAGTTACTAGGGCCCAAGGTGGAGGGGCCTGGAATTATTTTATACTTTAGCTATTGAAAAATAGCAGATCTACAAGCTCACAGCGTGGTGCCGCACTGTAAGCTTGTAGATCTGCTATTTTTGAAATCTGTAACTACATTTTTGCTTCTGGGGGTCCCTGGAACTAAATATTTTGAGATGGGGTCCATGGCCAAATACATATAATTTTGGGCGTCCTTCACATAGAAACATAGGTTTTTCAAAAAACCTTAGAAGGATTTGAAATACTCAAAGACTTGCACAAATTTCACGATTACAAGTACCAGGGCCCAGAATTTGGTGCGACACCCCTGATTGGAGAACATGCCTGACCAACTGTCTGTCTCTCCTTCAGAGATCAGCGGAGGAAATCTCAAGACTATTCTGAGTCTGTTCTTCAGCCTGTCAAAGTACAAGCAGCAGCAGCAGCAGCACAAGACTGTAAAACAGACCAGACTGTCTGAGAAGCCCATTACTCCTGAACAGGCCAGTCTAACCCACACCAAACCAACAGAGAGGCACCGCCACACACCGGACAAGCAGAAAACACCATCTGCTGAAACAGTCACCAAGTGAGAACTCTTGCTTTGAATAAATCACTACTTTATATTCGTAAAGTTACAGAAATCACACCTGAGAGTTGGCCGGTACCTCTACACCACATGTCTCAGATTTGGGCAACTCAGGAGATCAATAAGTGCAGTTACAGGAATAGAACAGTGTCATCATATCCACCGCTCACTTCAAACTGGGTTTGATTTTTTAAATATATTAATATCGCATTTCGTGTGTGGGGCCTTTTAGAAACAAACAAATTAACTCATAATGTACCTTTCTCAGCTAGTGTATACAGTTAGTAATGCATTAGACCGTTTCATTTGGTTTCGTGACACCCACAACTGTTTGTACCTGTATGAGTGAATGACAAATAAAACCCTGTTGATTCTTGATTTCTACCCAATTTCACCCAATCATTTTTGTAAAATGTGTAAGCATTTTCAACCTGAAGCCCACAGAGAAGCTGCACAGTAAACGTAGTCAAAAACAAATACACCTCTCGTGGTGCACATAAAATGAAGCCCAGTGGACACATCATCACACACTCCTGACTACCGCATGTCTACTGTTGTTCTGCTTTGTGCACCATCTCCATTTCACTCTTCCATTTTTCACCTTTCTTCTTTTCTCTGACCTCTCTCTATCTCTCCTTTCACACATCTTCAACAACACCTATATGTCTCTCTGTGTTCGCCGCAGTCCATCCCAGATGACCGGAGGTGGGCCATTGTCACAGGCTCAGAGAAAGACCTCTAAGTCTGCATTTCATTTTCCCCTCATCGGATTATCTTTTCCTTCTTCTGCTATAATGCACTCGCTCTTTCTCTCGTGTCCTCGGTCATTACTCATCCCCCCCCCTTCACTCCCCCAGGGTCTTACACTGAATGCCAATGTGCGTTTACTTTATCCTGCCAATGAAGAGCTTGGGTTCATTTCACTTTCAGGTCCATCATTTCAGGAAGCACTTTTCCAAAAGCTGAAGAGCTTTTCATAAAAGGATTGTGAAATGCAAATTATACAGACTGAAGACTTGTCTGACTAAGACTTAAACTTTGTCAGACATTATCAACAAATAATAATTCAGATCATATTCATATTTTGATTTGGTAGAATTAAAAGTGAACTGACTCTAACCGTGGTGTGGATACTGTAGTCAGGTTGTGCTGTAGAGTTGTGGACACACAAGACAACTGACAAATCATGTCAATGTGCCTGCATATACTGTAGCTGAAGCCTGATAGCAGTTTCAGATTCTGCTTCTCTTTGCTAAACTCCTAAAATTACTTATACTAGACCTTACCCGTTTGAAGATATGTGCTCCAATATATGTGCAGAGTGTGGGTTATGGAGAAAGTAACTGTAACTGGTGCGTGCGTGAGAATATGTGGGGGCATCATAATGTAAGGAGCAGCCCATGGAGGAGTGTATATTTTTTGATGGATACAAATAATTTAACAGCTAAATTAGGTGAATAGAAGTATGAGGATGTATGCGCTTGCTCTACATAATTTTGCCATACCCGTCGGAAGATAAGACACACATCAAATGCACCCGGTGCATGAGTGACCCGTGCATGCAGGCAAACCACATGAGAGAGAGAGAGAGAGAGAGAGAGAGAGAGAGAGAGAGAGAGAGAGAGAGAGAGAGACACTGCAACATTCCTAACTGTGAGATTGGTGGGTGTGGGGTTACAGATCCCATGGCCTGGAGGAACGGACCGTTGCCCTGACAACAGGCTGAAGTTGAGTTGAACAGAAGTGGTATAAAAACGCTAAGAAATAGCTTGAATTTGGTGAAAATGGAAATCGGGCTCCGTCAGCCTCTGTATAATGCTAATGGCCAATGCCATGTGAAAATTGGGATCAGTTGCTGAAGAGATAAAGGTGGAAATGCATTTGTGACTGACCTACTGACTGACTGACTGACTGACTGACTGACTGACCTCTCTCTAAAATTATATAATGGATGTTCATGAACTAAAACGTATTCATTTTATTATGTTATTCTCTCAATTTCTCTCACTTTCTACCCACTGTTTTTCTCTCTCCCCCAAACTCCGTCCCTGTTTGATTGCTCCCCATATTCTCTTTATCTCCGCATTCCTCCTCTCTTCCTCACTCTCGTAGACTGCCATCTCCCATCATGCGTGTCCCACCCGGTGTGGCCAGCGGGATCAAGACGCCCTCCCCTTCCCGCTCCCGCTCCAGTTCCCTGAGTTTCAGCCACTATGACCGGCCCAGGGCCTGTGTCCAGCCTGCAGCCAGCAGGCAGGAGCCAAGAGGTAGGTCTCACACAAGAGCAGTGCATGGTGGAAAAAGTACTCACATTAGTTAAGCAAGTTACTATGAAAACCTCCACCGGCGGTCTGTCTGTCCGTCATGTCACGTCACACTTTTGGCCCTACTCTTATCTCCGGCACAGTTGCCCGTATCCATGCCCCTGATTTCTCACATGACCCTGTTCAAGCGCCACCATGAGGCTGTGTGTATACATGCGACCTGACGGTCGCTTATCTCCCGATTAGGGAGTCTTAGTACTCTGTTAAGTAAAAGTTTAAAATTAAAAAATGTACTTGAGTAAAGGTACAAAAGTAGGCTATTGGTATCAAAAGTAAAAACTACTCAGTACTCATTATGCAGAAATCAAATGTATACAAATCTTTTGAAAATAGCCGATTTGAGCTTGTAGATCGGCTATTTTCAAATGGCCGAAATGTATTTAGGGCTGAAGTAGTTAATGTACCGTATGTTTTGTAATAATAATCAAAATCTACAAAGTAACTAGTAACCACAAGGTTAGGTGTAAAGAGAAAACATGCCACAGGATTTTGAAGCAAAGGGGAAGTATATGCATAATGATGTTATTATTATTAATTGTGAACAACTTATGTCCATGAACAAAATAACCCAAAAACGGATGGGTGAGGTCTTGAAGAGATGATTCACTTTTGGGTCAAAAAGGTTAAAGGTCAAGGTCAATATGAAGAACAGATGGGTGGAACACATGAAATTGCATGGGAATGACCAGGCTGCCTCGAAGAGATGGTTCCATTTTGGGTCAAAAAGGGCAAGGGAAGAATTCCTGTGCCCCATATCCAAAGGTGGAAATAGCATAATACTGTATATCTTGCAGTGTTGCCAAAGTTATGAACTCTATACCGCGGGCAATATTTCTAGTTTGTTACTGTAATATTGACGTGTGAAGGGTGCCAGTTAGCAATCAATTTCATCGACTGTTCATGATTTGTGCCATCACAACTATGTTGATGATTAAATGTCCAGCTGCCGTGATACGTAGGGCCTTGAAACATAGATTTTGACATTGATTTCTACATGGCATTTGCCATAGAATGATACTAAAGTATTTCCCTCCTCACTGTCCCTGTCCAGCAGAGAGAAGTCTTTCTCCCTCTCCTATCACAATGGACCAGGCTCTCTCCCCAGCACCACTCAACCCAGCCTCATCCTGCTCCACCTTCTCTTCTCCATCACACCCACAGTGTACCTCCTCCACCTCGTCCCTGCCACTACCTACCACCTCCTGCCGCTCAAACTCATCCCTGGCCCAGTCTGTGTTAGACAGCAGCAGCTACAAAGCCTGGAAGAGCAAATCCCTCGGCGCTAAACATTCTGCCATCTCCTCATCTCTGCTGTCTGTCAGACAGACAGACACTCTCCCTCCGTCTTTGTCCCCGCCATCCCAAGCGCTCTCTCGCTCTTTGCCTCAGCTCCTCTATCAGGCACCCATCCAACAGTCTCACAACGAAGACCAGAAACAGACCCGAAACCAGCCCAAGACCCTGGCCCTTTCTCTCCCTCAGCCCCAGACCCAAGCCCAGCCCAAACCCCAAAGGCAACCCAAGGCCCAGGTCAAGGTCCTAGACGTCCCCCCTAAAGTCATAGCTCAGAAGTCCATGTTGGAGAAACTCAAGCTGTTCAACAGTAAGTCAGCTGCCAAGGGCGGCTGCGGCGACGGCAGCACTGGAACGCAGGCGGACACTCGGAGAGGACGGGACGCGCAGAAGAAAGGGAGAGGAGAGAAGCGGGCAGAGAAGAAGGCAGACAAGACAGCGGAGAAAGTAGAAAAGGAGGAGAAGAGCATGGAGAAAGGAGAGAAGAGAAGGGGACGAGAAAAGAGATCCCAGAGTGTGGCTTCTATCAAAGAGGATGGCTTGGTGACCTCCCCCTGCACCCCACCTCCTCCTGCTCCTTCTGCTGCTGCTGTCTCCCCTCCCTCCCCCTCCCCTGCCCCCTCCCTGCCCAGTCCCAAGCAGGCTCTAAGGACGCTGGGACGGGCGCTGACCAGCAGGTAGGCCTGCTAGTCTGTTTATTCCTTCTCCTGTACATTTAACGTCATGGCGGCACACATGTAGCAAACAAATTAAACATGTTTTGGGTTTACCCATCAGTGAAAAAGGGTCCATTGTTTATTTTTTGAAAAGATGCTTTGATTATTGACTGAAGATTGAGGAAATATCCAAAGTGGTACCCGTACCATTTATTTGAAATGATATGACAATGCAGCCCAAAATGTTGACATACGTAATTGTTTCACAGTAACGGCACACTGTCTTCCATTTCTTTATTATCACCTTCTAAAAGAGTCTTTCCAACACATTTGTAGAACTAGTTTGGAACTATGTGATACAGAGTTGAACACGCAACACTGCAGATGAGATCCCACGGTGCATTAATTAAAGACACCCAAAAAAGCAATGGTTTGAGCACCTGCGTTTACTTTGGATGTGGGTTCTATTTTTCGACTACTTTGGAACCACACACTTGAGTTACTTTCCAACATAACATAGGACCTTTTGTCCTAACGTCCTGCGTAATGGATTCCACAAGAGAGCTTTGTTTTGATTTAATTTCACTGCATGAAAAGCTCAAGTATTCTCTACTACTGCTCTGGTCCTACAATAATTTTCTCTGGTCTGCTCTTACCCAGGAAGGGCACCCTGAAGCAGGGGGACAAGGATAGATCCAAGGCTGTCAAGGCAGGCTCTAGAGAGGACAGACCTGGAGCCAAGGAGAGAGACAAGAATGGAACTAAAGAGAAAGAAAACACAAGGTACACATTAAAACCTGGAGTGTTAATTTAACTCAGAGTGCATATAAATTGACCCATTTCACTGTGTCAACTACAGTAAGTACCTTGTCAGAGAGTGGTGTTGTCTGAAAAGCATCTCCTGTTAGGCCATTGGTCATCATATCGCTATTTACTGTCTGACAGTTCTGTCACTAATGCAGAACTGTACTTGATCCTATCAACCCTGTTGCTGGTACAGGGAGAAGAATGGAAGCAAAGAGAAGGAGAGGGTGAAGGGTGCTTCAGTGTTCGGCTCTAGGAGAAGTTCGCAGTCAGGATCACTGGTGGTCAGACAGGTCAGTATATATACTGTATACTGTACATCCTTACACTAAACACTGAGCAGTGGGCTTATTAAACATGTTATTTTATGTGACGATTAAGGCTAACAATATTTTAAATCTGAAATAGTGCCTTGGTCACTGGTTACAATGGGACAGTGTAACCTTGGAGATGGTTACACTTATAGCAAAATAAGCAAAAACATGAAGCAGACTCTTATAGTGCCACCATGAGGCGATTCGAAAATGTCCCTTTGCCTACTGGGAGTGTCCGTGCAATGTTTCATGCCGATTGGTCCAGTGGTGCCGGAGATTAGCTGTTTACAGATGGACCCACACTTAGACAGACATGAGGAAAAAACATAATATCTGGCCATCGGCCGTCTGGCCCAGCAGACATAAAAAAATCCAGGAGTCATCAATATGTCTGTACACGGAAACACATTGTGTACCACTATTTCAAATTATTCAGCCATCTAAAACTAAAGACAGCGCTGTTCTTTATTCTAGGAAGGGGTGGGGTCAGAGGCGGAGCATGCTAAGAAGAGCACCACCAATCAGTTATCCAGCCTTGGCGCTGATGAAGACAAAAGCAATGGAACCAAAAAGGGAAGTTCCGACCCCGCCATCATTCCTTCCACTTCCACAGTGTCTGCCACTACTAACACCAGCATCCCCAAGCCTGTCACCAGCAAACAGAGGAAAGGCTCATTTGGCTCACTGACAGTCATGGAAGGGGAGAGGCGGGACAGAAATTATCTAGCTGCACGCCAAGATCAAATGGACAGAGAGACTGAAACGCTGACTGAAAGACGGATTGAAAAACTGTCAGACAGACAGTCGGAGAGACAGAGGTCCACTTCCTGCTCTGACCTGGAGCCCTCGGATGGACACGGCCTCCACCAGGCTGACAGTGCGGTAGTGCCCCCTGTGGCAGAGATTGGTACTGCACAGACTAGTGGTCCTCCAATCAGTACCACAGCCAGCATTCAGCTACCCAGAACACAACTGTACAGCCATCATAACATGGCCACCGTAGCTCCATTTATATACAGGTATGGAACTGTCTGGGGATAATATAGCAATAGCTAGTGGTTCTCAACCTGTGGGTCGGGACCCCCAGGGGGGTCCCCAAATTATTTTCGGGGTCCCCAAATTATTAACTTAATGTGCAATATTGTTTTCTCACTCAACAGTAAACAAACCAACATAACGTTTAAGCGTGTAGTAGACTATAGAGGGTATTTCTAAAGTGACAATTTGAGGACTTTTTAATACCTCTAAAATGACAAATTAAACATTGGCCAAATGGTCAAATATTAGAGGCAGAAACTGTGAAAATAGCCGATCTACTATTTTCACAATAGAACCATGTTATACAAATGCTCCTCAGGGTGGGGGGGTCTCCAGTTCAAATATGATTATTTTGGTGGTCGCGGCTTGAAAAGGTTGAGAACCACTGGTTTAATATGTCAACGTACGAAAAGATATATCCTGCAAAATACCACCTCTTTTGGCAATAATTGACCGAGTGACCTTCCCCCGTGAACTCTTGTGCTGTGCAGGTCTCAGCCTGATGTCACAGGTGCAGGATCCATAGAGGCGCAGTGCAGAACTTTCAGCCAATCAGCTCACAGCTCCCTGGAGGACCTGACAAGTGGGTGTGGTCATAATGATTAACTGTGTATGTCACTTCCCTCCAACCCCCCCCCCCCCCACAATGCAATATGTGTGTATGTGTATGTACTGTATGTATGTATAATGCACACATGCATGTATGCACACATGCTTGTGTATGGCACGCCCATACACAAGCATGACTGTGAGCGTGAATTTGTTTATGCCTTTGTGTGCATGTTTGTTGAGGGTGTGTATGTGTGTGTTTAAGATTTACTGTTCATTTTAAAAAGCAGGTCAAACTCGGAGAAAAGACTGATTGTTCTCAAAACCCACCCCTGGAATGCTGTATAAGCACACACACACACACACACACACACACACACACACACACACACACACACACGTTTGTGCATGTGCACACCGTCACGTTTCTGCTTTAGGGATCTTAGCCCTGCTTTTCAAGGCTGTGCGCCAGTGTGTAAGTGTGTGCACTTGTGTTTGAGTGTGTGTGCGCAGCAGGTTTAAATCCCCCTCTGGTGTGTAGAGGCAGACTACTGTATTTTCACACACTTCATTTTGGCCTGGGGACCCGTAAACACAACAGACAAGGCTGCTGATTTCCAGGACATTTCTTGACTGGCTTCTTGTCTAAAGATATCACAGGCTACTGAACCTTAGACCGGAGGTACAGTTTCTGAAGAATTATTTGGGAGCCGAGGAGGAGAGAACTCACAGTAAACCCATTCTAATAGGTTTATGCAATATTTACAATCATTTGCTTTTGTCGATGCACACTTCTTACTCGAAGCAGTCGTGGACATTCTCTAAGCGATATTATCGTTTATCTTGATAAAAAACACTCACGGTAATCGTATCGTGGAGATTTAATTTATCGTGAAATCGTCCTCCGTCATGCACTGGGATCAACATAACCGGTACCATTTAAACCCTCTTTTTTCACTCTCTA
>NC_137820.1:51361443-51398943 GCF_963921795.1 Nannobrachium achirus
CCGAGTGCCGCGCTGCGAGCTTGTAGATCTGCTATTTTTGAAAAGTCGTGAAAATGTGTGCAAATCTTTGAATATAGGCTATGTATTTTTTTAACTTAAATTTTGCTTCTGGGGGGTCTCTGGAACTAAATATTTTGAGATGGGGGTCTGTGGCCAAATACCGGTACATATGATTTTGGGGCTCCTTCACATGAAAAAGTTTGAGCACCACTGACATAGAAACATTGGTTTTTCAAAAAACCTTAGAAGGATTTGAAGTAGCCTATTCAAAGACGATTCTTTTCACGATTTTTCAAAAATAGCAGATCTACAAGCTCGCAGTGTGGCACTCGGTGCTGCGCTGTGAGCTTGTATATCTGCTATTTTTCAATAGTTAAAGTACCCAGGGCCCAGAATTTGGTGCGACACCCCTGTATACACCCACTCTCTCTCACACACGTACCTGCGCGCACACATGCACACGCCCTTCCAGGGCTCTAATGTCATTCACAGCGACCTTTGTTGTTCAGTAACCAAGGTTAACAAACCTCCAGTCCGTGTGTTCCTCTGTCTCGCTGAGTGCAGCCATCACTCGGTTTCTCTGTCTGGCTTTTTCTCTCAGCTACTCGTGTTGTTCAGTAACCAATAGCCATTCTTCACGCCGTTCTTTCTCTTCTAACCCTCCATCTATCACTCTATATATAGTGTAAAAGAACACATCCACCGCATAGGCTACAGTAACAACGCGTCACTGTGCAACGCGGTGACACTCTTGTGCGATGGAGAATACACTCAGCTTAATGTCATTGTACAGAAGGAATACCAATGGGGTCAGTAGGAGGGAACACGATGATGATGTCACTGGGTTACTCTGCTGGGTCGGTGGAATGTCTACAGACGGACCCCCACCCGCCCCACCCGCCCCATCCAAACACACCACACCTCAGGCTGTTTGGCTTGAGTCATTAAACACTTGAAACCTAGCATCCCTATTCTGGGGCTAATGATCGAGGAATATAGCAGATCTACTATTAGATCGGCAAGTTTTGGAGAAGATAGAGTAGAGCAAAAACAGGAGGGTGCCTTGTATAGAGCCCTGGGGTATAAGTACAGGCTTAAATAAAGTGTACTAAAAAAATCAAACCTCGGTTCGAAGTGGAGCGGTGAATCTGAGCAGCTATACCGTGTGTGTGTGTGTGTGTGTGTGTGTGTGTGTGTGTGTGTGTGCGTGTGCTGCAGAACAGCGCCCCTCCTTTAACTTGTGTGTTGTGTGTGGCCACTCAAGGTATTGCCAGGCTACAGACACGGCCAGCCAGCCAGCCACATACATACATACATACATACATACCCACGGACATACCTGTCTATTGTGAGCGCTTTCACCGCTCCAAAAACAATGCGCTGCTTTAAAAACCTCATATTTTCACTGAAGCTACAAACAAGTGTTATAATCTGAGTCTAATGCTCTAAAACAATCAATTGGTTATGATTACAAAGGTTTTTTGTTTAGTTTTTTTCCAATGCAAGCATGTTTATGCAATAATGTTTAATATATAAAACATAAATATGCCGTCTTTAGTCGTATTTGGAACTAAGAATATTTGACCGTGTCCTTTGCATTTAACCTATCATAACTATATATGAGGAGCAGCAGGCAACTGTTGAACAGCCCCCAGCAGTTGGTGTTCAGTGTCTCAAGGACACTAAAAGCCAATTGGAGGAGCAGAGGATTTAACTGGGAACCTTGCGATTCCCAAAATGCCACTTTACCTCCTGAGCCACGTATGCTGAGTGCCACTGCCACAGTTTAATTACCCTGTGAGGGAAAGTGTGTGTATGTTGTACTGAGTGCAAGAGGCTATTGGTTGTCATGTTTAATTAGTTTAAGGTTACACTTGACTTAGCAAACCTGAAGCTTACCAACCTTTCCCCGTGGCTGTACCTTGTTGCAAACAAAAGGCTCTGTGATGAGTCAGCTTCTGTGAGTCAGGTTGGTGTGGCTGAGGATTAGGCAACACTTTACATCATAAAACATCCAATAAATAAGCTTGGGTGCTTGATACTTGTTTGTTCTGGTCTGATCTCCAGAAATCCATGAAAGCCACCTTGACAAACATATTACCGCTCCAATCAAAGTGGGTCATGAGGAATAAATGGATTATGAAATGCAGCACTCTTGGTCATGTAGATGATTAGTCATTACAGCTGTTGGAACCGTTTACAATGATGACTCAAAATGTTTGAGTTATTGCATTTTGATTGCTCAAACAATCAAACGCATGAAGATAAATTCAATGAGGTCACTACCATTTCAGGCAAATGTCCTCAATTGGTACAGCTGGGGGACTGTTTCCTAAACAGACGTATGTAACTGCTGAATCTCTCGTTTCAGAGAAACCAGTTAGGCCATAGGAAGAAAAAAGAGAGTTGGCCGCTGTTTATAACTCGTCAGCTCTGGTCTTATCAGAGGAAATGACACTTCCTCTCAGGGCTGTAGTTAGTATGCTAATGTTCTGACCAGACAGAACCACATGGATATCTCCCTTCAAATCAACATTCTTCAATGGTAATGTGTTGGTTACAACTGTTATTTCCTACAGTGCATGATTAGTGACTGGCCAAGAGGCATTGCTCTTCTAGCTTTGAACATCTCTGAGCCTCCCGGCTTTCTGAAAGTCACCTTCAAACCAAACATGACGGTATTATGAAAATGATGTGGTAAATATTAATTATCTTATAGCTGAAGCAAAGGAGATTATCCGGATCCAGCAAGACGCCTTGCTTCTATTCCTTCTAATCCTACAGTATGGGAGCTCTAAGAGGTTCTGGGGTTCTGTTACTGCTTGCTGACGGAGAAATATTCTTTTTTTCTCCTTCTTTTCCCTCTGTGTGACAATAACACTATTATTAGCCAATAACAGCCACTTGCAGGCTAACAGAGCCACACCCACAAACACCACCTGCTTCTACATGTTACCTGGCTGGCACTTATTGAGAGACACAGAGAGAGAGAGAAAGATATAAACACAGAACAACAGAGGACCGAAAAAGGGAGAGAAAGACAAAGAAAGAAAGAGAATTGAAGAAAAGAGAGGCAGACCCCTACTTGGAATTTCTTTTATCAGTAGAAAGAAGGAAACAGGTATGGTGTGCTGTCATTTAAAGCCTGATCTATACTTCGTCGTAGGACGCTGTTGCTTACCTAAAATTGCAGACCCACAAGCTCGCAAAGCAACTCAGATGTGACGCATTGTGAGCTTGTAAATCGTATATTTTCAGTACACGAGACTGACATATGATGGAGCATAGCTTGAGCATAATTGGAGCTGGTGACACCGGAGTAGTATATGGGAGAGAATGTTCTGTTTGAGAAGTCTGGCATGACTTTTATATACAATTCCTGTATTAGTGCTAAGCACACTTTAAGACAGATGATGAACTGGAGCACTGCTTGCCATGCAAATGACAAACAGCCTGTCACTTCACATTGGATACCAGTGAATTCCTGGATTAATTGAATACACAGGACCTGAATGGAAACAAGCCCTCAGAGCTTTTTGTGTTATCCATTTAGCATTATTGTATAACTGTACCTCTGTTCTTTTGGCAAACTGTTGATGAAGTATTCAACCGATCAATCAATTCCCTTAAACTGTTACTATTCAACTGTGGCAAAAGCTTCAGTAGCAGTTAATTATGACTGGTGATGGGAGGGCCAGTTCATCACCTGTGCTCTTTTCCCTCTGACCCCTTTGAAGGACCATTATATTATACCTCTGTATATTATAACTTTATTGCTCTATCATACTATGACCTCTATGTACCTTTATCTCTATGGTTGTATCAAAAGCTGTCTATTATACCTCTACACAGTATAATATAGCTTTATATACGGTAACTCTATCCACCATATCTTCAATAAGGTGTGACCTACTGTCATCTCACTGTTGCCTTTGTTTTGTGTATATAGTGACTTATAAGACCAAATATATCTTTAGGTTATTGACATAAATGCTGGCAGTTTAAGTACTATTTAAATACAAGCTTTGCATTTATTTTAAGGCAAAAGATGTTTTGTACTTTCCCCCATTTATAATGATTGTAAATTCTCAAAATGTGACATTTCTGAAATTAGTTATTTTGGTCAAAAATTCTTTCCATTTTGTGACATACAGTATACGGTATGCTATGGTTTCACAGGGGTGGTTTTCAATTTCAACCCACTTGAAAATATTGAAAGCATTCGCGGCCCACCCATCTGACCGCCACTTAAAGCCCTTATTTATTGGTTTGAATTCTTAATATAATGTTCCGGTTTTGCTGATTATTTGGGGGCCCACTTGTAATACCCTCGCGGCCCACAGGTTGAGAACCACTGGTTTACAGACACAAGTTGTGATGCTGTGCTGGAAGGTGTTTGTCTAAGGTGTGTACAGTAACAAGAGGATTGACGGGAATGTTTGATGACAAATGTCTGTTTAACAGTCTGCTTTTACCACTAACTTTACTGCAAGATGTATGTATACGTGCCGTGCATGCGCGCGCATGTATAAGACCTGAAAGTGTGCATTGGATTAGCTACAGCAGTGGTTCCCAAACCTTTCAGGTCGAGACCCAAAAGAGAGTTTAGACATTTGCCAAACTCGTGAAAAAAGCAGATCTATAAGCGCACAAGTAGATCTGCTATTTTCACTACTTCTTAAACATTTGTTTTCTAATTTATGGAATTTTTCTTTGCTTTCTTCATGAAATTATTGCAAAAAAAAAAACTAAAAAAGGTGCGAGTTTTGAAATAATAATAATTAAAACGAAATGTAGGAAACCAAAAATCAAGGGACCCATAAAAATGTGTCCGCGATCCACAAAGGGTCCGTCCCCCTGGGGGTCCCTACCGTCCCCCTGGGGGTCCCTACCCACGGGTTGAGAACCAGTGATCTAGTGATCAGTTGAAGTGTGTGTGTGGTGAAGGTCATTGTGTACATAATGTGTGATTCTCTTACAATTGCAGTCATAGTGTGTAATGTATGGATGTGTGTTTACATTAATGTGTATGTTTCTTACTATCTATAATGTGAATGTCTTTTGCATTTTGAAATAACATCAGTGTGTGTGTGTGTGTGTGTGTGTGTGTGTGTGTGTGTGTGTGTGTGTGTGTGTGTGTGTGTGTGTGTGTGTGTGTGTGTGTGCGCGTGCGCATGCGTGTCTGCATTATCACAGAGATCTAGCGGACAGACAGTTCGGCGTGTTTTGCCGGCGCATGGCCAGCCTATCCCAGCTGGACGTCATGACATCGTCTGCCGCGTCCTCAACCCTGAGACGGGCTCTGCAGCTGCCTGTCAAAGACCACAGGGACTATGACAGGTAGGACATGTTGTGTACCCTGTCCCTCTCAGGTAGCACGTGGTGTCAATGAGTCTGGTGCAGTGGTCCTCAAACGTTTTAATTTCAAGAACCACCAGTTCGGTATGCGTTAGGCCACACAGACCCCAATAACTCTGAGAGTTACAGACCAATAAGGGTCCACTTCGTTCCTAACTAACCCCGTCAAGGACCCCTGGGGGTCCCTGGGCCCCACTTTGAGAACTTTGTGTACACTCGTTTAGTACACAATAAAATCTGGAGCTGTAACAATGGTGTATATCAGTCATAGAAAGGCACTTATTGAACTGTGCTTTTAGCCCCTAGTTAACATCATGGGTCACCACTTCTTAGATGTCTCCTTTAGCTGTTTTAAGGGTACTTGTCGACGCTGTACATATTATTCCGAATACACCCTTCCTTTCACCTTTCCTTTTCTCCCACCACTGTCTCCCTCCCTCTGCAGGATCAGAAAAGGTTGCAATGGTCTGAGTGGTCAGTGCAGTGTGCATGCGTGCGTGCGTGCGTGCGTGCGTGTAAGCGTATGCGTGTGACTGTGTCTGCTTGCTAATAGGATAATACTTAGTCAACAGAGCAGCCATTGTCTGAAGCCTAGGGCCCTTTTTTACATACACAACCACACATGGAGGTTCCTTCCTGGTGTCTGCATGTGATGTGAGTGTGTGACTGTGTGTCTCTTGGGCCTCTCTGCGTGAGTGAGTGAGTGTGTGTGCGCGCGTGTGTGTGCGTGTGTGCGTGTGTGTGTGTGTGTGTCTCTGTGAGTGCAGTGCCTGTGTCTGTATTTGCCTCTCTGTGTATGTGACTATGTGTCTATTTGTGTGTAAGCGTGAGACTTGTGGATTCAACTCATACGCAACTAGGTCCTATATTTGCATAGATCCTGTATCCTGTAGCTCAGTCATGTGAACAACAATAGGCTATATGCACAGTAGTAGTGGAGAGAAGTCTCTTCTTCCTTCACAGGTGTTACCAATGATACCAGTTTTGCCCTAAAGGCATGCCCATATATGGACGCATGCACATGGGCACGTGCACCTGGGTGACAGCACTTTGGCATGGGATCAACTTTGACCAAAAAAATGCACAGACCTGGTTGGTTGTTTAAGTTAGACAAAATGTGGCCAAAATGTGGCCATATGTCCCCAAATATGGATATCACAGACGTCTGACATCATAGATATTTGACGTCCATTGACCCCCAGGGGTCCTCCTGAGAGGGTTCCAGGGGGTCACCAGCAAAATGAGCTAATATCGAAATTTAAACACTTTAATCATTTGGCTATTTTCAAATTAGTTTGAAAGATCTTGGAAATTCGTGACAAATATTGAATACTTTTGTATATGTTTAACAAGTTTAACACACATCTTCTCTTGTGGGGGTCGCTGGCACAAAATCCTTTAAATGCGGTTTTGTGGTCAAATACAGGACATATCAATTTGGGGGTCCCTGACATGAAAACGTTTGAGGAACACTGATTTGTACGACTGCTGCAACGCGTGAGCTTGTAGATCAGCAATTTCCGGCTCGTGACAAAGTATAAATCAGGCTTCACAATCTTTGTGTGCGTCTGTCTGTCTGGGATCTACAGTGTTGTGTGGTGTTCTCTATCTCTGTTATCAGCTCAACACTAGTCACTTGTTCTCAGTGGCCAGTCTTGGACAAAGTACTGAACTCCAGTACCAGTGGTACCAGTTTCCTTCTACTCCACTACACCTTGGATCCAAATATTGCTTTTATTCCACTACATTTATTTGAAAACTTTAGTTACTTTGCAGATATAAATTATGATATTATAAAACACACATAAACCACTTAAGCCCTATTGGAAGTACTTGAGTCAAAGTATAGGAACTTCCACACAGTCTGGGAAAATTGAGGACACAGTTCACTCCAGGGCCAGGAAACAGAGCACGTGCATACGTTCACATGCATGCACACACGCACGCACGCACGCACGCACGCACGCACGCACGCACGCACGCACGCACGCACGCACGCACGCACGCACGCACGCACGCACGCACACAGTGTAAATGACCTAAATAGCAGACCTGGAATGCAGCTTGACATAAACTGCATGGGTCAGGCTTTTAAAAAGCTAGTTAGCACGTAGGTATTCTAGGTAATTCAGGGATTTAGTAAATAAAGTCATTGTGTTCTGCTGGTGCCATAACCTCACTGTAGAGTTCATCCCTTCATCCCATACTACTGTACATTAATAACTGTTGATATGCGAGCTGAGCACCATCTAGTGGTCCCGGTCAAGCTGTTCCACGTGGCATTGGGAGTCTGTGTCCCAAATGTGTATGAGAACATTAACCACTTTACCCATCCATATATCGTCATTATCTGCCAAATTTTCCAAATTGTTCACAAATGTTTTTTTTTTTTTTTTCAAAGCTAAAGTAATTTTTTTCCAATTTTAACCCTGAGAGAGTACAAATTAGCGTTGTGAATGTGTGTCGATTGACTATTCACCACGTGACACCGTTTGAGTCAGGCATATAAGGCCCACTGGGCGCGATTGAAGTGGCAGTATCCACATCCACACCACAACGATAAAGACAGCGATAGCCGTAAACGATCTCGTTTGGATCACTTTCCGCGCTATCACGTCATGACGTCAGATAATTATCGCTATCTTTATCTTTATCGCGCCCAGTGGGAATGGGCCTTAAAGGTGGTGCCATAGTTTCTTTCTTTTTCTGGTTATCATGTGTCTATGACGTTACTTCATTAGACCCCCTGGTGTGGTTGTTAGGAGCAATTATGTATTCACTTTGTATTTTGGATTTCTGCCTGGAGGCTGACACCTTGTGGGTCAAAAGTGCCGACTAAACAGTGATGTGTGGCCAAATAAAAACCTAATTTTAACTCTTTCTGTACACTCTTTTGGAAAAAATCATAAAACCTGATAATCATGTTTTAGGGGAGAAATCATGGCACTGCATCTTTAAGGGGTTAAAGAAAGAAGGGGATGGACTATTGAAAGCCTACCTATACAGTAGCATACAACTGAACCTTTATAAAACCATAGCACACCTGCTCGACACTAACTGTATGCTTGTAAACTTAAACGCATACTCTTTAAGAAACATTCTTTCTGTCTGTCTGTCTGTCTGTCTGTCTGTCTGTCTGTCTGTCTGTCTGTCTGTCTGTCTGTCTGTCTGCCTGCCTGCCTGCCTGCCTGCCTGCCTGCCTGCCTGCCTGCCTCTCTGTCTGTCTGTCTGTCTGTCTGTCTGTCTGTCTGTCTGTCTGTCTGTCTGTCTGCCTGCCTGTCTGCCTGTCTGTCTTTATCCATCCGACGTCCTGGCTTGTTCATGGTTAACAACATATAGCTAAACATAGGAGGCAGGCACTTTACGTGTCACAATGTTTACATTTTACTGCAGTGTGGCTGTTGACACTACTTAAGCTATACTTTTGTTCCAAGGCTAAACACCAATTGTGGCATTCCTTGGAGTATACGTGAGGCCAAATGACTTGCCGTACTTCTATATTTCTCATTAAGCTGCACATTTTGCAGTGGAATGAGCCTGTGGGTGTTTTAAGGCAAACAGAGTTAAATGAAGCATAACATATGGCTTGTTTACCCACTGATGGTTTTACTGAGCACGTATATGTTTGTTTCCAGCAGCAGGCAGCAACACATGCAGTCACAAGTTACACACATGGTAATTTGAGAGCTGCACACCCAGCTCTCTGCAGAGCAGCTCTGCCAGAAACAGTCGGGGGTTAGTTTGCGTGCGTTGCTCAAGGGTACTTGACCTCACACAGGCTCTTCTTCTGTTGCCAGATTTTTGGGTCCGATCCCGATCCCATTTTTGGAGAGCCACAGACCACCGACTAATGATGTTTTCACCAAAAGTTTGTAAAAGAAAGAGCAACAAATAAATGAATAACAATGAACACAAATTACTTTTTGATAGATAAATAAACACATAAACTGAACTTTGTCAACATACTTGAGCCCTATTCAAAACCTTTCAGAAATAACCTCACAACGGGTCAGGACTCGTTGTGAGCTTGTAGATTGGCTATTTTTTGGTTAAAGCTTAGACATTTTCTCCAAAAATAAATCAGTGACACACCAGACCAGCTACATTACTGTTGATACCGATATCAAACTAGAAACACGCAATTCTGGGAAATTGTGAGTGTGGTTGCCGTTTGTTTTTACACTTTCCCATTCAAGTCAATGGGGATACTCCTCATTGGCTAAAAGTGTATCTAGAAATAATAAAGTTGCACTAGTACCAGTGTTGATTTCGTCGACGAAAACTATGACGAAAAATGTTTGTCGACTGCGTTTTTTTCACTGGCGAAAACTAAATAAAAACTAAATAAAAAGTACGCTGTGATGACTGAAACTAAGACTAAATATATTGTCAATTTTGTCAACAAAATAAAAACTAGACTAAAACGTTAGGAAGGGGCTAGTGGAGAATAGAGTCATTTTATGTTTGGTTGCTCTCAGGTGTTGCATGCTGAAAATAGCAGATCTACAAGCTCACAACGCATCACGCTGCGACGCGTTGTGAGCTTGTAGATCGGCTATTTTCAGCACGCAAACCAAGTGTAAATTCAGCCATTACAATGTCATCAAGGCCTGCCAAAATACATTTTAGTTGACTAAATCAACTGTAGATTTAGTCGCCTAAAATCTTATGATATTTAGTCGACTAAAATTAGACTAAAACGAAAACCTTTCAGGTGACTAAATTACTAAAAACTAAACAACATTTTATTCAAAAGACTATGACTAAAAACTAAATCAAAATTTGCTGTCAAAAACAACACTGACTAGTACTATAGTGTGGTTGCGCAACATTAATAATATTAGTCAAATAATGGCTGATATATCAGTCAGGCTCTACTCCTGTTGAGGCAGGGCTCTCTTAGTGCATTAACCAGTTGTCATGGTTCACAGCTTTATAGAATATAATCTGTGAGACCCTTCTGACCTACATTTGCATGGCATGTTTAACCACTTAAACCCACAATACTTTGTAAACTTGAGATTTTAGCTTTTTACATGGCTTTGCAATTTTTCCCTCTAAGGGCCGACTCATACTCCACTTTTAGAGGCGAATTAATTTTTCGGTTCGGCTCTGACTATACTACAATATGATGTCATCCAGAGTTGTTTGGAGCTGCCGAGATTTTGTGACCCCCCGAACCGAAACGAAATAAATTTGTCTCTAAAACTGGAGCATGCGTCGGCCCTAACACGACACATTGTAAGCTTGTAGATCAGCTATTTTCAGAAAAGATATTTAATGTAGAGTGAAAACAGAAAATACACTAGCCCTGAGGGTCAACAACGTATGGGGTTTAAGTGGTTAATTACTGCTTTTAACCACTTAAACCCTATGGGTGACATTCGTCAAGCTTTCGCTGAAAATCGACAAGCTTACAGCGCTTGACCTTTCAAACATCATGACTGATCACGTTCAGGTTAAGGTCAGTGGTTAGGGAATGAAAGTGTTTGTTAGGGTATCTACTCACAAGCACACGCATGTCTGTGTGTGCGTGTGTGTGCGTGTGTGTGCGTGTGTGTGTGTGCGTGCGTGGTGCGTGCGTGCGTGCGTGCGTGCGTGCGTGCGTGCGTATGCATGTATGTGTCTTCCCAGTTCTAGTATGTCAGTAGCAGCTTGAAGTTACTCCAGGTTAACAGGGATCAAATTGCTACACACAGGAGTGTCTTGTCTGGTGAGTGTGTGTGTGTGTGTGTGTGTGTGTGTGTGTGTGTGTGTGTGTGTGTGTGTGTGTGTGTGTGTGTGTGTGTGTGTGTGTGTGTGTGTGTGTTCGTGTGTGTGTTCGTGCGTGCGTGCGAAACAGCTTGCTTGTTTAAAAGGTGTGTGTATTGTGCGTGTTCGTCCATGCAGAGCTTTTTGTCTCGTGGATATCAGTTGGTTGATGTTTGTTTAAGTGGCGAATGAATAGTGCATGCTGAGACAGCCCACCCCCCCTCCTCCTTCCCTCCCAGTGTGTGTGTGTGTGTGTGTGTGTGTGTGTGTGTGTGTATGTGTATGTGATGCATGTGTGTGTGTGTGTGTGTGTACAGCTTCAGGCGAAAGCTTAGTCAGTCAGTGGCTCAGTGGTGAAGAGGCTGTGGCCAGTGTGTGGACTGGAAGAAGCAGCTCGGAGCTACACAGCAGAACAGATTTAGAGAGAGAGAGCCAGGAGGACACAGTGAAAGGAAAAGAGAGGCAAGGTGGGCAAGAAAGACCAGAGAAAGAAGAAGAAGAAGCAGAGAGGAGAAAGTGGTGAGTCCGAGAGTCAGCACTGTATGACATCAAGTTACAGTTAGAGGCTGCTAATATAGTGGGAATGCACTGTAATAATTGTCATACACGCAATTATGTGTGTTTCATGCATGGTTCTTCTACATGGGATCTATAGGGCTGTAACTAACTATCAATTATTTTCCTAGCAATTTTACTTTTTTGATGAATCGAATAGTTGAGAATTTGTTTGTAGTTGAGAGATTCTTCTGGATAAAAAAAAAAAAGAAAATCTACAAATCAATTGACAAGATTGTGATTAGTAGGTATTTTCTGTATTTTATTATAATTGATTAAATCAGTTAGTTCGATTAGCTGTTGCTAATAGGAGTGAATGTGAGTAAGTACAATTTGACGTCAAAGGGTCAAACCTTAACCTGAGCGAGGAATATCAGTGCAACGACTGACAAACAAACAATACTGACTGCCGTTTACCCAAGTGAATGATTATCTGGCGACTGTGGGCCCCGAATGTAGCAATGTTGACTTTGAAGCAATAATATATATGTGTCCGATTCACCTCAGACAAGCTATAGGCTAGATACTAAGCCACAGTTGACCTCTTTAAAGACAACCATAGCTCTCTTCAAAGCCACTAGGCTGGGTAAACACAACAGAAGCCCATCTCTGACAAGAGTGAAAGACCTTGACTGTGATCAGTTGCCTACTTTATCATCACTGTAGTTATTTGGGTTATAGTTATGTGAAGTATTAATCAGAGATGACAGTTCTGATTTATGTTCTACAACATATATACTGTATTGTGTGTGTGTGTGTGTGTGTGTGTGTGTGTGTGTGTGTGTGTGTGTGTGTGTGTGTGTGTGTGTGTGTGTGTGTGTGTGTGTGTGTACACACAGTGTTACCTTTTCCAATTTTAACTCTTAAGAGAGTACAAACGGAACCAAATGGACCTGTTGGTTCCAATTGTACTCTCATGGTTAACTTAACACTAAGGGGTTTACTGTGTACGTGTACTGTATGTGTGTGTGTTTGTCTGTGTGCACATTTGTGATTGGAGCATAGTTTGGCATTCTCTGGTGATACTATTCATCACCAGGCAACAGAGCTGAATAGTTTCAGAAGAAGAGACTAGTGAGGTAGAACTAATGGTTTAGCACTGGACTCTGTGTGGATCTGACAGTGTCTGTCTGTCTCTGGTTTACATTCATCCACTTTAAGCTTTGTAATTTGTGGTTTTGTGTCTGAACCTGACTTAACGTAATGCTTTAAAGTCAGGTTTCACCTTTGTACCCCCCCTCACACACACACGCACGCACGCAAGTACGCGCGCGCGCGCACGCACGCACGCACGCACGCACGCACGCACGCACGCACGCACGCACGCACGCACGCACGCACGCCACACACACACACACACACACACAATGACAAGGACGGTTTGGGAATTATTTTTGTGAAAACAAGATTGTTCATAAACCCATGCATTACACCACTATGTGTTTATGAAAAAGAAAACAAACAGTACAACTCCATATAAGTGTCAACAGCAGTATTAAGTGTGCTTTTCACTGTGTTGTGCAATTGATGGAATGTAAAATCAATCAGCTCTCTATTCTTCAGTCAGCTACTGCAGCTGGGACACCAGGAATCAACTGTAGCTTGGTAACCTAATCCAATTCCACTTTTAAAATGTGAACATTGGGACTGGGAGTGGGAGCCCCCCATTTACAGCTTCAGCTGCTAAGCTAAAGCGGTGTTTTTTCAACGAAGAGCAGTTGTATACTTAACTTATAGCTCAATGAGAGTTCTATAGGGTAAAAGAAAGAGATTGTGCACCTCAAATGGGTTTTCTGATGCAACAGTAGGAGCCAGAGTTTCCTAAAAGCATCTTTCTCATCCTATTAGCCAAGAAAGCGTCCACTAGACACAGGGACAGAAGTCAGGGCATGATGAAACTTAACAGGTTTCTTTCTGTGGTTTTCTACTTTGATGTTTGAAACACATCTCTCTCTCTCTCTCTCTCTCTCTCTCTCTCTCTCTCTCTCTCTCTCTCTCTCTTTGTCTCTTTGTCTCCTTTGCGTCCCTCCCTTTCTCTACTCACCGTTTCTCTGTCTCTCTGTCATTCCCTTGATTGTGTCTGACTCTAAATTGGGTACACATTTCTATAGCCTGAGTTATACTAGGTTGCGCACAGATGTCATCATTGCCCCGAAACATTGCAGATATACAAGCTCACAACGTGTCGCACTGCAAGGCGTTGTGAGCTTGTATTGGTGTTCGACACCCATGCACAACTAAATACGGACGTTTCTGTGTGTCTCTCTAGTTGGGATGACAGTAGCTCGGTGAGCAGTGGCATCAGCGATGGCTTTGATCTGGATGACATCAGAGGCTCATCACTTCACAACGTGTTCGCCAACACACCGTCTGTCTCCCTCCACAAGGACGTCACTCTAGAGGTGAGCTAAACCCATGAAAACCAATTAGCCTGTTTGGCAAGCAGGAAGTTGTTCTAAGCTAGCACTGGACAAAAGCTTTTTGGGAGGGGCATATTCTAAGCTAGCATTGGAGAAAAGCTTTTTGGGAGGGGCATATTCTAAGCTAGCATTGGAGAAAAGCTTTTTGGGAGGAGCATAGCTACAGGCTAATTTACACCTGTCGATCTGTCAGATGTTTATTGGCTATCCACAACTTTCCAACATCCCATCGTGCATTGCGCAGAAGTCGCACGGAGCTTCCGGCACCGCAGCCGAGTGTGATCTACAAGCTCACAACGGCTGCATCTGCGACGCGACGTGAGCTTCACTTCTCCAGTAAATTCCCACGACAAGAGGTGGATAGGATACCTCTGTGACACCCAGCATTCGAACCCAGGTCTCTCGCAGGGGAAACCAAGCGTTTACCACTCACCCAAGGGAAGATATTATGCTTATGAACTTATGGCATGGCTGCTCTGTTACATTCTCCACCCCCTGTTACGGGTCATGGCATGATATGACATTCAGGATTCGAACCCCAAAAGAGCCATGGTCAGAGGAGATATTAGTGTTAAGAGATGGCAAGACTACTTTGTAAAAAAAGATGTATATATTACTTCGGCAGGGCTACTCCATTACATAAGCTCCCTGTGTAAATTGGCTGCAGTGCTTTAATCCAGTCCAGTCGATGCAGTCTCTTTTCAGTGAACTACTGAATGTGTTCTCACTCTGACACTCCTACCCCATTTGGGAAGCATTCATCTGCCTGTGTGATGAATGCTTGCTGCGTGCCAATCCGTCAATGTTTTGTCTGTACTCACAGCCAAGAAATCAGGTGCACACTGAAGAGATAATATGTGTTTGCAATATACACGATGGAAACGAATCAGGCTGAGATGTGTGCCTTCTGGCACCGCAGTAGTCTGTTAATTCGTCCTCTAAAAGAGAGGGGGGAGAGAGAGAGAGAGAGAGAGAGAGAGAGAGAGAGAGAGAGAGAGAGAGAGAGAGAGAGAGAGAGATGAATTGATGAAAAGGGAACGATATATAAAGAGAGAACGTCAACATGATTTCTTTGTTGCAATGTCAGAAACGGCATGGTCAATGGTCTGCTGTCACACGCGTGCACGCACACACTCCTGCAGGGGGTCTACCCATGAGATGAGGTGATTTTAGTGTGTTTGTGTGCGTGCGTGCGTGCGTGCGTGCGTGCGTGCGTGCGTGCGTGTGTGTGTGTGTGTGTGTGTGTGTGTGTGTGTGTGTATATGCGGGTCATCTCAGCAGCACTGTCAAGATACCACACTGAAACCAATTATTACTAGCAGCATTAAATTAAAGAAGCCAACCAACCAACCAACCAACCAACCAAACCACTATGTATTATGTTCCCCTGCAGCCAGAGGCAGACTGTGGGAAACGTGGTGCTGCTTCAGAGTGCTGCGATGCCCGTTACTTCTCTGGAGGAGACATGACTGACAAATCACAGTACAGCTCCTCAGGCAGGAAGACACCTTCCATTGGTCAGACGGGCTCCTGGAGGCGGGGCATGACTGCACAGGTAGGTGTTAACCTCGCCTACCAGGCTTTCTGGGGGAAAGCCTGGTGTTCGTTCACAACTGGCCGTTTGGTTTCCGCCTAAAGCGTGGAAACCACTAGAAGAAGCGGCGTCGCTTTGATTTGGTCCCCCCCGTTTGTTTCCCCAATCCCTTTTAAAATGCTCGAGTAGCCTTGCGTAGTCTTGCCAGTTGCTACGAGTTGGACTAAAATGGATGCACCAAACGAATTTTTCAAAAGCAAAACTACTTCAAGGAGTTAATTAGGTAGGCCCTAAAAGTATGTCCTTGAGCGCAGGGGAATCATTTTGGGTTAAAACTGAATCCGGTTTGATAGTTCCTGCAAATTGTAGTCCTTTGAGGACTACAACATGACGTGTTATGGTTTCTGCTAAAGTGAAGTGATCTAGGTAGGTGTGGTTCTGCTCCGGGTATTGTCTTCTAGATCTAGATCTAGATCAGTAGGTGTTTAGTTTACCAAACCCGACCCAAAAGAGAAATTTGGTGGTTGTTTTGAACAGGAATTCTAACCAGTTGAGTAGGTCCTCACACAGGTTACTGTCCCATAGCCAGAAGGCCACCATGCTACACTACTGGAACTGTCAAGCCTGTAGGGCTGCAACTATACATTATTGTCCTAGTGATTATTTTATCGAATACATTTTCAATTAATCGAGTAATCGAAAATTAGGGTTTTTTAACTTCAAAACTTCTATTAACCACACTGTGTTTTACACACGCACAACACGCACAACAGTCTCTTGCAAAAATAGCCTACTGAAAATAGCAATCTACAAGCTCTCAACGTGTCACATTGACTCGTGGGGCTCTCTCTTTGGGAAAATGGAAAAAATTAAATACAAAAATAAATTATTCAAAATAAATGAAAAAGGTTTTCAGAAAAAGACGGTCAGCTCACGTATTAGGAGGGTATGAGTCACCAGAAAAAAATAATGGGTGTTTTTAATGAATCTAGCATGGTTAAAATGGAGTTTGAAGTTATAATGGGTGTGTATGGGGATGGGAGCTGGAGGGGGAGGACCAGATAACATTTTACATAAAATATCTAAAAACTGAATGAAGCAAATTAAAATCTGTCCAGGATGTTCATAAAAGCCTGATTAGATGATAAAATGGCCAAAAGTCTTTTTGAAAGTGAAATATCCCTTTAAGTATAATGACATGCCTAAAATAAGCACAAGTTATTAATGTTGATAATTGTATAAAATTGTTTATTATCGATTATTCTTCAGAATTGATCAAAATAACAGGAAATATTATAAAAATAGTTGGAAATATCATTAAATAATGTCATTAATGCATGCAATTGTGTTGTATTGTACTGTCTGTATTCCAGGTGGGAGTGGCTTCTCCCAGAGCCAAGACTCCTCAGATGATCAGTATGACAAGCACCTCAATGAAGACTCAGGGAACAGGTATTTACAGTGGGGGATGGGGGATATATATATATATATATATATATACAGTATATCATCGCTGGTGGGTGGAAACCTTGTATGTCCAAAACCATTCGTTTTGTATTTATCATTAAAAAAATATATATAAACTAGTGAAAATAGCCGATCTACAAGCACACAACGCCTCGCATCTCACTACTTTTGTGCCACAGTCTTGTATGATGAAGCAGGGCTTTACTTTACGAAAGAAACGTAAAAATGTGAAACTTGGAGAGATACAAGGTCTCTGCCCGACAGTGACGATATGCTTCTGTTTTTGATATCCCCCCCACTGGTCATTCATTTTGATCGCCAGTCTGCTTTTATTGTTTGTTCTACTTTCTAAAACATTTTAATGGACAGCAGACAAGAAAATAAAAGCAGAAAAAAAGAACATAGAGGTCATGGTCAGTATAACGAAAAACAGAAAACATAGATTAGGTAGATAGGGATCTGCTATGTCGGCCAATACATACCAGTACACCATTTATCCCACCTTTTTAATCCCAGTTGTTTTTGGAGTCTGGTCAGACTGAATTAAATACATGCATTTCCTGATAGGTTTGATACTAATGTTGGATAATGTCATAATTGTACAATTTATTTAAAAATGTACATTGAGAAAATAGCATATTGAACTATGCACACTATAATTGTGCGTGTGTGTGTGTGTGTGTGTGTGTGTGTGTGTGTGTGTGTGTGTGTGTGCGTGCGTGTGCGTGCGTGTGTGTGTGTGTGTGTGTGTGTGTGTGTGTGTGTGCGTGCGCGCTAAAAAGAACGCATAAAAAGAACGCATAAAAAGAGAGACATTTAAAAAAAGAAAATCCAAATCTTTTGAAAAGAATTTCAGACATTAAAGTATTACTTAAGTTTGGGTCCCCCCTTTGGGTCTTGAGAGAAAAAGTTTGATAACCTTGGATCTAGTCTATTTCAGAGTAAAAACAATGCAGGCTAATTGTAATTGTAATACGCAGCATTTCTCTGTCTCTCTCCATGGACTGCAGCGAAGACAGATGATGCTAAGGTATCAGAGAGGAGCTGCCTGTCTCCCAGGACCCTCCTGCTACACTCTCCATCCTCTGAGGCCCCTCGCCCTGCTGGGGAGGAGACCAGGAGACCTGGGACAGGCTCTGCTACCTCAGCTAGAACAGCAACCACCAGCACTCTGGGATTCAAGAAATACTTAGCAGGAGGAGGTAGGTTTTCATTTGATAGAGAGATGTTTCTTTGCAGTAGACCGGGACCCATCAGAAAGCAACAGTGTCAGTAAAGTGTAATATGATCAGAGGCTTTGTATATAAGTAGTCTCAACCCTGTTTTAATGTCATGGACACCTAGTTTGATATGCATTAGGCCAGTGGTTCTCAAAAAAGTGGGGTCCCCAAATTATTTTGTGGGGTCCCCAGATGATTAACTTAATGTCATTTATTTTTCTACTCACTCAATGGTAAACAAACCAACACACAGTATAAGTGTATACAGGGTATCTGCACATTTATAAAGTGACAATTTAAGGACTTTCAAGACCGTTTTAATACTAAACTGGCCAAACTGTCAAATATTAAGTAAGCAAGAGGCTAACATTTTGAAAATAACCGATCTACGCGAGGCGTTGTGAGCATGTAGATCTGCTATTTTCAAAATCTTTATCTGTGGAACCGAGTCACATCTAACATATAATTTAGCGAATGTCTGTCTGTCTGAGTGAGTGAGTGAGTGTCTGTCTGAGTGAGTGTCTGTCACAGCGTTTCTCCTCAGTGGCTGGAGCAATTGATCTGAAATCGCATCACCAATAGCATATGAACACACCTGACATAACTGTGAAGCCCGTTTGTCACTTTCACAAATCGTTTAATTGATATTAATTTATTAGTGAATTAATTTTTCCCATTGACTTATAATGGGAATCGCAAAAACTCACATTCAATATTTTTTTTCTCGCAAACCATAGGGGCTACAGTTACAAAACTCTGAGAGGAGATTTATAATGATATCAAGGATTACATAAAAAATAACTTTGTCAGTTGGCCTCATGGTGGCGCTATAACAGTCCACTTTACGTTTCGGCCTGTAACTCTTGAACCGTAGGTCGGAAAATTAAAATTATTTTTTCCCTGGATCCTTGGGTCAATACGCATCTCCCCATATAGGCCCCGCCCATTTGCGTCAGGATAGATTTTCCGCCATTTTGAATTTTCTCCAAAACACACTTTTTGCTCCTTTTCCTACATATTTTCTTCAAATGTCACGAAAATGGGTACACATGATCTCTGAACCCATGCAATGAACATAGTCAAGGGATATTTTGATAGTCCATACCGTTCGTTCGTAACGGGCTTCCAAAGTTAGCGGGAGGGGCCCGTTTTGCAAACAATAGCCATAAATCACAAACAAAACGTCGAGTCAACACTGAATTTCTGCCACAGGTTGCGGGTGGCTTACTCAACGAATCCCCAGAAGCATTTCCAATTCCACCCGTAGAGGGCGTCACAAACGCGCAAAACGTAACCGTTTCGTTCCAAAACGCGTTTTTCAGGCGGACCGACCCTCTCAAAAAGAAACACAGACTACTCTGCGGATGGTCTCACGGTCCAAACCGCTGCACACACACACACACACACACACACACACACACACACACACACACACACACATAGCCATTAAACGAAACGGGTATTTCTTACATTGATGCTCCTACATATTATCATGCAAGTACCAGTTAAAGTTACTTTCCATCCCTCATATACCGTGTGCACAGTGCACATCCCATAACCCACACACTGCACATCATTTCGGAGCTCATATCTTTGAACGGGTAAGGACTAGTCTATACTATAATTTTGCGAATGTCTGTCTGAGTGAGTGAGTGTCTGTCTGTATGAAACAGCGTTTCTCCTCGGTGGCTGGAGCAATTGATCTGAAATCGCATCACCATCAGCATATGAACACACCTGACATAACTGTGAAGCCCGTTTGTCACTTTCACAAATCGTATGCTGTATAATAGCATTTTTATGGTGTATCTATATCTATTTAGCCTACAGTACCTTTTGTGACCACACATGTTAAGGGAGGGGCGCTGTTGTTCAGGCCATGCACAATCACACACAAACCCACACACACACACACACACACACACACGGGGGGGGGGGGGGGGAGTGTGTGCAGACGGGCAGGCGGGCGGGCGGGCGGGCGGGCGGGGGGGGGGGGGGGTGGGGGTATCTCTGTAGCCGTTAAATGGAACGGGTATTTCTTACATTGATGCTCCTACATATTAGCATGCAAGCACCAGTTAAAGTTACTTTCCATCCCTCATATACTGTGTGCACAGTGCACATCCCATAACCCACACACTGCACATCATTTCGGAGCTCATATCTTTGAACGGGTAAGGGCTAGTTAAATGTAATACCTACAATTCCAGGTGCTTGTCAGGGTATGGGTCCCCAGTTCAAATATGTTTATTTTAGGGGTCACAGCCTAAAAAGGTTTGAGAACCCCTGCATTAGGCCATATGGACCACACTTGCAATTTCCCAGAATTGCACCGTTTTGTTTGTTTATGTTTTTCTCCTCTGCTTCTTCTGACCAGGAGGGTCAGGAACCTCAGTGACCTCCAGTGGTGTCACCATCATGAGTGGCTCTGCCACAGTGGGCAAGCTGCAGCAGCACTCTGCCCTCAGCGCCATCACCACGGGGACCAGCCGCTGTGCCCAGCCTGGCTTCAACGCGGCCACGCGCTCCGTGGGCCGAAACCGGAGCGTGGACGACGGCTGCCTGTCTGTTAACAGTCGCCAGTCGGTCCTCCAGTACCGCAGTCTGCCGCGGCCCAGTCGAAGCCACGGCAGCTCCGCTGGTAACCGCAGCAACAACTCCATGACCGCCGTCTCCCACCCGGCCGCGGCTGACATTCCGGGAAGCGGCTCCAGGGTAAACACCAACGGCACCAAGAGGAGCATCGGGTCCAAGCTGCCCTCAGTCAACCGCACAGACAGAGATAAAGGAGGAGGAGGAAGGAGAAAAGGTGGCGAGGAGGACTGCAAACAGAACGGTGTGTGTGGAGAGGACATTGGTTTGGGGGGATCCGGAGATTCTGGGCTGTCCCTGGGGAGCAGGCTGACTAGAGGGAAGTATCCTGACGTGGCCTCCACTACCCTACCAAGGTAAGTCAACCTTGCACATGAGCCCAGCAAAACCATCAGCACTGAATTAACCTCTGAGGTCCATTTGAGTCCATGTTTTACACTATCAGAGATAAATGAATGCAGAGGATTTCACTGTGACATGACACCTAGAACACTGTCTGACTAGTGACTACATACATATACATACCACCACAAGGAATCCTGCTAAAAACAATCTTATTTCTACATGTTACATCTACAGTGCTGTTTATAATTGCAGTTCCCAGCTGATTGTCCAGAATGAGCGGGAAGTGATTCATGGCCCTGGGACAAGAGCAAACAGCCACAAAATGTTCTAAAGCTGCTTCTCTGATAAGCCATAATGATCTGCTAGTCTTGGCCCAAATTCCTTTAGCTTGGAGGAACATGTTTGGGTTTTAAGCTTGATTAATTGAATTTTAATGCGGTGAATGTGACGTTTCTTCACAAGTCTTCTCAACAGCGACTCAAATATAAAAGGCCACATTCCGTCGCACGCTACAGTCCCTGACTGGAACCCACAGAACCGACCCTGTTTTGGTACACGACCCATAGGAGTCACTGGTCTGTGCTCTAATGCTACCATCTCCACATCCCCACTCAGACACTATCACAGCAACACTGTTTTGATTACTAATCTACGCATTAATCTTAGCTGCATGGCTGGCCTATCCCAGAGATGTCACCAGGCAGATTTACGGATCCTGTTCCGACCATGGCCAATGACATGGTCCAGTGGTGCTGCTGTAAAGGGGCATTCCTTGAATTCATGTGGCAGCGCTGGAGACTTTGTTATGTTTAGGATGGGGGCAGAAAGGAAGTGGAGGCTTGTTTCTGTCTGGAGCTGTTGATGTGTCTGTGCTTCTCTGGCTTTATTCAAAACTAATCTTTCATTAGGAGTCTTTTATTTTGTGTGAGTCGTACAGTCTTACACTACTTTAAATGACCAACAATTGGCATCTGTCGTTGACAGTATGTCTTATTGTATGGTTGTGTGTGGGTACGTGGACTGGGGCTTACAGACAGACAGACAGACAGACAGACAGACAGACAGACAGACAGACACATCTTTATTGATCCCAAGGGACATTGTGTCATAGCAGTGTTGTTATGTGTATGAGAATACACATAAGGGCCAGCAGCATAATTGAATTTGTCCATGAGATAACAAAACTAAAGTTAGAACTTTTACCATTCCCAGGCCAATCACACGCAGCTGCATGCCAGAGCCCTCTACAGTATCTACATGATTTATGCCACTGAGCATGGGATGCCCCAGTAGCTCCCAGTGTTTCATGCTCAATAAGCTAATACTGCTAGAAAAAGGGATTTCAGTGGTGGTTTTGGCTGAGGGAAACTGAATGACTGGAAACATAAAGGACCGTACCGGCGTCAGGACATGTCATTGTCTATTCATAGCTTCATAAATCATGCATAAACATAGACCATTTTACCATTAATGGCTTTAGTTTTAGATTTGCAGTTTTTCTATATTTCTCCCTAAAGTCAGTAAAATGTTACCGAACATACCTGACTAACTGAGTCGTTGGCTAAACGTCATTTAGTCCGGTTCACTATGTTAAGAAATGTTTATTCGTTCAAAATTTGTGGGGATTTGTAAAACTATACATTTTTGGAATCTTCAGAGCATGGGGAATCCAAAAATCTTTGTTTACATTTGCACAGAAACCTGCAAAGCCGCCATTTTGGACGTTCAAAATGGCTGACATAAAATACATAATTTGTGCAATCTTGGCTTCTAGACAACCTAGAAACTTAATTAAACATGCCAATCCTATGTTTTCTGGGTCAAGGAATCAAATGAGTAAATGATGGGTGTAAAATGTCCTGGAACAGTACGCCAGCCAGTTAATGTCCGATTTTCATAATATCAGAGTTGTTTTGTAGGTTTTAAAGCTATACTGTGTAAGTTGCTCAACTAGTGGTCAGTAGCGGTATTGCTTTTTTCGGCCGTTTTTCGTCCGGAGTCGTCGCGGACCACCGCCGCGGACCACCGGAGCGGCGCCGCAAACCACCGCGACCGATAGTAATCCGTGGAGGGGTAGAACGCATGGTAGAACGTAATTTTCTGGCCAGGATTTGTGGATTAAGAGGTTAAAATCCTTCACCATGGTAAACACTGTAGCCAAGCGGAGGCGCTTCCTGGAGACCAGAGCAGATAAGCTGTGATTGGCCGGTAGTGTACCATGTGTGCATGATCGGCGATGTGATTGGGCAACGTATACACAACGTATACAGATGATGCAGATTACGTCATTTTGGCGCGAAATCCCGCCCCTGTCACTGCTAAGAAGAAAACATATAAAGAGAAGGCTTCAGAAGCTGAAAATAACGGAGTGGGTGTTCTAAAACTTTAGCGATTTAACAGTTAGGACAATTTTAAGATTTGTTTTATAAAAAAAGTTACATGGTACAACTTTAAAACATTCCGAGTTCATTTATTACACTTTTTAAGCAGCCAGAATGACCTGTCTGACTTTTGGTTGGGGTCTTTCCTCACCTTGGACCCCCCAGACAGACCCCTGAGCCTATCTCAGTAATCGCTCTGCTCCTGCTCCAGAACAATGTTAAATGATATCATAATTGAAGCATAAAAGTTGTTGTAGCTGGGCTCTGGAAACAGAAATGAGTAGTAGCAAATAACAGGGGTCTTCCACAGGGGGTCTGGGACCCCTGGGGGGTCCTCATAGTTACTACAGGGGGTACGCCAAATCTTTATGGGATCTTTTTTTTTTTTTTTTTTTTTACATTTGAAACTTTGAATGTTTTTAGGTATCCTGGGTTATGTATTGTACTTTGATGGTTCATTAGTATTCTCAGTATTATTTATATATTTTGTGTGTTAGACAGTTATGGTTGACAGGTGTTACTGCAGGGATTGCAATAATTAAGGTATTGCAACTTCTTACTTTGGGCGTGCAGAACAACATGTCTATTTATTGCACTGCACTCACACTGACAACACATCACGCACACCTCTTTGTATTGTCACCCCAAAACCCTCACCCTATCCAAGAGCCCATGGTCAATTATGCCCAAAGAGATTCACTACAATACAGTAATTTCAGACATGCAGGATCTATTCGTCTTTATCATCGTCATCTTCGATGTCCAACCTAATAGTGTTGACATTGTCTCCACCATAGCATAGAGTAAAAGGCAGGTTATTTGACTACCTGCACCATCCCTTGCAAACTGCTTTTCAGTCACATTATGAGCTCAAGTACTGCCTTTGGAGCAGGGAGGGCAAGACACCTGACTGGAACATACCCTCCACTCTCTGAATTCCATCTATTTTCTTCAATTGGTGGGAAATTTGACAGGTATGATTTATCCCTCATTGTGACAGAGGATTATGTGGTAACAGTGCAGCACAAGTTGGAGGTAGTATCTCAAGCTCTACGTTCTTTGACAGAAATAGTTCCCATCTGAGTAATTGCAGGGTTGTTGGACCTTTTGAACTGTAAACACGGCATGCAAAATGCTCCAATGATGTTGATGGATGCTCACCATTAATAAGCTCAGGAGGAAACCTTGCCAAGGTCCTTGAAGCGGTTTATGGCTTCTGGCTTGATCATCATCATCAGGCTTCGAGTAGGCATTGACCCATGTACTTTGGAGATTCCAACAAATGTTCTTCCCCAGTCAGCAACAGGTAGATTGTGTAGGCCAAGGAACCCTTGACATTTGTGACATCCAATAACTTGACCTCACTCGAATATATCTATATTCTTTTTTTTTGTATCTGTTGCAAATTTCAGAGAAGTAACAGCAGGAGGACATCAGTGTCGGGTGACCTAACACATATCTCGCAAAGCACCATAAGCAGTAGAGGCAAGGACTTTAGTAATCAGGGCCTATTCATGTGTGTGCACTTCCTCAAAATCATGTCCCTTGATGAATGTATTGTATTATGATGCCTACTTTGTCATAACTGACAAATTGCCCTGAGCTTCCATCAATCGAAGAAAATAGATGGAATTCAGGTTGCAAGGGACGGTGCAGCTGCTCAAACAATAACCTGCCTTGCACTCCTCCCTGCAAATGCTATGTTGGAGACTGTCAACACTATTAGGGAGGACATATATTGTAGTGAATCTCCTTGGGCATAATTGACCATGAGCTCTTTAAGAGGATAGGGTGTGGGGTTTTGGGCTGACGATAACAAAGAGGTGTGTGTGTGTGAGTGTGTGTGTGTGTGTGTGTGTGTGTGTGTGTGTGTGTGTGTGTGTGTCAGTGTGAGTTAGGGGTGCCACAATACTGAACCAAACCGGTATACCGAACCGAATGGCCCTGTACCGAACCGAGCAGCCCAAACCGTATGAACCAAATTTCTTTATTTTTTTGGGTGTGGCCACATAAAAACATAATTTTAACTCTTTCTGTACACCTTTTTGGAGAAAATCTTCCTCCTAGTATAATCATAATAACTGGAAACAAATGATTGGACCCCATATTTAAAATTAACAGAACATTTGGATTCTTTATTTTTTCATTTTCAATTTTTACTGTACTGAAACCGTGAGCCAAAAATCAAGATATGAACCGAACCGTGGGCTGACTGAACCGTGGCACCCCTAGTGTGAGTGCAGTGCAATAAATGGACACGTTAGTCTGTTCGCCCAAAGTAAGAAGTTGCAATACCTTAATTCTTGCAATCCCTGCAGTAACAACTGTCAACCATAACTGTCTAACACAAAAAATGTTACAAATAATACTGAGAATACTAATAAACCATCATTATACATAAAAATGTTAAAAGTTTAAAAAAAAGTTTAAAAATATAGATTCCCGGACCTCCTGTGGAAGACCCCTGGTATTTGTCTAGAAGCCAAGATAGCACAACTTATGTATTTTATGTCGGCCATTTTGAACGTCCAAAATGGCAGCTTTACAGGTTTCTGTGCAAATGTAAACAAAGATTTCTGGATTCCCCATGCTCTGAAGATTCCAAAAATGTATAGTTTTACTAATCCCCACAAATTTTGAACGAAAATACATAGTGAACCTGACTAATTGCACGGTCATTAAGTCATGGACGTCTGAATTTAGTCAGTAATTAATCTTTTCTCTTTTTGACGCCAATACTTTTGTACTTTTACTCAAGTAAATTTTGAATTCCGGACTTTTACTTGTAACAGAGTATTTCAACGTTGCAGTATTGATACTTTTACTTAAGTAAATAATGTGAGTACTTTTTTTCCACCACTGGTTTCCGCCCGATGGCAATAATAAGGTCAGTGCACTAAATGGCTGCACAACCAGGCACCCAACAATCATGTAAGGTTGACAGAAAATAACCACCTATTATTACCTACTGTTATCTCAATCAAATTGCAAGTCTCTGCAAGTTGATCTTCAGTGATGAGAACCATTTCTTTCTTTTTTCCTCTCGGGATGTTTCACTGAGTCTGAGTCATTCTTTTGGAAATCTTGTGTTCAGAGTTGACATTTTGGCCAGAGTGGAAAGGTCATGGGGGTCACTCAAATGGTTAGGGTTCACCCTCCAAGGAGCATGCATCCACTCAGCAAGTTTCATGGCTAAGTTCAGCTTGTTGCGACCATAGATCGCAGTTTAGTATGTGAACCGTCACAGCTTGACCGTATCTCTGTCTGTCTATAACGCCTGACACTGTGGTTCCCCTGACACATCACTGTGACATCACAGGTGACATCACAGTGATGTCAGATTCTCAGAGCAGGGATCTCCATATATGGGCATGAACGGCTGACACATCACTGTGACATCACAGTGATGTCAGATACTCAGAGCAGGAATCTCCATATATGGGATCTCCTTGGGCATAAAAGGGATTGTATGTATGATGTCAGACGACAGAATCCATAGATGGCCAAGACAGATGGCGAGGTCGCTTTTCGCCCTTAGGTGTCTTACTGGTATTAGAATGAATAGTAGTAATAGTTGCGACCGAAGGTCACATATACTCTGAAGAACCGTGTCGCTTGAGTGTCCTTCCGTACCCCTGTGATGTCAGTGTGATGTCAGCGAGTTGTGACATCACTTCCTGTACGGGGCAGCTACACGAAATGTGGATAACACTATATATGGAGATAGTCCAGTCCATCATGTCATATGGGACTACCGTCATAGACAGTAGCCAAAAGAGAAGGATACACAAGACTAAGAAAGACAAAAAAAGGAGGAGGAGGATAAAGATACCAAAAGGAGAGAGAAGAAAGGGTGGATTAGGTACAATGTGTCTCAGAAAAGAAAAGGAGGTGGCAACGGGGGCGGCTAGATAAAGTTATTAGGCCTGGATCCGACTTTAAGTCGAAGCACAGGATTCCAGAATTGTAGCGCTTATTCGCTCTTGTATCAAACTGGTACTCGAAACGTTCTTAGAATTTAATATATATTTTCTAGTGCTGTCCGAGTTAACTAAATTAATCGCAATTAACTCACCGTTATGTTAATCGCGATTAATTATTTTAATCGCAATTAATCGCATATTTACAAACATTGGCTACAATATCGGCTATATTGGCTACAAGGTCCATCCCTGTTGATGTAACAAAAAATACAATGTATAATTAAAGCATAAAGGTGGACACAACAGTAATCATTTAGCAGATTCTTATACCCATCAGCTGCAGTCTGTTTAATGCAATACCATTATGATTATGTTTTTAATTGATTTCGAATAAAAGATTAACATACTTTCGCATAAATCCAGAAAATATTTCCACTCCCAAGTTAATAGGGCCACGAAAGACTTGAAAGATATCCCTCTAAGTTACATTGTGACCTGATAAAAGCTGATGACTTATTTGCGATTAATCGCAATATATTTAATCGTTGGACACCACTAATATTTTCTAAAGTAAATATGGGGGCCGCTGTGAAAAAAAGAATAAAAAAGAAAAAAAGGAGGAGGAGGATAAAGATACCAAAAGGAGAGAGAAGAAATGGTGGATGAGGTACAATGTGCGGTATCCTCCTTGTCAAGCTCGACGTTGGTCATTTGGACCTATACATGGAGAAATGGAGCGAACCTTTTTGGCCTAAACATGGAGATGTGGTACAGAATGACTCATATATGGGCATAAAAAGTATGTCATGTGACATCACTTCCTGTACAGACAGTCAGATAGACAGACAGACAGACAGACAGACAGACAGCCATTGACTCCGGCCTAACAATGGCTACTGTCTATGACGGTAGTCCCATATGACATGATGGACTGGACTATCTCCATATATAGTGTTCTCCACATCTCCATGTTTAGGCCCTATCGCTCACACCCTAGGTGGGGTTGGCGATAGGGCCTTTCTGTGTGGAGTTTGCATGTTCTCCCCGTGTCTCCTAGGGTTGATACCCTCACAAAAACATGAACAAACTCCCCCCAGAATGATAACAACTAGAATCGTCAGAGAAACGCTGTGGTTGGCCAGATAGTCAAGAATTGGCGCATGTCACCCTGAGGTCGCATTCCACCCTCAGGTGTCTTACTAGTAATAGTTGTACTGGAATTGGTCCTCAACATCTTCCCCTTTTGAGGTGCAGTACTGTAACATACTGTAGTTTTCTGCTTTCAGTCTTCTCTGGCGTAAGAGATATTTGTTTTCTAAATATACGTTTTAAATATGTAAAATAGCTCTATATTCTGAGTGTTTGTTCAGTAACAGGGGTCTTCCCATCTCTTCAGTAAACAGTGTGGGAAAAAAAACATACAATCAGGAGAGAGAACTCATCCAGGATACAGGATAAACAAGTGAAAATGCAAATACATGAGCAGGCTAAATGTGGAACCGGAACACAAGCTGATGCATAACCTTTGTGGAGTTCTCTCTCCTGATTCGATGACATTTGTAACCCACTTTCTATTTAATAAAGAGTTGGCAAGACGGGGAAGCCCCTGTTACTGATACAAAATTCTTTAGCAGTGATTACAATCAGAGTATAAACCTTTAAGCTTTTTAACAACAACGTTTTTGTTTTAATTAAAAAGATATCCCTTACAGCACATTTAATTGTGTGTGTGTAGTACCTGTCTCCTCATGCTGAGTATGTTTAGTCTGCTGCGTGGACGAGTTGATAAAACAGACTCCTCTAGGAGGTGTTGGGAGGTGAAAACATGTTGTGTCTACCTCCTCCCCACGGATGTTTTGACTCTTTCCCTCTCTCCTTCTGTACTATAACGTAGTGCTTCCCCAACACTGGGGAGACGCGTTCCGAGTTTGTAGATGGGTTATTTACATTATTTTTTAAACAAAAATGAAGTAAAAAAAATAAAGAAACATTGCCAAGAAATGTGATTAGCCTAATTATTAATCAAGTACCATTTACAATATCAAGCAACAATCATCTGGATTATTCCTTAGTAATCATGCAGCCCTAGTATGGCTACAGTTGTCTAAAACAGGCAGGCCTAGGATGATGGCATTTGTATTTGGGGTGAATTTCCTTAATGACAGAGTATTCATTCTTAGATTATAGATTACCAAACAACACCTTTCTTGTAATGGGCGTTTGAATTGAGAGGAATGCTCAAGAACGCTTCCTGGAATGAAGACTGACCTGAAAGTGCATTGAAAGACCATACCTGCTGTGGACAGAGTCTCGAGACGAGACTCACTGTGGACAGTATGTCTGTGTTTGGTTTATTTTTGTATCTGTGTGTGTGTGCGTGCGTGAGTGTGTGTGTGTGTGTGCGCGTGAGTGTGTGCGCACGCGTGTGTGCATGTGTGCGTGCGTGTGTGTGTGTTCAGTTGCAAGTGAACCTTGTTGTTAGCGGCCTCTCTCAGTCACACACCTCGCCTCCGCACAGCAGTCTAGGTATAATTATAGTGATCTTCCGTCCCTCTCTCTCTCTCCCCTGTTTTAACTGATGTCAGCACTGCCATTTTGATTATGACCATCATTTGAATTATTCTAAGCCAGGGGTCTTCAACGTTTTCAGGCCAGGGACCCCTTAGTTGAGAGAGAGATGAAGCAGGGATCCCCACAACCTGTTCATAGATTCCATATGTTTGACAGCACAATCGTCAGTGTATTTTGGATTCATGTCAATTTGTATTTTCAGATATTTAACCACCTGAACTGTCAATACTTAAAAAACTTCACCTTTCACCTTTCTGTACTTAGTCAGCTCTTTTTCCCCTCTACACCAAAGCTCTTTGCCGAAAATAGCCGATCTACAAGCTCACAACGCCTCACGCTGCGAGGCGTTGTGAGCTTGTAGATCTGCTATTTTTGGCTAAAGTTCTCAGAATATGGACGCTATAGTATATAGGGGTTCTAGTGGTTCATATAAAAAGGAGAAAAGTTTCTATCACACAAAGATTTGGAGGACCCCCTGTAGTAACTCTGAGGACCCCCAGTTGAAGACCCCTGGCCTGTTCTAAGCACTTGTATTGTGATCATAATCTACACCGAACAATTTGGAGTGTCCATTTAACTGAGCAAAACCTGGACCTGTAAAGGCCAATTTGTTTACACCCATTTATGCTCTCTTTTGAACTGAGAGTGTAACAAGCATGTAATCGGTGATAAGATTCCACCGTCCTTCGGTTTGGGCTTTAAAACTTTAGACTGACAGACAGTCCAACTAACCGACAGTGTGGCTGGCTTATACTGGCTGCATTGCCGCAGCTATAAATGGACTAATATGGGTCAATTTTTACAGTTAGTTACGTTTAGTTAAACAGATTCATCCATGCAAAGTCAACTGAGCCCAAAGAGTCTTTTACAGTTATGTCCTACGTCACACTAATACAGTGTGTGTGTGTGTGTGTGTGTGTGTGTGTGTGTGTGTGTGTGTGTGTGTGTGTGTGTGTGTGTGTGTGTTTTCATGTTAAGTATGCTAAATACAGTACAGTAAGCCCAGTCAGCAGGTCACCGTTTCTTGACTCTAGTAGGTGTCATGGAATCAAAACATTGAAATACTGTATTCAGAATGTTTGGCATCAAAATATACTTAAAGTACCAAAAGTAAAAGTACTTTTTCAACATTGTCAAAATCTTTCAAAACATAGCTAGTCTGCAAGCTTCCTTCAACACTCTTTTTTAAAATAGGTGAAGTATAAAATGGGGCTTAATTGAATTAAAAAAAATCTGCCGAGTAACTAAAGCTGACAATAATTCTTGTGTAAAAAGTACAATATTTGCCGATGTAGTGGAGTATAAGTATTGAATAATGGAGATACCCTGTCTGTCAGTCTGTCTGTCTCAAAATAGTAGGCCTAACAGTACTTGAGTAAATGCACTTAGTTGCTCTCCGCCGCTGCATGGAATGCATGTCCCTGTGTATCCCTTGTGTAGATGATGCTGTGATTGTGATTGCCCATCATCTATAATAGAGTGTCGCTGAAATGTCCGCTGGGTCACATTGCATGTGACAGAAAGAAAGCCATGACCTACATACAGACTGTGAGCCATTGTTGCTCTGCACAGGACACAGAGTTCAGCCTAAAAGTCTTCTTGACCTCAGGAATGTTTTGATAGTGCTGTGCATGAGCGGCAATTAAAGAAAAAAAGGGAACAAATAAAGGAAAGAAATCCTGTACCTTTCTTTCGGAAACGTCCGCTATTGTCCAGGCTAGTCTGTTTGCTCGTAATAAAAATTATTGCATGTGGAAAGGAAAAATTAACAAAAGAAATGCAGGTGCAGGTGAGATAAAAAATAAGATTGGTTCATATAAGAAAAACAGGACACAGATTCTAATAACGTTGTGACTGAGCAAGGTGAGCTGTGGTCGGTGGCAGCGCCAGCTGAGCAGTGCGGCTCACTGTGTAGAGATACGAACTGACGCTACAGTGGTTAAAATAAATTAAACACTATACAACTGAATACAAAAATCTAGATACAGTAAGTAAAAGTAAAATGGAAAATGCCTGACTGTGACTTTGGAACATTTTGTGGAATTGTTGGAAAGACACACTCCTTATGATCCATTTAACCACTTAAACCCTCTCGTCTTAGAGAACTGGACTTGAGTTACAGACGTCTTACACCAGTATTTCCGTCTACACCAAATCGCTTCAACAAAAATAGCCGATAGCCGATCTACAAGCTCACAATGCATCACAGTGTGACGCATTGTGAGCTTGTAGATCTGCTATTTTTGGCTAACGTTCTACCCAGAATATAGGACACTGGTTTTCCAGTTGTTGATGTATGAAGCTCCTGGGTTCCCGAGGCTAATATGGTGGTTACATTCCAGTTTCAGATGAAAGCACAGAAGTGTCTTCTAGGCCAGGGATATGACAGATAATCACAGCACCATATGGGTCAGCGTGTACTGTATGTCAATATCCTGCACTACGTGGAAAAAGAGAAACGACACGCACATCCCCAACCCAAGCTTGGGGCAGGTGCTGAGCTTGTTTCAGTTTCAGTTTAGTTTATTTCCAGCTCATTGGACAATGCATACATATGCAATGTGCATTAGTGCAGTATGCATGACAATCACATAAGAGTAAAAAGAAAAGAACGTCCAAGGCACAGGTTGTCAAGTCCATTTAACCTATGAAGGTGTCCACGTCCACAATATAACACCTGCACACTGGGCTCTAATGCGACAGATGCTTAATTGCACCAAAAACAGCTGTGACGTTTTGAGCACAAAGCTCAGACTAAAGTGAACACCTGTGCATCCTTCCAAATATCCTGCTATCTACCCTGTCTGTCTGTCTGTCTGTCTGTCTGTCTGTCTGTCTGTCTGTCTGTCTGTCTGTCTGTCTGTCTGTCTGTCTGTCTGTCTGTCTGTCTGTTTCTCAGTTTCTTGATCAGTGTACCTAAGTGGTGTCGCTAATCTGATCGGTTAATATCCCTGTCCTTCATTCTGTAGGTACGGCCACCTGTCCCCTCTGCGAGGAGAGGAGCCTCGCGATTGGCTGCGCTCCCATTCGGGAGGAGGTGTCCAGGAGTCGGGTGCCCCGTCCCCTTCGCCTTCAGGAACACGTTTCGGTTTCACCTACACTTCTCAGCTAGGTGAGTAGAGCTGCCACAGCCATCATTATAAACATCTACAGTACCATATCATTGCTGTCAGGGAGAAACCTTGTATCTCCAGATCTTTTCATTGGTCACACATTCATAAAACCCACAGACATACTAGATACGTGAGCTACAGACGCACGCACAGATGGGTTGGACCGAGATTTCATGCATTTATAGTACCATTTAATATCTAGGTATAAAGGTGGTTGCACACTGCTGTGTTTTTCGTTGCGAAATGCGTTTTTCAGGGCAAGGAGAGAGAGAGAGATAGAGAGAGCAAGGGACCGAGCGGTGCGCGAAACGGGCGGCAGTGTGCAAACGTGACTGACATAACGTGAGGTTGATTTTTTTATTTGCGTGCTCCAAAATTCACTCCGATATTCGGCCCGAAAAACGCAGCAGTGTGCAACCACCTTTATTGCGCTTTTCGCGTCTTACTGGTATAACGGGTTATTGAGACGAATTGTCCAGAACAGAGTCAACTGAGCTGGACTTTGCATTTGTTGTTACTGTGTTGAAGGGCAAGATCAAGATCAAGGTTTACAGGAAATGACCTGTAAACATGTGAAGTTGATCATACATTGTAAAGGTCGTTGCACACTGCTGCGTTTTTCGGGCCAAATGTCGTAGTGAATTTCGGAGAGCGTAAATAAAAACATCAACCTCACGTTATGTCAATCACACAACGTTTGCACACTGCCGCCCGTTTTGTATTTATTTTCGGACCAGCTGTCGCCACTGGGTCCTTTGCTCTCTCTCTCTCTCTCTCTCTCTCTCTCTCTCTCTCTCTCTATCTCTCCTCTCTCTCTCCTCGGCCTGAAAAATGCTTTCGAGGATTTCAGATTTCCAAACGAAAAAACGCAGTGCAGCGTGCAACCAGCTTTACTCATTCAATATCGAATCAAAAGAACTACTGTAACATGCTGTCTTTCTCTGTGTGTGTCTCTTTGTCTCTATGGGCCTGTCTCAATCAGGAAGTCCTACGGTAGGCAATTCAGGGAGCCTGTCTATCTCACGTGGTGGGGGCGTGGCTAATGGGCTGTCCAGTCAGGAGACAGACGCACACAAGAGTTCAAATATGTCACTGGATGAGAAGAGCAGAACCATCTCTTCCTCTGGGTCCTTCAGAGATGGACTGGAGGAGGGTACGATATTATCTGTCTGTCTGTCTGTCTGTCTGTCTGTCTGTCTGTCTGTCTGTCTGTCTGCATACCTACCTCCAGGCACGTGCACACACAGACATCAAAGGGGGGCTCAAGCCTTTTTATCCGTCTGTAAAAAGTGCCCTCTCCAGACCATGAATGCTGTTTTTACTATGGTGAAAGAAATGCAAACGCCCCCTTTCCATGCCATACCTGAAGGCGGCATTCAAGAGAATTGCCTTGTCCAAACTCTCATGAACTTGAATGCAGCATATTATGTTGAAAGAATTGCCCTTTCTGTGTAGTCCTTGCCGTTACACCTAATCTCTTGTATTGACTTGATTATGCTTAGTTCAATGTGGTATAACGCACCGAAAATAGCCAACCTCCAAGTTCACAGCTTGGAGATCTGCTATGTTCGATGTTTTCACCAAAAGGCCCCTTTAGAAATTTCAGCCCCTGCCTCTCTAACATTCTCTGCACGTCCCTTCCTACCTCACTACATGGTGGAGTCATAGGTTACCTACTCTCTATACTTGGTAAACCTGACCGGGGTTGGCAGTGTATTTGTGCTGCTCTTCTATTCTATTCCGAATATAGTTGAAATACAAGCTCACAACGTGTCACTTTGTGATGCGTGTGAGTTCAGAGATCAAACCAGGATCCTAGTATAGCCCTAGAATATGGATTCTAGGTTTAAATGTGTTAATGCTGAGGATATAAGACATAGGTTAACACTTCATTTAGGTGGGGGGACGGGGGGGGAAGAATATACAAACATTATTTATTAAAGAAAAGAAAAAGAGATTTCAGAATTTTGTAGGTTTTCAAGCAAAAGCATCAATTGTTCAATCTCTTCTCCTGCCCTGTCTGTCTGTCTGTCTAATTTGTCTTTCAGTGGGTTCTTCTTCTTAGTATTATTATTGAGCAGTCGTTATGTCAGCTGTAGACTAATGATGATGGATAGGTTCAATACCACATAAGCCACGGTTTTAGACCCGGTAGAGGTTGGCAACTACACAAAGGCCCTAGAACTACAAAGTACAGGCACACGCACACGCGCGCACGCACACGCACACACACACACACACACACACACACAGTCGCACACACACTTACGTCCTAACTTTCCCTTGAACAGGGAGCAGTCCGTTCTTGTCCTAGCCTTCACCGTTCTGTGACTCAGTATTCCTGTAGGTTGATTCATTGGAAAGGTCATCACACCATTACGGAGGATTAGAAAGTTCATTAAATGCCTGGAAACGTTCATCAACATGTCAGAACAGATGAAGTGAGTCACAGAGTCAAGTAGAAGCTACCATACAGGTGATCTGAACCAGTGGTTCTCAAACTCTTTTCAAGGCTCTAACTCTGACAGTACAAAGTCCAAAAATACAAAGCCTATAATAAAGACAAAGGACAATGGAAATGAGCTCTCAAGCTTTTTCGTTTTTTCCTTGTAGATACAAATATATGTTCATGTATGCGTATTTATGTCAATAATCAATTGACATAAGTCAATCAATCAATCAATACGCTGTCGTACGACAGTTACTTAAAATAACTGATCAGATCTTCAAGCGAATAATGTATCGCAACACTATCTTTCTATGCAGTGGGTCCCAAACAATGTCCGTACAGTCCAGCTCTACCTTGTGATGTTTTAACAACCACACATTATTATTGTAATATATACAACTTTCCAAAAACCTTTAATTATTATTATTTCCTTTTTTCTTCAGTAGTTTGAAGTTTGAAAAGCACTGCTCTATGGAGTATGAGTTAGGCCTAATGTCATCCCTAAAACGTCCCCCCACGCACCATTATGTCTAGTACCTGTCTGTATGTCCCTTTGGGTGTTTGTCTGTCATTTCCTGTTCTGTACATGGAGGACATCTGCCTCAACAGTTCCAGCAGTTGAGGCAGACTTTGTGTTTTCAGCGTGTTCACGACTGTTTGCTTGTTTTTTTGTGTAGTGAATGGTTCCAGTCTGTCCCTGGTCTCCAGCAACTCATCTGTCTACTCCACTACGGTGAGAACATGCGCGGAGTGTGTGTGTGTGTGTGTGTGTGTGTGTGTGTGCGTGTGTGTGTGTGTGTGTGTGTGTGTGTGAGAGTGTGCGCGTGTGTCGCCTGCAGGGGTGAAAGTGGATATGTTGAGATAATCTATCAGACTGACACATCTATCCATCTATCTACTGTATAATCACACACAGACATGTTCTAACTTCTGTGTTTTACTTTTCACCTGTTTTACTTGTGCTTTTACTCTTTTGGGGTTTGTTTCTCCCCCTCTCTTTCTGTCTCTGTGTCTCTCTCTGTTTTACAGCCTGAGGAGAAGTCTCAGTCTGAGGTGAGATGGACTTACTAGTCTGGGTTTTACTGTTTTTGATACAGCACACACATGGTCAATGGTCGTTACTCGTTACCTACTGGTAACATAATGTGTTTCTGCTGATCATTGTGACGTATTTACTTCTGTAAATATTCTTCTGTGTGTTGATGTCATGGAATATTCCATACATAATACTAACCTGTGCCATGTGTCATGTTTAGATCCGTAAGCTGCGTAGGGAGCTGGATTCCTCACAGGAGAAGGTTTCTGTTCTGACCACACAGCTCAATGCCAACGTGAGTCTGAATGGTTATTCATTTACTTTTTTATTCACATCTTTTGTGTAAATAACTTTAGTCAAACAAAAATAATAAATACATGTTTCTGCATCCATTGGTTGATATAAAGAATACACTTCTCGATTATGCGATTAATCGATACAGTTATGGATAGAATAGACATTAAGGTAATAATCAGTTGCAGCCCTAAATACATTAGTGCTAATGCCCATTTCTAAGAGACTATGAAGAAGTATATTTCCTGTTAAATATCTTCGCTGCGAACGCTTTCCCCTCAATGCGGATGCTGGGGTTTAAGTGATTAAACTGATACCACATTTGTGCTTGTGATGAACCAGATAACCTATCTAGTCCCTCGGCACAAGGCCTGACAGTATGACAGTTAGCTAAACATGGGGTTGGGACACAGGCCAGGGTTTCCAGGGAATCTCAGGGTCAAAGCACTGATCATTTTAGTACCAGTTGGAGAGTGAAATCTATTCCTTGT
>NC_137820.1:51403943-51416443 GCF_963921795.1 Nannobrachium achirus
ACAGTGTTCGCCTGGGACGTTCTTTGTCTGTGACCCCAAAAGTGGGTCATGATGCAATGATTGAGAAACACTGTATTATTATAAGAACATAGCTGTTGGTAGCTACTAGCTATATACCCTCTGATAGTCTTGACACGTTGAGTTTCGGAGGGAAGAGAGGAGTGCTGTTTCACACTGCCCAGTATTGTCCATACTATGTCATTCTCTGTCGTGATGTTGTCCCTGTTGTGTTTAGTCTTTCTCCTCTCCTCTTGCTCTCACTGTAATGTGACAGGTCTGTGAGGTAAGGTCTCTGAGATAATTAGTATTTCTGCTAAAACAAATTGCTGTCGCCAATAACTAAAACGATATCCCCCTCTTTGTTACTCTCTTTCTTCTGCCTCCCTCCAGCTGCGCAGTTCCTTCAAGCAGGCCTTTGGTAAGCGGAGGACTCAGAAACCAGTCTCATCCCATTCGGACGTGGACGATTCCTCTCTGCCCACCAAGTCCAAACTGTCCTCCAGTCAGAAAAAACAACAACACATGTGTCTCAAGGCATCTTCCCAACACAACCAGAATGTCTCTAAGACCTCCGACCAACACAACCCCAATAATGCAATCAGAACAGGATTGGGGAGCCCCCATTCCAGCTCTCTGTAAGTCTACAAGCTGGCAACTTCCAACTACAACTTCCTTTAAAGGACCATACCGGCATCAATACATCTATTCCCAGCTTAGGTGATAGCGTACATAAACACACACCATTAATCTGTTAATTACTTATTCTTTGACTTCACATTAGTTTAATTGACTTATTTTGTCTAAAAATATATAGACTTTAATACTGAATAACTGAGGCAATGTTAGTCTGCAAAACATACTGAAATGGTCCAGTGGTGGCTTCCTTGAAAATCAAACAAACTATGGTTTACTTTTGCAGATTGTCAGCAGTAGTGTCAAAGTACTGTGAGTTGTAGTCAATAGGCTAAACATACCAAAACCACCGGCATGGTCCTTAAAAGATTATATTTTACTCTATGAAAGTTGTCTGTCAAAACCAACTCCTTTTTAGTTGTTTCTTTCACTTATTCTATGTTGTGTTTATTGCACATGTGTTTGTGTAGTCCCTGTCTGCCCCCTGCTGTCGGAGGTTGGGCTTACAGCTCACTGTTGAGGACTGGCTCTTTGGCTCGGTAAACTGGCACGCTTTGTCAGCCTCAAATTAAATAAACTATCTAATATAAAGGCAATAATCAATCAATCACGGGTTATAGAGGTCCTGAGACACCCCCCCACCCTCAAAGTGATTAAAGGTTTGTTGAATAAATGGAGACTCGCACAGCTTGATGATGAAACTGTGATGGGATTGTTTGCTAAAATGTACAAACTTCTGCATGCGGCATGCAACCTTATGTTTATAATCCATGCAACCTTATGTTTATAATCCACAAAGCCTTCATCTAATTGTCTCCCTTTCTCACCAGTCTTCGTGATACAATGGTAGCCATAGTAGATGTCCCTTACCTTGCAACTCTGCTCTACTCTATCCACTATACTGCAACAACCTCGCAGTCTGTTCTTACTCAAAAGTCAAACTTAAAAAGAACGCGAAACCCTAATGCTTCAAATTATTATTTCCCAGATGATTCTTTGAACCATTTGGTGTCTGAAAAGGAAACACATTCCCAAACAATTCCTCTCAGAGATGGAACAGCAGTGTGGATTTATAGTGCAACAAAACTAATGAGTGAAAACTGGGACTTCTACAATGGCTTTATCTGCACAGTACAGTACTCCAAGTGGAATCAATTAATCTAGTCAGAAATATCTGGGTCTGACGGGAGTGGAGGACTTGATTTGTTTTACCTTTAAAGTACAAGTGATTCACTGACTTTGGGGCATGTTAAATTGTCTGGCAATTACACAAGTGAAATGAAAATAGTTAACATTACACAGTCACAGACACAGTATATCGTCACTGTCGGGCAGAAACCATATCTCCAAGTTTCAAATTTGTATGTTTTTTCGCCAAGTAAAGCCCTGCTTCATCATCCAAGGCCGTCGCACAAAACAGCCGATCTACAAGCACACAACGCCTCGCGGTGCGAGGCGTTGTGTGCTTTTAGATCTGCTATTTTCACTGTGTGCTTTTAGATCTGCTATTTTAACGAACGGTCTTGGTTTGCACCCGACAACGACGATATCTTCCCACCAAGGCCTGCTCTACAGAAGGTGCTTTAATGGACTGTAAGCAGGTAACTGAGTGTGAATTATGTTTGGATTGTGCTCAGGATCTCAGAATGTGTGTCTGCCAGTGAGGAGAGAGAGACAGTGATGCAGCTTCGCAGTGAACTGAGAGACAAAGAGATGAAGCTGACCGACATCAGGCTGGAGGCTCTGAGTTCAGCCCATCAGCTGGACACCTTACGGGAGGCTATGACGCGCATGCAGGTAGTATTCATAAATACATGGTTATGAACAATATTAACTAACCAGATTAAAGCTCCATTTCTCCCTGTAGGTACATGCACCATCATGTACTCTTGCATATTATTCTACATTTTATTATTATTAAAAAATATATATTTTCAGTTTACAATCCAAGATCAGACCTCCATAGCTCTGAGAGTGAACAAATGGAACAGATTTGATACATTCTCAGAGTTAACAGTCATTTAGTTCAGGGGCACCTGGAACCCCTCAAAAATTCATACATTATTTAAAATAATAACAAACTGTATGGTATGCAGATCTACAAACGATGTGACGCGTTGTGAGCTTGTAGAACGGCTATTTTCAAATAGTCTAGGTATAAAATAGGTCTAAAGTGGATTAATGTATTTTAGAATATTATAACTTATATCTGCAAAGTATCGAGTAACTCAAGTTTTCAAATAAATGTAGTGGAGTAAAAGTACAATATTTGGTTTCGAGATGTAGTGAAGTAGAAGTAAAAGTATTGGAAATACTCAAGTAAAGTACAAATACCTCAAAATTGTACTACAGTAAGTACATTACTTAAGTAACTGTACTTACTGTAGTTACTTTACACCACTGTCTACAGGGAGAGATGGAGGCCCTGAGGCAGGAGAACATGAGTCTGAAGATAGAGACACAGGACCACGACGACCACCACAGTCTGAGTCCCAGCCTCCAGAACCAAGCCCTGCCCGGCCCAGCACATCAGGCCCAGTTCAACCACAACCACCACAACCACAACGCATACCAGAACCACGGCCCCCAGCAGCAGAACGGCCGCTACAGCGCAGGCGTTGTCGAAGGAGGAGGAGGAACGCATCCCTGTGTGGGTCAGACTCAGAGCCAGCACACTTCAAACGTCACAGAGTCTACTGGCCTGGGTAATGAAGTCAGCCATTTTGAATGGATAGGATGTGCGTGTGTGTGTGTTTGCGTGCGTGCGTGCATGCGTGCGTGTGTGTGTGCGCGCACAGGCGTGCAAAGTTCTGAGTTTGTGTACATTTTAGGATAGCACAATATATCATTTCAACTGCATGCCAAGTATGACACTAGGCAAACTAGGCAGAAGGGGGGGGGGGCTTTTCAAGGAAAAGATCAGGAATAGTGAAGTGTGAAGAGGATAGATAGATTTCATGTCTGTAACTCTGTAAACTCAAATGAATTCTTCCAATATGGTTCAGCCCTACTACATTTAGTCTTTGTGCATGGGTTACATTTCTCAGTTGCCAAGACAGATTTTAGTCATTTGGATTCTATAGAAGCCAGCATGTTGCACAGCGAAAATAGCATATCTACAAACATCACAGTCAGACACATTGAGAACTTGTTGGATATTTTCCGTTCCAGACTAGAGCATTTAAAGTGGTCAAACTAGCAATATGTTCTGAAGCATCTTCCATAAAAAACCATAATGGTCTCGGATATTTCACAATAGCAAAGTTTGCCTCAATCTGTGATTTCCTCACCTGGTTGGCAGTATATAGAACGGCAGGAACAATATTACTGAAACGTCATCATTTTACACATTGTGTTGTTTAGGAAACAGCACTAGTGTGGGGGGCTCCTTTTACACTGTTTCACAAAATTAGTACGCAATATTGTTTTTTCTTATGCTTTAATCCACGTGTTGTGTTTTCTTGTAGACATGCTGTTGTTGGACGGTGCAGAGAGTGGTTGCAGGAAAGAAGGCCGACACGTGAAAGTGGTGGTGTCTCTGTCTCACAGCAGCAACACAGCCACACAGGTACAGTATACTCATACAGTACACCAGTGGTTCCCAACCTGCGGCTCCAGATGACAGTGAAGTGACAATTTAAGGACTTTTAAGACTAGCTTTCAATACCTTTTAGCTATTTTCACAATATTCAACTGTGAGAAACTGAGTAAAACAAAACTGAATACCTCAGGGTGGTGGGGGTGTCCCCAGTTCAAATATGATTATTTTGTGGGGGTGGTCACGGCCTGAAAACATTGAGAATCACTGTAGTACACAGCAAACATCTGGATGGATCACAGTGCCGGGTCATTAACCACAAACATCTGGATCTGTCAGTCAGGGGTGTCACACCAAATTCTGGGCCCCGGGTACAAGGATTCACTGCGGGCCCCCCATGAATGTTCTTTATAGGGGGAGGGGGTTTAACCCATTTAGACAGGGAGCGCATTATCGCGCGTTATTTTGTGCTTTAACTATATTGAATATTTCAAATCCTTCTAAGGTTTTTTGAAAAACCTGTTTCTATATCATTGGTGCTCAAACTTTTTCATGTGAAGGACTCAAAATTTGAGTTACAAAAAAAAAAATGCATATATTCAAAGATTTGCACACATTTTCACGACTTTTCAAAAATATCAGATCTACAAGATCGCAGCACGGCTGTCACACTGTGAGCTTGTATATCTGCTATTTTTCAATAGCTAAAGTATAAAATAATTAGGGCCCCTTCACCTTGGGCCCTGGTAACTCAGCCCCACTTTTCCCCCTCTTGTGACACCCCTGCTCACAACATGTTATGCTGCTGCGTGGTGTGAACTTGTACTGTTTTCACTGCAAGACACCAGTCCAGCATGCCACACCAGGCAATGTTTCAATTTGTGAACTCATATTTCAACATAATAGTGAAAAATGGAAGTAACTCACCCATTTATTTTCTGTCTTGTGCATGTTATTTTGGGGGTGTTCCAGGAGAACAATGAGACGGAGTTTCTAATTGGCTGTATGCGTGTGAGTGGGCGGACCAGGTGGGACGTTCTGGACGGAGTGGTCCGGAGTTTGTTCAAGGTAAAAAAAAAAAAGATTTTATTTACTTAAAAGGATAGTTCACTTAAAGTTCACTCATCAGGCTTTTATGAACACCCTGAACAGTTTTTGGTGACTCATAATACCCTCCTAATAAAAACATATTAAACATAAATGAAAAAAGTTATCGAAAAAACAGCCTGCTCACGTATTAGGAGGGTAGTACGAGTCACCAGAAAAAAATAATGGGTGTTTTTGATATCATGGTTAAAATGGAGTTAGAAGTTACAATGGGTGTGTATGGGGAGGCGTCCTGCAGGAGGAGGGCCTGATAACATTTACCTCAAATATCTAAATATTGAATCAAGCAAATTAAAAACTGTTCAGGGTGTTCATAAAAGCCTGATTAGATGATAAAATGATCAAACGTTTTTTTGAAAGTGAAATATCTCTTTTAGTTATCTTGTTCTGTATCTCTTAACCAATTCAACTCCAGCATTCGTATTCAGCGGAGAACTTTGGTGGACAATAGCAGATCGACAAGCTTACAATGCGTTGCGCATGCATCGTGTTGTGAACTTGTCAATCTGTTATTTTCAGTGAAGATATTTGTAGAGCTAAAGTAGAGCTAAAAAAACGATGTAATTGTATAGAGCCACTCAACAACATAATGTGGTTTAAGTGGCTAGTACTGCATTAAAGAAATAATTGTGTCCAGTAGCATTGGAATGACCTCGCTGACCTCTCTCATTGGTTGCTGGTAGGAGTATCTCCACCATATAGACCCCGTAGGCCAGTTAGGCCTGTCCAGTGACAGCGTGCTGGGTTACAGCATCGCAGACATCCACCGTCACCCTGGCTTACAAACACCCGAGCTACTGCCCTGCGGATACCTGGTGGGAGACAGCGACACCATATCTGTCTGTCTGAAAGGTACAGTAGCTGTCTGTCTGTCTGTCTGTCTGTCTGTCTGTCTGTCTGTCTGTCTGTCTGTCTGTCTGAACCACCTGAACCCATAGTGTCCAAATTCTGAGAACTTAAAGCCAAAAACAGCAGATCTACAAGCTCACAACGCGTGTTGTGAGCTTGTAGATCGTCTATTTCCGTCGGCAAAGAGGTTTGGTGTAGAGGGGGAAAAAGAGCAGACCAAGTACAGAGTGAAAGTTCAAGTTTATTAAGTATTGATGGTTCAAGTGGTTAAATATCTGAAACACCAATTTAAATGAATCCAAAATACACTGATGATTGTGCTGTCATCAATTAAACTACCTGTATATGGAATTTATGATAAGGTGGTGGGGGTCCCTGCTTAATCTCTCTCTCAACTAAGGGGTCCTTGGCCTGAAAAGTCTCTCTCTCTCTCTCTCTCTCTCTCTCTCTCTCTCTCTCTCTCTCTCTCTCTCTTCAGACTCATCTCTCCAGTGTCCTGACGGCCTGGTGTTTGAGACCCTCGTCCCTCTACCCATAATGCAACAGTACATCTCCCAGCTGCAGGAGCAGCGCTGTGTGGTTCTGTCAGGTCCCAGCAGCACAGGCAAGAGCTTCCTGGCCGCCCGATTGGCTGAACACTTTGTACTGAGGGAAGGGCTGGACGTCGCACCAGGACTGATCACCGTCTTCAGTGTGGGGGACAACAACGTGCAGGTGTGTGTGTGCGTGCGCGCGTGTGCATGTGTGTGTTTGTGTGTGTGTGCTATGGCATTCACGAATCGTGATTTTTAGTATTCGAATTATTCAACCTCAAAGTATTTGAATAGTCGAATATTCGACAGGACTGGCCAAACTGGTAAATATTAAGTAAGCAAGAGGCGAACATTTGCGAGGCGTTGTGAGCATGTAGATCTGCTATTTTCACAATATTTATCTGCGGAACCGAGTCACATTAAATGTAATACCTACAATTCCAAGTGCTTGTCAGGGTGGGGGTCCTCAGTTCAAATAGCCTAAAAAGGTTTGAGAACCCCTGGTATAGAGCATTAACAAATTCATCCACCAGGGGCATTGGCAACTCATTCTTATGACTTCCTATCTAGCCAAGCTTTATAAACTATATATTTTTTAAAGAGAAAACAATACAAAAATAAAAATAAGCGAATATTCGACTTCGGTGAACAAGGTCGAAAAGTGACTCTGATATTCAAATATTCAAATATTCTAATATTTGGTGAATGCCCTAGTGTGTGTGCGCGCGCGCGTTTGTGTGCGTGTGCGTCCGTCCGTCATGTTTTCTGTTTTTGTGTCATTGTTAACCACACGAGCCGTATCATCCCTATTCTGGGGTGAACATTCGTCGAAAAGTGTTGATAGGCTACAGTATTTTCTCAGAAGAGATTTAGTGTAGAGAGAAAAGGAGGGGGCCTAGTACTGAACCCTGGGGGACTCCAGTCAACGAAGTATATGGGCTTTAATTGTTTAATGGGGATGTGGAACTACTCTGCTCTGTCCTTGAGCAAGGCACTGAATGACCTGACCTCCACATGAAGGGTGGTGGTGGAAAAAGTACTCAGATTTTTTACTCAAGTAAAAGTATCAATACTGCATTATATAAATAATCTGTTACAAGTCCGGAATTAAAAATTAGCTTGAGTTAAAGTATGAAAGTATTGGCATCAAAATGTACTTAAAGTACCAAAAGTAAAAGTACAAAATGTTTGAAAATAGCAGATCTACAAGCTCACAAGATTGTGTGTGCGTGTGTGGTTTCTACACAGGAGGTCCATCAGTCTCTGTGTAAGCTGTGTGAGCAGTACAAGGGTAGCAACAGTGGGAGAGGGGACACAGTGCTGCCCCTAGTGGTGATTGTAGAGAACCTCCACTACTTCCCATCGCCACCTACTGAACTGATCAACGGACTGTGTAACACCACTCAACACCACTGGTCAGTATGCATGCATGCATGCATGCTATGTATGGAGAAATACAACTAACATACAACAGTCTTGATGTACAGAAAAAGAACAAAATAGTGTTTTATAATGTGTTGTACTTGTGCTGTTCTCCAGTCCCTATGTCATTGGAACCATGAGTCAGACCTGTCCTGCTAAGCTTCAGGCCCAGCACAGTCTCAGGTACAGTACACAACAGTCATGCGTTGTACATTACAGTTACACCAGTGGTTATCAAACTTTGAGATTTTAAGGTCTCCCCTTAACTTTGACAGTGACGGGTCCATTTGGTTCCATTCGTATGCTGTCAAAGTTACAGACTTGTAACGGTCAATTTAGACCCCCATAAAGGAACCTAGAGAGTCCCTGAAATCCACTTTGAGAACCACCGCATTACACAGACAATAAGGGCTATGGACATAGGGCACAAGAAATGCATAGTGCTTAACAAGACATCTGTCTTAGTGCTGTCTGTCTGTCTGTCCTCCTTGAGACCACCTTCTAATACTGTTATCCACCAGTAAGACGCCCTAAGGGCGAGAAGCGAAACATCAGGGCTGCTTAATATGGCACAGTTAAGAAGCAGGAGTTAAACTATTAATCTGGCTGGTCGAGTCATCATTGTGATGTCAGAACAGGTCAGCTACTGTACATCCATATCTGGAGTCTGTGAGGTCAGATCTAGAGGTATTGGCCAGCTCCATATATGGAGACGTCTTGGCCATATATGGAGCGTGACATGAGGCGTAGCGCACGCACGGACATGGTCTGCAGGTTTTCATTCTAAATGTGACCTACTGTCGCAACAACTAGTAAATTCTACAGAAATATGGAAGCTTGTTCAAGACTTCCCTGGCTTTGTTTTTGTTGCCTATTTGTGGAAATATGTGCATAACAAACCTTTTATTTAAACAACCATTTCATATTCTTTTGGAAAGTCCATTAGTTCGTCTTCTGTGCTTAAATTAGCTCTATTCGTTTCAATGGCCAACTCTGTGTGCCTCTTGTGCTTGTCTAGCTGGATCGTGTGGTCCAGTAAAGCGGAGCCTGTGAAAGGCTTCCTGGGTCGTTTCCTCCGGCGGCAGCTTCTACAGGCGGAGCTAAGCAGTCGCTGTCGGAACCCTGAGCTGAACAAGGTCGTTGATTGGCTGCTGGCAGTCTGGCAGCACCTCGACCACTTCCTGGATACGCACACTTCTGCAGATGTCTCTATAGGTACTGTAACGTGTTTTGAAACACGCTAGCCATACACAAACACTCAGACAGATAGATGCTCAAACAGACAAAGACCATTGTCAGAAAGTGACTGTGATCTTCTCGTACAGGGCCAGGTCTCTTCCTGTCTTGTCCCATGTCAGTGGAGGCTTCCAGGTTGTGGTTTACGCACCTGTGGAACTACGCCGTCATCCCATACTGTCTGAAGGCTTTGAGACAGGTAAAACTCACACGTTTAATCAGCCATTTGCTGGTATTAAATATCCAGCCCCCTGTATAAGTTCATTATGTACTATTGTGGCATTTGTGTGTGTTTTTCTCTGGCAGCTGTCTGATGCTGGAGCAGAGTGGGAGGATCCTACTGAATGGGTGATTGCCAGCTGGCCCTGGTCCTCTAGTCCCACCCACCAGGATTTGCTCCGCCTTTGTCCAGAGGACGTGGGTTTCTCTAGTAACCATGGCACAGGCTCAAAGACAGACCCAATGGTTAGTATGACTGGACTCTGTTTCTTTCTGTACGTTTCCTTGAGTAGTTTTTATAGTTTATTAGCATATACTCAGCCATACAGCTTGGTTTCAAAAGATTGTTGTTAAACTAAGTGCCAGCCTGTAGATTTAATATCAATAAACTGAACGAATGTTGCTCTCTTATCTCTTAAACACCGTCCAGGTCTCCATGCTGCAGAAACTCAAGGATGTCAACCATTGCTATCATAGCAAAGGTACCTATGACAACACAGCAGAACCAGCTCCAGAGTCGGCCATTTGAAAGCTTTGGAATGATGGATAAAAGAGTTTTTAGAAAAGAGTTTGCACAACAAGGCGATGGATACATGTGGACGCCATTAATTTATTTGGCTCCCTGACTTCAGTCAGACATAATCAATACTTGAACAGAGGCATAATGGTAGCAACCGAACTTGATCCTGCAACGGAAAGCAAAGGCTATCCTGGATGCCTGTTAGTGAATAGATGGGCACACAGCAGGACAGCTCATACAGTATGTTGAAGTGAGAAAAACCAGTACCGATCACATTGTTCGATTGGGGGCTCCGGCTTACTCTGTCCTCCTGCAGGTTCTTGCTTTGTCATTTGCCTTTTTATTCGGAAGAGGAAAAGATGTGCTAATCATGTGCATATATCAATGACGCCAGGACCAGTGAACCAGTAACAGCTTGTTCACTTACAGCAGCAACCCAGCTGTTGCCAGAGAGAGAGAAGCTTGACTCTCCAGGGCAGATTGGAGACAGCTAAAGGAGCTAAATGCATTGTTGACTCTGCAACTCGCTGTTAGTGTGAAGATCAGTCGTGCGCTGGAGACTTAACGTTGATAGTTGTGAACTAAACTGAGCCTATTTGAGCAGAAATGAGAGTGAACCTAACAGAGATTCACTGATCTGAGCATAGCTATGATTCAAACAAAACAACATTTCATTTTTACCCGGTCAGGCCGGTCTGCTATCATTTCTAATTCATGCAATTGTGTTACGCAGTCCAACTGCCATAGCCTGCTAGACCGTCTTGATGCCAAGAAACAGTCTTGTCATTAAAACTGTGGTGTTTCTGTTTTCACTATAATAGCCAATGTTGTCTAGTAGGAAGCCAAACATTCCCAAACATTACCCACCCACAACCTCTGTGGTGGTGGGCAGGGACTTTACCACTGGGCCCCCGAGCGATTCTTGTGACATTTCTCAAATAGAAACTAATCAAAACTACGTTTCTCAAATTGACAGGCTCTGATATCTCAATGTCATCTGATCTCAAACATAAGACAATCTGTGTTTCCGCAATACTAAGGATCAAAACTATAGAAGACGCTATACAATAATCTGCACTGCATGCACAGCCCTGTTCCTCTTCTTAAAAAGGGGTTGATTTTATAATGCTTGCTATGAATGATAATATTTTACATGTTATGGTGCAATCCTCCTTCATGCTGCATAGTAGAGTAGCTCCAAAAACATACAGTACAGCACTGTATGTTAAATGTCCCTGTAACTAAAAGGAATTAACTCAATGTAAAGAAAGAAAGCAATGTGGTTGATTCATGCCTGGCTATTCACCAGGTCTGATTTAACCTTAGCCAAATCTACTAATGCCTTCTAAATCCTATCTGTTTTCTGAAAAAACATGTGTTGCAATATCAGTGGTGCTCAAACCTTTTCATGTCAAGGACCCCCAACATTATATGTATTTGGCCATGGACAGCCATCTCAAAATATTTTGTTCCAGGGACCTCCCAGAAGATTTGAGTAAAAACAAAATGTTTGCTTAAGAGATATACAGTTGTTTATTCAAAGATTTGCACAAAGTTTCAAGATTTTTCAATAGCTAATGATTTCCTGGTTTTAATGGGTCAAAACATTACAGTTTATTCTCTTTATGACCTCACCGATCATTTTGTGGTGAAAAGTTAGAACCTCAGCTAAAAAGATACTTCCGTCATTATGGTTAAATAATTTCTGCAATTGGCAATTGAAATGATTGCCAAATGTTCAGAACGAGGTTAGTATGCACTGGTTTTGAGGACAAACGCTGATAATAACTTATTGTACGTTTAGTTAACTGAATTGCCAATAGACAAACCTTTCCCCACATTTCAACATGTGCATGAGTAAGAAAACGTAGTGGTCCTAGTTTGTCTGCCCTCTCTGTGAAGTTTTTAACCGTCAGGCCAGTATTAAAAACACGCATAGCTCAAATTGTAGAGGAAATACTGTTCTACTGTACTACATTATGTGCATTTTGATTCACACCTCAATAGTGGAGCTTTGTATGTGTGTACGTACTTGAAGTAATTTGCCTCTCGGAGATGCTGAACTTGAATGATTGCTGGGTTGTTTGTGTTGGGAGTTTTATTGTATTATTGTATCTGACATAAAGACATTTTAAAATGTCTGATTTTGTTTTCATTTCATAATGTACAGTTGATGTACAGTGAGTACACAACCTGACTTCCTGACGTTTTTAGAAATGTAGATCTAGAATTTTATATTTTCAGAAAGGCTTGTTTTGTAAATTGTTCGGTTATTGCTAAGAACAGGTTTATAAATAAACAAATAAAATGGGATTGCCGCTTGTCTTTTCTCTAACAAAGCAGTCGGTGACATTTGATACAGTATTTAGCAATGTCTAAAACCTTGTAGATTACCTGCATCTACATCTTGCTGTAAATGGTACTTCATTGTGTCCCCATGGTA
>NC_137820.1:51421443-51508943 GCF_963921795.1 Nannobrachium achirus
AGAGTGGATTCATTCAATGCGCGACAAACACAACCGAGTGTGAAGGAAATCTACCCAACAGTGAGTGATGAAGGCAAAACGTTTGTCTGTTGTATATTTTTTTGGTCTCCTTCCTCCTCTCCCTCTGTCTGTCTGTCTTATTGTGAGCGTACCCCTCCCCATACGAAGAACATTCATGGGGGTAAATAAACCCTTGTACCCAGGGCCCAGAATTTGGTGCGACACCCCTGGTTACACGGACTACAAACTTGGATGATCGTTCGTTTTGTAATAGTTGGATGGACTCTCATATACAGGTGCCTTAACTTACCGAATGTACGTTTATTATTTCATTTTATACAAGCTCACAAGCTTGTATAATATCTATTTTCATCCTGCAACACCGTCCTACGGCAGAGTATACAGAGGCTCTCATTGAACATTTCAGTGGCGGTGAAATCAGATGGGGGCTGTCACCTCCTGTTAAACATCACCAGTCTGAAATTACGGAACGCCTCGTCAGTCTTTCGCTGAATGCACAAAATGAACAACAAATAGGTTCTCTGAAAGCAGCCTGTCTAGATGAACAAGAAATAACCCCTGTCTGCTCATGAATGCATCACGGCTAAATTAAGAAGAAATAATTTCCTGTTTATACAAGAATCTCACATTATTCCGTTTTTACTCTCCTCTATTAACATACTGATCTCCCTGTCTGTCTGTGTGCTTGTCTGTGTGTGCGCGTGTGTGTGTGTGTGTGTGTGTGTGTGTGTGTGTGTGTGTGTGTGTGTGTGTGTGTGTGTGTGTGTGTGCGTGTGCGTGTACGTGTGTGTGTGCACGCGCATGGATGCATGCGTACGCGTGCAAGTGTGCTCATGTGAAAGGTAAATTGCTTGGTATTTCAGGGGAATATGACTTCATAAGGCAAGTGGATAATCCTATGACTCTCATTGAAATGTACGAACGGACTGTAAATGCATTTCCTGTAAAATGGCATTTGTTTGCTGCTGGTGAATTATTCATGGCAATTTAGATTATTCATGATGTTTTAGTTTTGTCTCTTTTGTGGTGACAAGGTGAGAATAAGAAGGAACAACTGACAGTAAACACGGCGGCCTTTGCTGTGATGCTCAGTGAGCAACCACAGTTTCCAGTGTGTGTGTGTGTGTGTGTGTGTGTGTGTGTGTGTGTGTGTGTGTGTGTGTGTGTGTGTGTGTGTGTGTGTGTGTGTGTGTGTGTGTACACACAGTATTGTATTTTTTCTCCCTGCTCTCCCTCTGCCTTTCTGCAAAACAACATATGATGGGGCTTATGATGCAATTGCGAACACTGTGTCAATGTGAGAATAAAGTTGATTCACTCTTGGCACAACGAGAGGTCCAGCACACTTCAGCCAGTTGAATCTAGAAGGGCTCATCAGTGCTCAACAGGGACCAACTTGACAACATCAAATCACAAGCAGAGGCAGTTGCCAAGCATCTACTGTAGCACCCGCCCTCAACCACAGCAATAGGGCTGCAACTATAGTGACTATTTTCTTAGCAATTACTCTATCGTAGGGGTTCTCAAACCTTTTCAGGCCGTGACCCCCAAAATAAACATATTTGAACTGGGGACCCCCACCCTGACAAGCACTTGGAATTGTAGGTATTTTTAATGTGAGGCATTGTGAGCATGTAGATCGGCTATTTTCACAATATTTATTTGTGTAACCGAGTCACATTAAAAATACCTACAATTCTGTCCTCTTGCTTACTTATTATTTGACAGTTTGGCCAGTTTGGTATTAAAACGGTCTTGAAAGTCCTTAAATTGTCACTTTATAAATGTGCAGATACCCTGTATACACTTATACTGTGTGTTGGTTTGTTTACCATTGAGTGAGAGAAAAAATGGCATTAAGCTATTCATCTGGGGACCCCACAAAATAATTTGGGGACCCGACCTCAAGTTTGAGAACCACTTCTCTATCGATTACTTTTTCAATTAAGTGAATAATCTTGAAGTATGTTTTCTGATAATTTAACACTACTTTTTTTATAATACAGTATTTTCTGGACTATAAGGCGCACCTGACTATAAGGCGCACTGTCAATGAATGGTCTATTTTCAAACTGTTTTCATATATAAGGCGCACCTGACTATAAGGCGCACATAATAGACGCTACCGTTGCGTTATGCATCAAACAGATGGAGCTGTGCTAAAGGGAATGTCAATGTCAATGAATGATCCATATATAAGGCGCACTGGACTATAAGGCGCACTGTAGTTTTTTGAGAAAATTAAAGGCTTTTAAGTGCGCCTTATAGTCCGGAAAATACGGTAAATGTATATGAAGAATCGACAAAAAACAAATGTAATATTTTCTATAGTCAACTAAAATGATCAGTCTGATTAACCACTGAGAAGTAACTATTTCATACAACGGCTCACAAAAGTTGCGAAAATAGCCAATCTGCAAGTACACAACGCGCCATGTTGTGAGCTTGCTATTTTTGAAAATGTATTATTTTATAAAAAACATATTATTTGTTTAGAATCAATATTAAATTGATTAGTTTGATTAACTGTGTAAAGTTCTGTTATTTGTTTAGGGTGTGCACAGAGTACTGATATAGCAATTGCAATGTGTGGTTGTCACAAAATCCCACAACACACCTGGAACCACTGGACGAGACCAGGGTGTTGAAGTAATCATCTAGTAATCAAGACATTTTAATTACATATTGGATATAAATACAGAAAGAGATACAATAGAAAGGGAACGGTTGATGATACAGGGTTACTGTGTCGACAGTTTTATGTTGATTGCTTCACAGGAAAAGAGCTAAAGATGAAAAAAAGAGCAGTAGCGTAGAAAGAGAAAATGAAAAATGTGACAGTTATGTCCTTGGGTTCTGGATGTGTCAGTGGTTTCACGTTAGTATCTACACAAAGACACATGGAGAGTTAATTACTTGTGATCTCACATCATGTTAGAGAGAGAGAGAGAGAGAGAGAGAGAGAGAGAGAGAGAGAGAGAGAGAGAGAGAGTTATATGGTTAATATGGCAATGTGGGTGGAAGTCATGTTAACCACTTAAGCCCTATTTATACTTTGTACAACAAATAGCAAAAACTGCCTATCAAATGAATGTATGTTTTTAAATGAATGCATTGTTTTTATATGTGGACCCCTGGAAGGCGAGCTTGTAGATCGACTCTTTTACTAATAATCAGAACATTGACATATTTTCTTATATCAAAATAATGAAACCCAATTATCTAAACAACAAAAATCCCATAGTGAACTTGAATGCTCTCTGCCTCTAAATAGAAAGTACACCATGCTAACACACTATTTAGTGTGCCAAAGGTAGGCTATATGATTCCAGGCGGCGAGAGAGAGAGAGAGAGAGAGAGAGAGAGAGGGGATCGAGCCTCGATGGACCAGTGGAATGGAGTTAATTATTTGTGGTTCGGTGTCATGGTCACCCCCATTAACTCTCTGCTTGTTCACAATTCAATTACACTCACTGACATACAATACACAGGTGTGTGCACTGTGCATGTGTGCATGTGAACGTGCAGGGAGAGAAAGCGAGAAAGAAGCCTGAGACACTGAGACAGACAGACAGACAGACAGGGTCAAAGAAGCCAAGTAGACAGGGATACCGACAGACAGTCTGTAGCCAAAGTAGCCAAGTAGACAGGGATACCGACAGACAGTCTGTAGCCAAAGTAGCCAAGTAGACAGGGATACCGACAGACAGACAGGGACACACATAATTAATAATAGATAGGGACACAAAAAGACAGACAGACAGGGCCAAAGAAGCTTCTGGTGTAGTTCTTGTGCTAGCCTCCCTCCTTTGTGCCAGCTAGTGGTGTGGTCTATCAACACAAGGCTTTCACCAGGGAATAGCCACGTCCCCAGGCTCATCTCCATATGAGAGAGAATGGAAATGTTTTCTCTGCTCTCTTAATTAAAGATCACACTCATTTACATTCATCCTCCCAACAAACGCTGTGGTCCATGGACTCACTGGGGAGTGTGCACGTGTGCAGACACAAACACACACAAGTACGCACGCACGCACACGCACACACACGCGCGCGCCGCACACACACACACACACACACACACACACACACACACACACACACACACACACACACCCAGACATTAATTACAGAAGGGTTATACCTCAATCTTCGAACTCTTCGTTTCAAAACCAATGAATAAATGTACAAGTACTGTACTGTATCCATATCATTATTATTCATTTTTAGTTACATACGGTAGGGGTCAAAATGATTTCTCACCGTTACCAAATCCAAAGCATACTTTCTGCAAAATCTCTGTCTGATAGGTGAGACTGACAGTAGTATCTCTGGAGTTTGGAGCAGTGGCTTTCCAACTTTGCTCAAGGCTCACCAAAGGGCAAGTAAAAATCTCACAGACTTTACCTCCGTTTGCTGGGTTGTAGATCTAGCCTGATTTCAAACTCTGCGCTGGAGTGGGCGGGTCTATGGGCTGGAGCCAGGCAAGTGTAGATCTGGAACAAAGTATGACAAAGTTAACACAATCTGTAAAATGACCCTTATCCAGAACTGTTAATGCAACTTTCTTTCAGTTGATAATACTCTACTATGTAACTTTGTAATAAGTATATCATACTGTATATACTCAGTGGTTTCGCTGTTGAAGCTTTGGTTGCCATGTTGGATTGTCAAATACTTCTCAGATGTTTCATAATATACTACAGTATGTGTTGATGTCACTTCCTGAGTACCACAGCTCTATTGCCTGGATGCCCGCCACTGGTCATAGTGATGGATATGAATTATTATACCATAATTCTATGTTTGTGTATGAAGCTCATATGACCATATAAGGTTATATATTATGAACTGAACTTACAGCATGGGACCACATTTTGGTCGCATGCTGTAGGTTCAGGCAAACTGATTACAGGTCATAATAACTTTGGTTGCCCTGGCTACGAAATCATGATATACTGTATGTCACTAGTGGAAAATTACCAACTACGTGTCACTGTCTTCCTTCCTTGTTATGATCTGGGAACAAATCAATGAGTCCCACGACTTCTACTGTTATAATGTCACTGTCTTTCTTCCTTGTTATGATCTGGGAACAAATGAATGAGTCCCACGATCTTATACTGTCATAACTGTACTCTTTATATACATGTTCTCTTCCATCTTGGAAGAGAGAGAGATTTAGAAAGCTGCCACTAGGATGGTATGCTCACTGTCTGTCTTCCTTGTCTGCTCTCTTAAAATACAGCAATCTAAGATATACGTCCTTTGGCTCTTTGTCTTATTTTAATTATGGATTTATAGATCCATACTTGTTTAACTTTAATTAATTTATTTAACAATAATGGTCCTTTGAAGCCGCATACAGTTTGTCAATATTGGCCGACTGAGGGACGGAGTGTTGTGATAGAAAAATATTAATATCCAGTCAGGGTGAAGTCAACCATTTATTGAAGAAGATTCATCAGCATCAGAGAAACAGCATACAGCATACACAGCATAGAGAGCTCTGGCCTGCTGGCCAGAGCTTTGCCCTGTTGGGCAGAACTCCTCCTGAAGTGTCATATGGGACACCTTTTATACACCAAAGTGCTCTCCCTAGACGGAGATAGAATCTAAGCATCTATACTAGTACCATACAGTTTATAATAAGGCTGACTGGTTAAGTTGCAATGACCATGTATAGTATCACTTAGTACAGGTTTTATGCTGATGTGATACCCTCACAAATGTGAAGTAACCTTTTATTTTGGCATAAAATGATTGTGCACTTTATTATTTTAAGTCCAGTATGCTTATTATTTTTATTACTCTAATGGTTACAAGCCAAATAATATCAGTAGTGATCCACCACAGTGCACTTGAGATGGAGAGCCGGAACCTTTGTCTGCAGCAGGTGTTTCCCTTAGTTCCTCCTATAAGGTGTAGGTGCGTTCCCCTCCCCCCTTCAGATCAGCTTTGGGAAACACAAGAGATGGTTCAGTGTCCTCATTCCTGTGTACATTTCCTCTGTTTTTCAGGTTAGTACAACGTGAAAACAACACCAACTTAACTCATAAGATGTAGTGTTTATGTGAAGAGACTGTGCTGAGTTTTTATGAAGGTTTTGTGTGTTTAATATCGAGTTTAAAAGTCGGGAAAAAGTCCGCGAAATGAACGCTTGCAGGGTTGCATAATGGCTGCGGCCACGTTGAGAAGCCTTTGAAGTTGCCGCCTGCTTTGTTGTGTACTGCACAAGTTAACATGCTTGTTTCGTTTTATCCATGACATTTCCACTGTTGGTTGCCTGAACACTTGACAGAGATATGACTGGTGAAGGGTTGTGTAATCTTTAGATGCAGTTATATTCGTTTTATTTCACCACTTGGTGCTAAGGTGGTGAACACACAGTATATTTGCATTTGATATTTTCTATTTAGTATTTTGGTACTTCAACTATCTTTATTGATTAATGGCCTCATGTCAGAAGTGCATTTATAGAGGTTATAGTGTTTGAGTGTATTTGAATATGCTAATCTCCTTTTCAATTATTATTCCCTGTGTGATGATGTCAAATGGTTTTGAACAGACAATAGTCAACTACTGAAAATAGCTTTGAGCTAATAATGTGGCTTTATGCTGCACTGTGATTTTGAGCCTTGGTTTTATAGCAGATTCAACACTGTCAATCTAATGCACTAAGTAATGGTAGCTACTGTATATGGGACCAGTACAAATACTGAAGATGCACTTGGATGTATTTCAATGTGATATGATGACTAAGAGGTTTAATGGGAATATTGAAGCCAAAGGGTTATTGTATGTGGAAACAGTGTTATTGAGAAAGTGGACATACTGTGGACATACTGTATATGCAAATGTATTTTGAAGGGACAGCAGAACATACACACATCAGACATTCCATATTCACCTCCATACTCACCTGTAAGACACACACTCCAGTACACATAGTCACACATACAGTACACATAGTCACACATACATCATACCTACCCACCTGGTACACGCGCGCACACACACACACACACACACACACATACATACTTACCGACCTGTGAAAGAAAGAACAGTACACACACACACACACAAACACACACATTTCATACTTACATGTAGTTTGAACCTGAGAAAGGACTTTGTGAAAAAGAGACATTGTTGCAGTATGGGGAAATGATTTATTGAATGGATTTATTGTGATTTATTATTATTGATGTTGAATTGTGAATAAATGTGAGATCAGCTTTGGGAAACACAAGAGATGGTTCAGTGTCCTCATTCCTGTGTACATTTCCTCTGTTTTTCAGACCGCTACAAGAGAGGCATTGAACCCAACATATTCAATACTGTAACTGTGGTACCCGGCCCAGCTTGGGACCCGTTACAAATTGTGGGGGCTCGTCCGGGATCAGCGCCACCTGCTGGTGGGATGCTGATTCAGTGATACCAGAACCAGGAGACCAAGGTGACGAGACGTGACTGCAGTCCAGGAGTCAGCCAGTGGGTGTCCACAGGAGGAGATAAGGAAGAAGATCTCTCCAGGGAGCCGCACTGCTGAATTGGGACGCCACCGCACGCCAGTCACCGAGGAGCTACGCTGCTGGCCCACCAAGCCAGCATTCACCACAAGAAGACATCGCCCTACATCAGAGCCACGCGCACCATGTCTCAAGTGCGTAAGGAGCTGGTGTGGAGCATAAAAAGGAACTTGTTTAAGCTCTCAAGTGCCAACATCTACCAGATTGCCAAAGACCTTTCATCTGACACCAAGGACATCGAGCACTTGAGCCCGACTGATGATGAGGGATGCATGGACTACATCATCTCCTACATGCAGTCTGGAGCCCTGCTAGGAAGCGAGGATGAAGGCGTGGGCAAGCTGCTGATGCTGAGTGACGTGATATGCAAGATAATAATGGAGGAAGAATCGAATACGTCGTCAAGTGACGTTACACCACATGTGGAACCCAATACCAGCCCAACCCCTCCTTTTTCCAACCACACCTCACCAACCTCCAACTCCCAGGTTGACAGCAACATCATGCCACCCCATCCCCATTCAAACCCCCCTGTCAACACGGCCCCACCAGATCACGTGTCATTACCACCCCACCCCCAACACGACAGCACCTCCCAGCCAGTAGAGGAACTGAGAAAACTGTATGAGGAGCTGGGTAAGAAACTGAGACATTGTGAAGCTACAGCTGCCTCCCCTGCCCCTACACACAACCACCAAGGTGGGTCAGTGCCCTACCCCCCTCCACAGAACACACCAGAGAGAATGGTTCCCCTGAAGGACCTCCCCTACCTCCAGCGCAGAGAGTTCAAGGTACATGGGGGCCAAATTGGGGACCAGAGCTCTGACATCAGCTACAATAGCATCAGTAAGCAGATCGAGGAAGGAGTCAAAGATGGATTCGCAGACGCAGAGGTGGTCCGGGGCGTGCTGAGGATCATCAAACCGGGCACATTCAAGGACATGCTGTCAAACAAAGACGAGTTGGCCATCCCTGAACTCAAGGTCTTCCTCAGGTCCCATCTTGGTGAGAAGGCTACTACAGAGATGTTTCAGGAGCTAATGTGTGCCCGGCAAACTGAACACGAGTCACCTCAGCAGTTCCTGTACCGCATGATTGGACTCAAGCAGAGACTCCTTTTCCAGTCAAAGCATGCCAACACAGACATTTCCTATGATCCTAAGACCATCCAAGAGGTCTTCCTCAATACAATTTACCAGGGCCTGGGAGCAAAGCATGCAGACCTCCGACAGAGACTGAGGCCCCTCGTTTCAAACAGCCAAGTCACCGATGAAGAAATCCTCGGCCAAATGACAAAAATGATCAGCGACGAGAATGAACATCAGCGCAGACTTGGCCAGCTCCCGCGCCAAAAGACAACACAGGCCCACAGTGCCAAAGTGGAGACAGGAGATAAACAGACTGATGATAAGCCAAGAGGTCCCGCTGCAGACCACCAGAACCTCCAGACCATACAACAGCTCAGTGCGCAGGTGGAGACCCTGACGCAGCTGGTGGCCAGCTTAATGGATCACCAGGTAAACAACACCCAGATGGCCCATTCACTGCCCCTGCCAGCCCGAGTACTGCCCCAAACTCAGTCATACCACCCCGTCCAGCCACCGCCCAGTCACACCCCTCCCATGCCATCGCCATTTCACCATGCTCCATCACCCCACCCCTTCCAGTCACCCCCCAGTCGCATCCCCCAATCCTCCTTCCAAGCGAGGGGAAGGACATTTCGCTGTGCCAAATGTACAGAACAGAACCTGCAGGAGTGCAACCACTGCTTCGTGTGTGGAGAGACAGGACACCGGGCGGTGGGATGCTTGAAGAGGACCAGGTTTCAGGGAAACGAGAACCGGTCTCTGCCGAGGGACAGCCAAAGACCGGTGCACAGCCTCAGTCCCGACCAGTAAACCCCACCCCTAAACACCCACCAAGACTGCCCAAGAACCCCAAACCACAGACAACCCAAACCCTTACCTGCCAAAGTATCACCAGATGCCAAGCGCCCCTAATTGGAAAGAAAAGCCAACTGAAATGTTCGATTAATGGGCACCCAGCAACAGTCCTGTTTGACACCGGCTCACAGGTGAGCATAATTGACAGAACATGGGCTAGTGCTCACATCCCCAGCTACCCAGTGAGATCGCTGCAGGAGCTCCTCGAAACAGACCTGAAAGTCTATGCAGCTAATGGCCAAGTCATCCCATATGACGGGTGGGTGGAGCTCACCGTCAACCTCGCAGGAAATGACAACCCAAATCTCACTGTCCAAGCCCCCTTCCTCGTCAGCCAGTTGTCCCTACCCCAGCCCTTGCTAGGAGCCAACGTACTTGAACAGATCATCAAAAGACAAGAGTCCTCTGGTGCTGCGGTAGCCACCGTAGTCAGCCTCCTACGCAGTGCATTCGGAATGGAGGAAGAGCAAGCGGAGGCCATGGTCAACTTCATTCAGACCCCCCAAAAGACCTTCTGTGACCCAGCCACTGTGAGAGTGGGCAGAGACAATGTTGTCATTCCAGCAGGAAGTACAGTACATGTGTGGTGCAGGGTCCCCCCCAACTTTGACACTTCTGATCCCCTTGTCCTCTATGAGCCTGCAGAAGAGAACCCTGTTTTAGGAGAGCTAAGTGTGGGAGAAGGCCTCCTGGAAATCAACCACACACAGCGGCCTTATGTTAAAGTGCCCGTTTCCAACCACTCAAAGCATGAGGTCACCCTGCCCAAGAGAACGCCCCTAGGTGTCATTCAACATGTCACCAAGGTCCTAGAGACTGATGCAGCAGAGTCACACCAATCTAATGTCCCGCTGACACAGGTAACAGCAGAGGTTAACCACACCACCTCTCCCAGTGCAACCCCCGCTGAGCCCTGGCTGCCGCCTGTCGATGTCAGCCATCTGAGCCTTGAACAACAGCAGGTGGTGAAGAGAGTGCTCTGTGAGGAGTCTGGGGCTTTTGCTAAGGACAGTGGTGACATCGGTCGCATCCCCTCACTACAGATGGAGATCAGGCTCACGGACAACATCCCAGTGCAAAAGGCCTACGCATCGATCCCGAAACCACTCTACAAAGAAGTGAAGGAATATGTCCAGGACCTATTAGTGAAAGGATGGATTGTCAAGTCCCAGTCCCCCTATGCAGCCCCTGTCATATGTGTGAGAAAGAAGGATGGATCTTTGCGCCTGTGTATCGACTACCGTCTCCTAAACAACAAGACAGTGCCCGACCGTCATCCCCTTCCCCGGATCCAAGACCTCACTGACTCACTGGGAGGGTACGGGTGGTTTTCGATACTCGATCAGGGCAAAGCCTATCACCAAGGCTTTATTGCTGAAGGATCAAGGTACATGACAGCGTTCACGACCCCCTGGGGACTGTACGAGTGGGTCAGAATCCCCTTTGGGTTATCGAACGCCCCAGCAGCATTTCAAAGGAGCATGGAGGAGATGCTCGACTCACTCCGAGATGAATGCTGCATCCCCTACCTTGATGATGTGCTGTGTTTTTCTAAGTCCTTTGAAGAGCATGTACAAGTACTGCGCAATGTCCTCCAAGCCCTTCAGCGCCATGGCGTCAAACTGAAGCCAGAGAAATGTGAACTGTTCCGCAGAGAGGTTCGATATGTTGGCCGGTTGGTGTCTGCAGACGGGGTGAGAGTGGATCCCAAAGACCTGGAGGCAGTGCGGGTACTGAAACAGAGAACACCAAAGACAGTCGGAGACGTCAGACAAGTACTAGGCTTCCTGAGCTACTACAGAAGCTACGTGCCAGATTTCTCACGAATAGCCCAGCCCCTGTATGACCTGCTCAAGGTACAGTCTGACACCCCCCCGTCCAAAGCCTCACGAGGGAAGACTAAATCTCCCCAACAGTCCTCCCGCACCCCAGTTGAGTGGAAGGAGAAACACCAGCAGATCTTGGAACGCCTTGTAGACACGCTGATGGAACCCCCAGTGCTGGCGTACCCAGACTTCAATCAACCTTTCACCCTACATACAGATGCGTCCCAAAAGGGCTTGGGAGCAGTCCTTTATCAACACCAGGATGGAAAGCTGAGAGTGATTGCTTACGGGTCACGCACACTGACACCAGCGGAACAGAACTACCACCTGCACAGCGGTAAGCTTGAGTTCCTGGCATTAAAATGGGCCGTATGTGATAAATTTAGAGACTATTTGTTCTATACCCCTCATTTCACTGTCTTCACGGACAATAATCCGCTCACATATGTCCTAAGTACTGCCAAGCTCAACGCAGTAGGCCACCGGTGGGTGGGACAGCTTGCTGATTTCCGTTTCGACATCAGATATCGGCCAGGCAAGAGCAACATCGATGCCGACACCCTATCTCGTTGCCCCCTTGACATTGAAAACCTCATGACAGCGTGCTCTGAGGAGCTATCAGACGAGGCTGTGTGTACTGTATGGGAAGGAGCCCGCAGAGCCGAACAGGGAGACGTTGCCTGGGTAGCAGCCCTCAGCTTAACATCCCAAACCCAGCCCCACATGGAACCACTGCAAGCGATCAGCCATGATGAGCTAGTGAAAGAACAGAGAGCAGACCCTGCAATTGGAAAGGTCATGGAGTTAAAGGAGAACAACACCCCACCGACAGAGTGCAACAAAGGGAACTGTGACACAGACACCATGAGACTCTTGAGGGAGTGGGGCAAGTTACACATAGAGGACGGCCTACTCTACAGGAAGACCATAGGTCGAAGACAGCTGGTCTTGCCCGCCACCTACAGACCACTGGCTCTCACCTACCTGCATAACAACATGGGCCATGTCGGTGTTGAAAAAGTCCTGACTCTAGCAAGAGAGCGCTTCTACTGGCCGTTCATGAAGAGAGAAATCGAAGAATACATCACCAGAAAGTGCCCTTGTCTGAAACAGAAAAAGCCCACTGTGCCTGAAAGAGCGCCCATGGGCAGTATTACATCAAACTATCCCCTTGAGCTGGTGTGTATCGACTTCCTGCACCTGGAAACCTCCCGCGGTGGATGTGAGTACATTCTCGTTGTATTAGATCACTTCACCAGGTTTGCGCAGGCCTACCCCACCCGTAACAAAGCTGGCAAGACGGCCGCCGACAAGCTGTTTAATGACTTTATCCCCAGATTTGGCTATATGTCTAAACTCCACCATGACCTTGGGCGGGAGTTTGAAAACGAGCTGTTCAAGTCCCTGAAACAGTTCGCCGGAGTTGGCCACTCCAGGACCACTCCCTATCACCCCCAGGGTAACCCTGTGGAGAGGCTGAACCGCTCACTTTTGCAGATCCTCAGGACCCTGGGAGAGAAAGAAAAAGCTAACTGGAAAGATCACCTGCCCCAGGTGGTCCATGCATATAATTGCACAAAGCACGAGGCCACAGGCTTTTCCCCTTATTACTTGATGTATGGCCATCATCCCCGTCTCCCTGTCGACCTCCTCTTTGGCCTCATAGCGGAGGGAGAAGCTGAGACCCACAGAGGATATGCTGAAAAGTGGAAAGGAAAAATGATCGAGGCATATCGAATAGCCAGCGAGAACAGTCAGCAGTCCAGCTCTAAGGGAAAGAAGTACTATGACAAGAGGTGCAGAGGTGTGACTCTTCAGCCTGGAGACAGAGTCCTTGTGCGAAACCTCAGTGAGAGAGGTGGTCCTGGTAAACTAAGGTCCTACTGGGAGCAGACCATCTACACTGTGAAAGAGCAGGTTGGAGACAATCCTGTCTACAAAGTGGCCCCTGAGACAGGAAACCGCCCCACTCGCACTCTGCATAGGAACCTGCTACTACAAGTGAATGACCTGCCATTTGAGCCACCACAGGGCCCAGTCACCAACACACGTGAGTCACACAAGAGAACTAAGAGACGCAAAGAACCCCCAAAACCTACAGAACAGACACAGAGCCCAGATGCAAGTGACTCTGAGGAAGAGGAAGGTGTGTACCGTTACTGGCTGCGGGTGCCCAGAGGTATCTGCAGTTGTAACCTATCAGATGACGACTTCCCAGATCAAAACGTAACCCACGAGCAACAAAGAAATCATGAGCAGAGTGAGACTCACCAGGAAGAGCGTGTCCATGTCGAACCTGAACAAGCTGAACCTGAACAAGAGAGAGAAAGCGTCACAGAAGAGAGAGAAAGCGTCACAGAAGAGGAACAGGAAGTACAGAGTGAGACTGAACAGGATGTGGATCAGCCTCAGCACCACGGTGACCAAGAGATACCTGAAGCAGTCGGCGAGGAGGAAGACATCGCAGAGCCTCAGCCTGAAGGTCAACTACCTCCCAGACACTCCACCAGGGTGAGACGGCCTAACTATGTGTTTACTTACCCTTCTCTTGGCCAACCAGCTTACCAGCCCCGTCCCACCGTGAATGCAGTTGGAGTCCATCCGATGCAGTGGACCCAGATGTGCTACCCCCAGCCCTATCCCCTTCCCTTTCAGCCCCCAATGCCCGCATCCATCACTCAATACCCATACCCATTCCCACTCACCACATATCCCATTCACTGTTTCTGAACTGAACTGAGACACAGCAAAGACTGTACACACACTTGCGAGCACGAACAGTACTAAAGTGCCACGAACTATACAGCACACTAAGGACATTCGAATGCTTTATTGTGTTCTTTTTCTTTTACTATGTACACGGTTGAGAGTGAAACTTGAACTTTGGGGTTTTCTATTATTAAGGTCAAGTGTCAGGAGCCACTTTTGTTTGTCGGGGAGTGTGTGATACCCTCACAAATGTGAAGTAACCTTTTATTTTGGCATAAAATGATTGTGCACTTTATTATTTTAAGTCCAGTATGCTTATTATTTTTATTACTCTAATGGTTACAAGCCAAATAATATCAGTAGTGATCCACCACAGTGCACTTGAGATGGAGAGCCGGAACCTTTGTCTGCAGCAGGTGTTTCCCTTAGTTCCTCCTATAAGGTGTAGGTGCGTTCCCCTCCCCCCTTCAGATCAGCTTTGGGAAACACAAGAGATGGTTCAGTGTCCTCATTCCTGTGTACATTTCCTCTGTTTTTCAGGTTAGTACAACGTGAAAACAACACCAACTTAACTCATAAGATGTAGTGTTTATGTGAAGAGACTGTGCTGAGTTTTTATGAAGGTTTTGTGTGTTTAATATCGAGTTTAAAAGTCGGGAAAAAGTCCGCGAAATGAACGCTTGCAGGGTTGCATAATGGCTGCGGCCACGTTGAGAAGCCTTTGAAGTTGCCGCCTGCTTTGTTGTGTACTGCACAAGTTAACATGCTTGTTTCGTTTTATCCATGACATTTCCACTGTTGGTTGCCTGAACACTTGACAGAGATATGACTGGTGAAGGGTTGTGTAATCTTTAGATGCAGTTATATTCGTTTTATTTCACCACTTGGTGCTAAGGTGGTGAACACACAGTATATTTGCATTTGATATTTTCTATTTAGTATTTTGGTACTTCAACTATCTTTATTGATTAATGGCCTCATGTCAGAAGTGCATTTATAGAGGTTATAGTGTTTGAGTGTATTTGAATATGCTAATCTCCTTTTCAATTATTATTCCCTGTGTGATGATGTCAAATGGTTTTGAACAGACAATAGTCAACTACTGAAAATAGCTTTGAGCTAATAATGTGGCTTTATGCTGCACTGTGATTTTGAGCCTTGGTTTTATAGCAGATTCAACACTGTCAATCTAATGCACTAAGTAATGGTAGCTACTGTATATGGGACCAGTACAAATACTGAAGATGCACTTGGATGTATTTCAATGTGATATGATGACTAAGAGGTTTAATGGGAATATTGAAGCCAAAGGGTTATTGTATGTGGAAACAGTGTTATTGAGAAAGTGGACATACTGTGGACATACTGTATATGCAAATGTATTTTGAAGGGACAGCAGAACATACACACATCAGACATTCCATATTCACCTCCATACTCACCTGTAAGACACACACTCCAGTACACATAGTCACACATACAGTACACATAGTCACACATACATCATACCTACCCACCTGGTACACGCGCGCACACACACACACACACACACACACATACATACTTACCGACCTGTGAAAGAAAGAACAGTACACACACACACACACAAACACAAACACACACATTTCATACTTACATGTAGTTTGAACCTGAGAAAGGACTTTGTGAAAAAGAGACATTGTTGCAGTATGGGGAAATGATTTATTGAATGGATTTATTGTGATTTATTATTATTGATGTTGAATTGTGAATAAATGTGAGATCAGCTTTGGGAAACACAAGAGATGGTTCAGTGTCCTCATTCCTGTGTACATTTCCTCTGTTTTTCAGACCGCTACAAGAGAGGCATTGAACCCAACATATTCAATACTGTAACTGTGGTACCCGGCCCAGCTTGGGACCCGTTACACTGACACAGAGGAGAAGTGGAGGTCACAGTCCATGGTTGTCAGCTGTTAGATTGACAGCAGCAGGTACATCTAAATGTAGTAGCCTAGTGAGATTTTCTTGTAGACTACATACAGTACACTTATTTGTTACACTATAAATATTACTACCACATTCCATCCTTTTTTTTTTGTGAATGAATACTCTATTCATTTACATACAACAGGATATTTATAGAGTGCCAAATCAATAGACCTTTCAGACAATTACATGTTGATATAGCAATTTAAATAATTAATTCATGATTTCCACATGATAGCTATATGTTAAATAGCTATACGTCCGCGTTCCACGGCTAACACCTTTGACTTAAGGTATTACACGTCCGAGTTCTATACGGCAAACACCTTCTATCATGCAAGGTATTTCTAGTCTACCACGGTTCCCCCGTGAAGCTATAATTAAATAGCACCCTGAGTTACACAGGTACTGTTTTTTTCTTTTCTTAAACAGAACTTTTCCGCTGAGATATGAGAAAGTTAGAATTTAGTAAATGTGAATCTATATTTGTTTGTACTTTGAAACTCTGTTTTACAAAATCAAGAGCCCGCATGTACTCCCGTCTGACTCAAGCGTTTTCCTTGACAGTCACCACGTTCCCGGAGCTGCCTGACAACTCTTCAATGTTGAAACAACAGAGTTTAGACTATAAAACCAAATATTCTTACATTAGTGGCAAATGCCTTGTTGACTCATATTTTAGATCTCAACTTTTAGCTAATATTATTCCTATATAAATTACTCAGCTTCATATCAAACATATAATTGTTGTAGTCTTCATGGCGTTGTCCTCCATCTGCCCATCTTCATTTGGCTTATGGCCTGTGGTGGTTAATGTCTCTGCTTCTGTTGGATCTCCACTGGGCTGGGGGGCTCCAGTTCAGTGGCTCTCACACCGCATGTGTGTCTCCTTGGCTTCGTCCCCTCCTACTGTGGCAAAAGTCATGTTGGTGTTCGACATGGTGTCGATTTCGTCACCTCCGCTGTCAGTCTGTGTTGTTTCTTGGTGCCCGACTTGCTCTCCATGTTGGTGAATAGCAATCTGCCCTCCTTGTCACCACAGGCTGCAGTCATCACAAGATTATTGTTAATCTGTGAGGTCTCGACCTTGTAGATCTGCTTGAAAGTCAGTTCTTGCTGGTTTTGCATAGCTTGCAAGTTGCTTCTGTAGCGGTCTCCTCTTTGTTCTTCATGGTGGTGGACCTGCTTTAGGTCTGCTTTCAAAAATCTCCTTTCCAAAAATGTTCCTTCAACCCAGAGTTCTTTTGACCAAGTATCCATCTATGGTAAAGATGAAATATTGGTCCCTTCGTGGTCGCCAACTGTGATAGAAAAATATTAATATCCAGTCAGGGTGAAGTCAACCATTTATTGAAGAAGATTCATCAGCATCAGAGAAACAGCATACAGCATACACAGCATAGAGAGCTCTGGCCTGCTGGCCAGAGCTTTGCCCTGTTGGGCAGAACTCCTCCTGAAGTGTCATATGGGACACCTTTTATACACCAAAGTGCTCTCCCTAGACGGAGATAGAATCTAAGCATCTATACTAGTACCATACAGTTTATAATAAGGCTGACTGGTTAAGTTGCAATGACCATGTATAGTATCACTTAGTACAGGTTTTATGCTGACACAGAGGAGAAGTGGAGGTCACAGTCCATGGTTGTCAGCTGTTAGATTGACAGCAGCAGGTACATCTAAATGTAGTAGCCTAGTGAGATTTTCTTGTAGACTACATACAGTACACTTATTTGTTACACTATAAATATTACTACCACATTGTTCAGGCTGTTTAGCCATGGTTCACTCTCTCCCCCGGTGGAACAATGTTGCAACACGTATGAAAAAGTACCAGCCAGGAAAATCTCTACATTGCTGTATTTTCAGACAAAGGTTTTTATTGGACAACAGTGTTATCTGAGTTTAGGATTAATGTGGAACCTGCGTGGACATCCGGGAGCAGCGGACCGTGTTGGACCATCGGACACAAGAGGTTGGATACTCCCCCGGTCCCTGTCTGCGCCTGGATCTCTGCGCCTGTCAAATTCCTAAGTTATTAAGATAAGTACATATTTACTTAGTCCCCGTAACGTGTCGTGTCTTTGAATTTTGAATTAACGATGTTAATGTAATGATAATTGAGATGATTTTGACTTATGTGTTCTCCCTCCGTCGGAGGAGTCGGAAAGCTCCTAATAATGTTTTGGTTTGACACGCGTCGTAAATTAACCCTTATCTGCTATAGATATAGAATGGTCGTAAAACTCTTTGTTTCATCTTTGAAAGGTTCAGGGTGTGTGTACAAACTCCCTATTCTATTTTTATCTATTTATCTGTTTGGTCTCGCTCTCTCGTTGTGATGAGGAAGCAGAGACAAATATTTTCAGACTTTAACTTTTTCGGTACAGTCGTTGTCTTTTGTCTGGACCCACAAGTGAATTTGCAACTCATCTTGTTGAATGGTCATTATATGTTTGGCTTATAACCTAGGGCAAGAACTTCTAGTCAGCCTGAATTTAACGAGTACTTCTAGTCAGTTGTGGTTATAGCTTGTTTGTCTGGACCATATGAATGGTCAGTATTTGTCAGTTTGTTACTGTTATGTTCACTGTACCGATAATACTGTGTTTATTTAGGTCTCTCACTTTCATGGCTTGGCCCAGCCATTGGAAATTGAGAAACAATATTTTATCTTTAAGACTATATGTTACTGATCAGTTCTGTTTTCTGTAATGAATAATATTTAAAAAAAAAGTTCTCTGAGAAATTAAAGTTAAGATTTAAGACTAAGAATAACTAACTCAAATTATGATGTCTAAATTAATTTAAACTATTGTAACATTAAGATTTTAGAGCCTTCCATATGACTATGGTTGTGTTTACAGTATTGATAATTCCTGTTTACTCTATCTGTCCCTCACTCCCTTGCTGCAGTCGCGATGCAGGTGGGGGAGTCAGGAACACCTAAATTAATTTAATATGTTGTAATGTTACGTTTTAAAACCTACCAGAGGCTTCTGGCTGTGTCTGAGTATAAATTGTCATTTATTTGATGACTTCTCTGTGAGAATGAGTTTACTGTAGCCTACTGTATGTGTGTGCGAGCAGAAGTGTGCGTGTGGGTGCTGCTTCAGTAACCCCCCCCCCCTCTCTGACTCCCATCTCTGTGAGCATGAGTGTGTGTGCGCGTGCGTGCGTGCGTGCACGTGTGTGTGTGTGTCTGTGTGTGTGTCACTCCCTCTCCCCCACTCTTGTGTTGTGTGAGTGTGTGACTGTGGGCCAAGGCCACATTATTTTTGTGTGATATCTGTTGTTTTGGGAACACGAGAGTGTTTTGACCTCCTCTCTTAGTTTTCAACAACATTCTGATTGTTTACTGTCTAAAGTATTTTGTTTAATTGTTCTGTTCTCTTACTGTTAAAAACTTCATTACCCATACATCTCTTGTTTTGGAATGTCATGTCCCCTGGTTACCATAACAACCTTTAGACCCCATTGCTGGGAAGGACACAAGGTCGCTTCTCGCCCTTAAGGCGTATTACTGGTACTAGACACAGTGTCTAGCAACTCTCCCCATTCCCGACTGGTACTGTATAGTGCCCTTTTCATTGATTTAAATAATTTAAATTATTTTATTTAACTTCTATGTCACATCTATATTGATGGGCCAAAACGGGGGAGTGTTTAAGGATTAATTTTGATTTAATTTTGATTTGTTTTTGATTAATTTAATTTGGTTTTTCATTGATTTAAGATTTATGATTTCAATTTTAAACTTAATTTGAAATATTTCTGTTTACATGGGCTGAGGCGGAGACTGGATGGAGAGGACTTGCAGTGTGGGGAGGGAGGAATCGGGTCACCGGAAAACCACCTGACTGAGGCGGAGTGCAGACGAACCACAACCTGAGGCCAGGCCAGCAGTGCATGCCATCCCACCGCGTCGGCACGAGTAAAATCGTGCCTGGTCGGTGAGTTTCTGTTGCACTGTTGAAGTTATGCCATGTAGTAGTACAAACGCTACCTGAAGAATTAAATTGTTATGAACAAATGACTGGCCAAGGTTTCGTCCCCCGTAGGAAACACCTGAGAAAGAAGAAGAGACCCAGAAGAACCCACAGCAACTGCATGTCCTCACCTCACGTCTCTCCAAGCCCCACCGTCATCATCACCATCATCGTCATCATCGTCATCCGATCACTGGACTTAAGGACTTTTTAATTCATATTTTCTTTTTTCATTCTTTATTCTTTTTTTTATTTGTTTATTCAATTTTAATTCTGTCTTCATTCATCTGTACAAACGATGAAATATTGTGTCAAGTTTCTTTAACTTTAAGGATTTATTAGTTCCCTTTAAAAAAATATATATTATTACAGTGCTTTTTGAAAATTTGAATTTCTAAATATTATTAAAGTCTTCATATTATTATTATTATTACCCTGATAAAATGTTTAATGTGGAGGTCATATGAACCTCATACAAAAATTAAAAGGGTAGATTGATGGATATGAATTATTATACCATAATTCTATGTTTGTGTATGAAGCTCATATGACCATATAAGGTTATATATTATGAACTGAACTTACAGCATGAGACCACATTTTGGTCGCATGCTGTAGGTTCAGGCAAACTGATTACAGGTCATAATAACTTTGGTTGCCCTGGCTACGAAATCATGATATACTGTATGTCACTAGTGGAAAATTACCAACTACGTGTCACTGTCTTCCTTCCTTGTTATGATCTGGGAACAAATCAATGAGTCCCACGACTTCTACTGTTATAATGTCACTGTCTTTCTTCCTTGTTATGATCTGGGAACAAATGAATGAGTCCCACGATCTTATACTGTCATAACTGTACTCTTTATATACATGTTCTCTTCCATCTTGGAAGAGAGAGAGATTTAGAAAGCTGCCACTAGGATGGTATGCTCACTGTCTGTCTTCCTTGTCTGCTCTCTTAAAATACAGCAATCTAAGATATACGTCCTTTGGCTCTTTGTCTTATTTTAATTATGGATTTATAGATCCATACTTGTTTAACTTTAATTAATTTATTTAACACATAGACCCTACCAAATGATACAGTAAAGCCTCCAGCAGTGAGAGTCAGGGAAGGGTGGGATTTGCATTGTTGCATATAAATGCAACCTTTTATTGTATGGGACGTAAAATGCTAATATCCTATATCTAAATTGCCTAATAGGTCAGCGATGGGCCGATGTCACAAACGTAACATCCGAACTTGCGAGGCACACCGTTGCTCCGATCGGCACCAAACTTGAAACAAACACTGTTCAGGGGAATGCCATGGGAATAGTCACACCAGGGGCCACATGCAGGCTCCAATCCGCAAAATTCAAAAGTTACACAGTTGAGCGTTAAAGCTAGCTTTGACTCTGGACATTATCAGAAGTCAGCCACCTTTAAATCCACACATTGGCTTCAACACTGCTGCAGTCCACACAAAGCATTTAGCCACAGGCCCAGCTGCTGGCATATGCAAATGTTCTGCAAAAAGGCATTAATGTAATTGGCGGTTGTGAGTGTGTTCATATTTTAAAGCACTGCACGTCAGTTGAGACATAAAAATCTGGCCTTCTTATTGCTGTCCATCTTTCAACTGGGAATGGAAATGAAGCAGATTAGGGCTAACGTATGATCAGATGCCGGCGACTCCGTCATTAAATTTATGTCCAGTATGCTCTCTATTAGTCTTATTAATGTCTTTACATACGTGTCTGTAATAGTGTGATATCTCTGTTCCCTCCTCCCTCTTTCCATTCATCCCTCTTCATCTTTCTCTGATTCCCCCTCTCTCTCTCTGTCCATCCATCTGTCCCTTCTATTGGTCTTTACATAGAGGTATGTCTGTAATAGTGTGATAGCTCTCAGTCCATTCATCCTTATATGTCTGATCATCACAACAGGCTTGACAAAAGGCAGTCAGGCTGCGGGTTAGAGAGAGGGCAGAGGGTAAGAGAGAAAGATGCTTTGAGCGTGGGACATCCCTCCCACCCTCCCTCCTCATCTATCCCTCTCTCCCCCCTCTCTCTCCTTCTCTACCCACCAATCCTTCTCTCCCTGGGCAGGGGTGTCGCACCAAATTCTGGGCCCTGGGTACAAGGATTCACCCGCACAATTATTTTGTGCTTTAACTATTTAAAAATAGCAGATATACAAGCTCACAGCGTGAAAAATCGTGAACATTTGTGCAAGTCTTTGAATATTTCAAATCCTTATAAGGTTTTTCGAAAAACCTCTGTTTCTATGTCAGTGGTGCTTGAACCTTTTCACGTGAAGGACCCCCAAAATGATATGTATTTGGCCACGGACCCCCATCTCAAAATATGTAGTTCCAGGGACCCCCCAGCAGCAACATTTTAGTTACAAATGTTTGCTTAAAAAATACATATATTCAAAGATTTGCACACATTTTCACAACTTTTCAAAAAATAGCAGATCTACAAGCTCGCAGCGCTGCGCTATTTTTCAATAGCTAAAGTATAAAACAATTAGGGCCCCTCCACCTTGGGCCCCAGTAACTCAGTCCCACTTTTCCACCCCTTGTGACACCCCTGCGTGGGACATCCCTCTCACCCTCCCTCCTCATCTATCCCTCTCTCCCCCCTCTCTCCCTCTCTCCCCAACAATCCTTCTCTCCCTGGGCGTCACCCCGATCCCTCGATCTCTTCCTCCCTCCTCATCCATCCCTCCTCACCCATCCCTCTATCCTTCCCTCAGTTCTCTTCTAATGCTCCCTTCCTCCCACTCTCTCTTTATCGTCCCTCTCCATCCCTCCCTCTCTCTCTCCAATGCTCTTTAGTTCAAAAGCCCCATCAAGGAGATTATCCTGTGATCCCCATTACAGAAAAACATGCCTGACATTTAAATATTAATATTCAAATTAAAACATAATTTATGGTATTAACTGTCTGCTCGGTGAGTGTGTGGCTTTTTTTGGTGTGATTTACAGAGACATTAGTTTAGCTCCTCCCCCACACACCTCTAATGACCCTAGGGTTTGGTAATTGGATCGGAGGGAAGACGTTTGCGCAACATGAAATGTGGGAAATTCGGGAAGGAAGTCAGTTCTGACAAATCCTTCAAGGTCCAACGTGTAAAAGTTGGGGGCACAAATCTTTCTTTGGCAAAGGTGCTACATTTCCCCACATTCCTATATATCTGTTCTCAAACCAGTTCATCTTCATTACAACATATTATACATATCTATCTATTAATTATACATTTGTGAAATTGACATGTGGCAGCAGCAGCAGCAGCAGCAGCACTGGTACAACATGGCTGGCCCTGGAAGTCATTTCTTTAAAGATAGTGTTCTATGCTTTAGGACAGTAAAAAGGAAAAGGAAATGCAGGCAGAAAGGAGTGATATTTATTAAATTGTCCTATGTTTTTAGTATAATAATTATCATATAAAACAATAATAAAAACAATTATTCCTTGTAATATATATAGCCTAGTACATATTATGCACTCTTCTGCCTTTAAGTTAAATCATTTTCGACATTAAGTATGTGATTAGAATTAAGATACACCTAAAAATGGTATTAGAATATGTTTTCAGCGTTGTTGAAGTTACATAAAAGCCATTTAATTCAAAATATATAAAACCTATTAGTAGGGCAGGAGAGAGGGGTCTACCAGCACCCCAATGACATGTTTTCGAAACCTGTTTTTTTTGGACCGTTATGATGTCTAGTTATGATTTCTGCTTGTTGCCGTCGCCAACTAATACCCCATGGGGTTCATTTTTAACCTTTTCTCACAACTATTCCCGATCTGAACCATACAATGGTCATAACAGAAAATGCCATAACGCTTGATGTAAACAACCTACAGGGACAAATGAACACACTTTTCTATATGATTTTGATCCAGGGAATTCATTAAAGTGGTTATTTTTAACATATATGCACATCTTGACCCTATTTCAGGACAGAAACGGTGAAAAATAACCCAAAAATGTTCAAAACACGTCTATACTTCTCTTTGTACAGATAAATTAAGGTGTATTCTTTTGATACCACAGGCTTTTTAGGACCCTTATGATGTCTAGTTATGATTTCTGCTTGTTGCCGTGGTCAACTAATGTCCCATGGGGTTCATTTTTAACCTTTTCTCACATATCCCCAATTAGTGTGGGGATTTAGGGGAGCAAATGCTAATTTCGTGCAATTTTGACTTAAAGCGCGAAATTTTGCACAGATGTAGCCCAGGGCTTGCTCTAATGATTTAGCTAGGGCGCCCGAGTCTGCGACCTTCGGGGTCGCCACAGCGGTCAAATCAAGTTGGGCTTCCATTGACTTTCTATACAGGAGGAAAATACCCAGAAAAATATTTTTTTTCTGGGTATTTAAGGAGGATCTGAGGGGTCTAACTAGGGGTTTGTCATGATGCTGAATCCATTGCAGGCATTTGTTTTGCACAAAAAACATTCTGTGGGCTAGAAATGGCCTCAGAAAACAATACACGTATGGGTGAGTATTCATGTTAGTCGGAGGCCTTAGGGTTTTTTTTTCTTGTGCTAATCAGTCTAAAAGTTCAAAATTTTGCACAGATGTAGCTCAGGGCATGTTCTAATGATTTAGCTAGGGCGCCCGAGTCTGCGACCTTCGGGGTCGCCACAGCACCCACACAACTCTGAAAAGTGATGACTCATCACTTTTCATCACTAAAGTCGATGGGAGCCCAACTTGATTTGGCCGCTGTGGCAACCCCGAATGTCGCAGACTCGGGCGCCCTAGTTAAATCATTAGAGCATGCCCTGAGCTACATCTGTGCAAAATCTTGAACTTTTAGACTGATTAGCACGAGAAAAAAAAACCCTAAGGCCTCCGACTAACATGAATACTCACCCATACGTGTATTGTTTTCTAAGGCCATTTCTAGCCCACTGAATGTTTTTTGTGCAAAACAAATGCCTGCAATGGATTCAGCATCATGACAAACCCCTAGTTAGACCCCTCAGATCCTCCTTAAATACCCAGAAAAAAAATCTTTTTCTGGGTATTTTCCTCCTGTATAGAAAGTCAATGGAAGCCCAACTTGATTTGACCGCTGTGGAGACCCCGAAGGTCGCAGACTCGGGCGCCCTAGCTAAATCATTAGACCAAGCCCTGGGCTACATCTGTGCAAAATTTCGCGCTTTAAGTCAAAATTGCACGAATTTAGCATTTGCTCCCCTAAATCCCCACACTAATTGGGGATATGTGAGAAAAGGTTAAAAATTAACCCCATGGGACATTAGTTGACCACGGCAACAAGCAGAAATCATAACTAGACATCATAAGGGTCCTAAAAAACCTGTGGTATCAAAAGAATACACCTTAATTCATCCGTACAAAGAGAAGTATAGACGTGTTTTGAACATTTTTGGGTTATTCTTCGCCGTTTCTGTCCTGAAATAGGGTCAAGATGTGCTTAAATGTAAAAAATAACCACTTTAATGAATTCCCTGGGTCAAAATCATATAGAAAAGTGTGTTCATTTGTCCCTGTAGGTTGTTTACATCAAGCGTTATGGCATTTTCTGTTATGACCATTGTATGGTTCAGATTGGGAATAGTTGTGAGAAAAGGTTAAAAATGAACCCCATGGGGTATTAGTTGGCGACGGCAACAAGCAGAAATCATAACTAGACATCATAACGGTCCAAAAAAAACAGGTTTCGAAAACATGTCATTGGGGTGCTGGTAGACCCCTCTCTCCTGCCCTACTATATGGAAGATTTGATAGGGACTTTCTTTTACCAGTGATATTGTGGAAAAAAAAGTGGAGGAAGATCACATGAAAAATAAAAAGATTACGCACATGACTCTTATCTCAGAACATGATCAGAAGCCCTGCAATTACTGCACTTGTCAAAAAGGTTTAGGTTCATCACTTTAAATGATAGGGAAATTAACTCGCTGAAAGGCTCTCTCCTTCCCTCGCTCTGACAAAAGGAAGGAAGAAAGACATGATGGGCAGCTTGAAGAAAGAGAGAACAGAGGAAAAATAGCAGCCGCTTGACCCTGTGAATAGCAAGGTTCTGTCTTTGACAGAAACACATGTCAACACTCGCTCCTGTCCTACGCTTTCTTGTCCTCTCCAGTCCTCTCTCCTCTTGCCCAGCCCTCCCCCACCTCCACCCCCAACCCCTCTCTCTCTCTCCTGTTAGCTCCTCATCCTCCCTCCCTCTTCAACGCCAGTGTCTCGCTGCATGTGAGTAGATGAGCAGCATCATGTCACAGGGGCTGAGAGGGACTCTCTGATGCTGACAGCTAACCAGTAATTACAGACAATCAACTAAATGGACAATAATTACACAGGCAAGGGTGGGGGCTGTGGATCAGCAGGCTATAAGGAGTTTGAATCTGACTCTCGGCTGTTGCCTGTCATTTAATCATATGTCCCCAGTACTGTTTCTATATTCAGTTCTAATTTTATGCAAACATATTGGCTGGTATTTAATATGAATCTGCTTTTTTTATCCCATATAACCAGTAAGACGCCCTAAGGGCGAGAAGCGACCTCGTCCTAAAGGGCTAGGTTGCGCACATGGGTGCGTGCACATGGGCGCGTGCACATGGCTGCTTTGGCATTTATACCCTTCTGCTGAGCTGGTCGAGTCATAACTGTGATTTCAGAACAGGTCAGCTATATCCATATATGGAGTCCGTGAGGTCAGACGTAGAGGTAATGCTCCATATATGGAGATCTAGGCGATGATCCAGTCGTCTCCATGTATGGAGATCCAGGTGATGATAGTCAGCAGTCTTGATTTGCAAATGAATTCTGTCTTGGCCATAAGGAGCGTCCAAATATGGGCATTCCCAGCTATACACTTAATATTGATGACATCGGGACAGGGATCTCCATACCTGTATGTGTGACTTGTGTCGCGTCAACCACACTAGACTGACACAATATGTCCATATATGGGCATTCCCAGATATGGGCTTTATATTGATGGGCATAAAATGGATTCTATTATTATGGTTGGCCTAACAGGGCATCCTCTGGGAATCAGACGCAGAGGTCAGCTCCATATATGGAGAACTAAGTGATGATCCAGTCGTCTCCATGTATGGATAGTATTGAATAAAACATTTTAGACATTTTAGACTAAAGAAAAGTATAACATTTGTTTTAAATGTAACCAAACCATATGGAGTATGGACACAACTAAATTAGTGTCAGGTTATTGATCCATAATTACTATTACTATTATTAATTTCACCATGATGAAAAGAAAATAACAGACATTCACATTGTTGTGTATGTATGTGACTATGTGTACTTGCTAGTGAAGCTGGAGGATAAGACAGAGTGGCTTGTCCACAAGGGACCCAAGTATGGAGGGAGAGGTGGTAAGTGGTGGTGGATGCTCGCCATATGAGCTCTAACTGGACGTAAGGGACAAGAAATTAGATGCACTTTTTACAAGAACAGAAGCCAAAGAAGCATTCATGTTGAAATAACATTGAACAGTTGGAGCCATGCAGTACTTTTTCAGTTGTAGCCATGCAGTATTTACAGTACAAACCAGTACAAAATAAAAATGCAAACGTTTTAAAGCTTTGGTTGACAACATGATATTATGGGTAATAATTAAATAAATACATGTATTTTTGTTTGTATGATTTTACTTGGAAATGAATGGTAGATGACTAATTATTTTGAAATTCATTGTCAATTTGTCACTGATACTGAAAACGTCTTCCTTTTCTTCTTATAGAGCGATTCTAAAACCATAGATGTCAAGGGGAGCAAGACAGTTTCAGATTTTGTCAAAGCTGGTGGCACTCACTATGACGGCCCTGTTAATAATTGTCATGGCGCAGCTCGCCGAATGGTGCCCTGATAAATACCATGGTGCTGGACAGAGGTCAGGCAAAGTGTGCCGTCTCCACACTGGATCATGCTCCAAAGTCATATAACATTTCCATAATCTTTACTGTCAAAAAATGCAATGTGTTCTGTTATGAAATTGTACTCTTTTCTATTGCAAACTGGTAATAAACTCTTCAATCAATCAATCAATCAATCAATGTAAGTTTGTATGTTAATTGGAAAAATAAAATATAACCCTGATGTTGGTGTGGGACCTCAGTCACTAGTTTATGGTTTACTGACCAGGAAAACAAACTACCTGTAACAGCCCCCCGGATTGGTAGTGGACGAGAATGATGAGACAGTAGAGTTCCAAACAGATGCTGCTTTATTGTGGTGAAGCACCATGAAAGGCACTGTTAGCACCGTGAAACTATAGACAAAATAAAACAAAATATGCATTAACATCGAGTCTATAGTAACACAACAATACAATAAAGTATATAGTCATTAAACAAGACTAAGATGTGTGTACTCAAGGCATTTTTGTTTAATCTATCAACAGCCCACCCAGCTCATAAAATCTAGTTCCATTCCATTGTAACCAAATGTCCTGTATGACGTTGATGGGACTTTTTTTTCGCATTTTTTCCGGCAGAGCAGGCCTCTCATTCTGTGTACCTTATTGACCAAATTAATAGAAAAAACAAAAATAAAAAGTATGTTATGACATCACAGGTCCTCTCAAATTTTGGGCCTGTGGCTCTCCGGCTATACCTAATATTACTTAGAGACAAACAGGATCCTGGTGAGGCTGCAGAGAGTCGGAGGCAGAGGTGTGGACCTATTGTTAACACCTCGCCTAGTCATACAGTAACACACTGAATAGCCTATCACATTCACTTACATAACACATGTTCCGGGATACAGTGTTGGATACTGTATTCATTTCAATTATTTAGAAATGATGATGATGATTCGATTCCTCTCCCTGACAATATGTTGAGGTGTTCATGTATGGCTCTTTTAGTCACTCTTCTGCATAACAGTGTTATGTAATATCAAACAGGATTTTACATCTGACATGCCTGGGAGATATTCCGTTCCACAAAGTTCTTCCCTCCCAGTCCCAAAGTGTTCAGCCCATCACTGCCCTGATGAAAAAAAAAAAAAAAAAACACTGACGCACATTGAAAATGAGGAGGGGCATTGTAACTGAAACTGAAACCTAACATTTCAGGAGTTTAAAAAGCAGTGTGCTCAAGTAAAACAGGATTACTAGCCATGTTCTCCAATAAAATGCTTATCTTAACTTTCCTATCTGTGCTGGTGGTTGCTGTGGAGTCATCTGGTGGTGGTAAGTTGTTGCTTTTTAATATATTTTATGATGAACACACACACACACACACACACACACACACACACACACACACACACACACACACACACACACACACACACACACACACACACACACACACACACACACACACACACACACACACACACACACACACAGCTACTACTGTAGATCATAGCAGATCAAAGTGATCAAAGTATTGCACAGGACTGTCTGCAGTATTAGTTACAGTTGTAACTTGTATTTATCCAAATGTATGTTCTTTGTTGCTTTTGACCTAACTGCAGGTTGTAAGTGCACCTACAAGCATGATCTAAACAAATCAGACCTCAGGAAGCTGTTAAACTCTGCTGTGCACAAGGCAGAAAGAATGAAGCGACCCTTGGAAGGGATGTCCCGGCAGCTTGGACCTATAAGCCACTCTGGAGTCAGGTCAGTCTCTTTCAAACTGTACCTTTGATTTTGTGTACATTTTGGGACGCAACGTGTTGTGAGCTTGTAGATCTGCTATTTTTTTGTCAAAATACATATACACACAGCACACACACACACACACACACACACACACACACACACACACACACACACACACACACACACACACACACACACACACACACACACACACACACACACACACACAGAGTAGCGTAATTTGTATAGGGTTGATGGGTTTTATAAACCCAAGGGCCCCAATACTGGCGACAGCATGGCGAGGGATTTCTTTAATTAATTTAGTTTTCAATAAATAAAAATAGACGCTCTACATATAAATTCATAGGCAATTATATGTATTTTTTCATATTTTAGATTGTAATTAGAGAAAAGAAAAGACGAGTGTTAAAATGTTTTAATTTACTGCTTCCTATCGTTTAAGCCATTTTAGCGATTTTGATTTGAATGTCAGTGGGTGGGGGCTAAATATGTCTTTTTAGACACAAAAAGCCATCAATTTCTTTATTACTATTTAGTATTTACAGTAAAACCTCCAGCCCCAATAAGTCACAAAAAAGGCTGCCAAACATGGACAGGCTGTGCTGCTGTCAATGAGTGGTGATGACACAGCCTCACATTTACCTATAGCCTACTTTTTAAAGCAAAAACAAATTAACAATGTTTTGCTGAGGTCATAACATTTGACATTGTAAACCTATAATCATCATAGTACCAGACCATACCCTAAAAATGTCAAATTAAAAACATTATACATTTATACTCTGCATGCAGCAGGGGTTGTTGATATACATTCCTGTCACATGGCCCCTGCCAAATTACTTTTGGTGGTGGTCATTTCTTTCCATATTAAATAGTTCTAATGTAAAATCATGACCAACTATACTCAAAGAATTTAAAAGTTGACAGGGTGTGTTATTGATAATTTCACATTTGAATTCAAGTTTTTTTGGTTTAATACGCAAATTGATATTTTGCCATTATACTTCCAAACATTTGAATAAAATGTTTCAAAGAGAATAATGTATGCAAGTAACTAGTAAGCTATGTTTAGTTTCACATTTTGTCCCTTTTAAATGTAACTAAACCATTATGGATACAACAAAATGAGCATCACACCATTGACCCATATTACTATTACCAGTAAGACTCCCTAATCGGGAGATAAGCGACCGTAGGTCACATGTACACACAAAGAGGGCTGTAACTGCCATTGGTTCCTAGTTGTGTGGGCAATGTGTAGACATACTGTGTACCGATGTGCGTGATTTTAGGGCAAAATCTGTAGGAGCAGTGTCCAAAAATGTGTTTTGCAAGAATCGGCCTCATGGTGGCGCTAGAAGAGGGCCATGTGAGAAATGAGGGGTGGGGTCTCCGCGTTGCCTTGGCGGACGAATAGGTACCAGCCCCGGCTCTCCCGGACGCTCCTAGCCCGAGTTACGGCATTTTATGTGAGCTGCAGTGGAGGGGGTCCTCCACTGGGGGCGCCACCACTTTGGCATCCGTTCTGGAGCACCAGGAGTCGGTGGTCCCCGGGAATTCCCCGTGAGCAGCCATGTTGGAGTGGTCATTTGGTCATTTTTGCACATTTGGTCTTTTTTTACATCTGGGGGTCCCCCAGGGACCTGGGGGTCCCTGGAGCTCCGGGGGTCCTTGGAGGTTGTAGTTTGGCAGCCAAGGAGCGTGTGTGCAAAATTTGGCATGGATCGGGGCAACGGTTGCGGAGATATGAGCAGGGCAATAGTGTGACGTGTGAGGTGTGACAGACAGACGGACTGACTGACGGACTGACTCACAGTTTGTGCAGGTTTTAGACATTCATATTCACATTGTTGTGTGTGTGCTGTATGTGTATTATGTATCCTAGAGTGACACTGGCTGATGGCTCTGTGTGGCTTGTCCACAAGGGGGATGGATATGGAAAGAGCTCTCAGACAGTGGTGGTGGATGCTCGCCATATGAGCTCTAAATGGGAGGTAAGGGACAGACATTACATACATTTTTTACAACAACAGAATACTGAGTGCAAACCAAAGAGGGGTTCGCGTTGAAATTACATTGAACAGTTGTAGTCATGCAGAATGTCACTGACACTGAAAACATCTTCCTTTTCTTCTTGTAGGTTGTTGAAACCAAAGAGTTCAAGGGGAGCAAGACAGTTTCAGATTTTATCAAGGCTGGTGGCACTGACTACAGTCTTTTATTTCGTAATTGTCATCACGCAGCTAAAGAAATGATGTGTCAATAAACATTAACAAACACTAAAGCACGCAAGTCCTCTCACTAAAATACCGGTATCAGAATCCCAAAACAATAAAGTCTGCACACTGGATCATTTTTGCTGTCTTGAAAATGAAAAATGCATTGCGAGTTTGTATGATGATATTAAATTGGCAAAATAAAATGTAACCCTGATGTTGGTGTGGGACCTCTGGTTTATGGTTTACTGACAGTTAACCACATGCCCTATTTTCATCGCACAATGGTGTTATGTTAGGAGATTGTGAGCACATCTGTATTTACTGTAGGTGCTGGAGATCAAGGCAAGAATAAGGGAGAAGGTAAAACATCTGCACGCTGGTTTAAAGACCTATATAAGGTCGAAATGTATGCGCCATTAATAAAATAGGTTTGGTGAGCTTTAAATCATGCAGTGTGCAGATGTTTTATCTTCTCTGTGGGGTGAAAATACTATTAAAATAATACATAAAAAACCCTAAATGCATTCAGAGCTTGTACATGGGCTCTTTCTGAATACAAATTGTTCTTTGATAATTGTCATCAGGGAGCCAAAATGATACGTCCAAGTGATACGTCAATAAATACCAGGTGAAGAGGTCAGAATCCAAAAACAATAAAGTTATCATTGGGTTGAACCATTTCGATATACACAATCATTATCATATATTATACAGGTACTGGGTCGACAGAATGCTTACAAACTGACATCATTCCTACACATTGCATATTTTCTTATATCTAAACAATACCCAGGGTTTGATGAGGTCAATGTTGTGATCTTCATGGATATCCAGGTGATGATAGTCAGCAGTCTTGATTTGCAAATTAATTCTGTCTTGCCCATATAGAGCGTCCATATACTGTATGAGCGTCCATAGTTGGGCATTGCCAAATATGGGCTTAATATTGATGACATCAGGGATCTCCATGTCTTGGTCATTGAGTCATCAATGTGATGTCACAACAGGTCAGCTATAGACATTGAGGCGTTACCCACTGACCCACAGACTCACTGACAGACAGGATCTGCCAGGTTTCATAGTAAACTGCGACCTACGGTCGCGAAAATGGTTACACAACGAGGCACCAAGTGGATATACAGCCTGTAGGTAACAGGTTGCAGTTTAAGGGCCTGGCATATTGTAACATTCAGTTCACAGTCCAGAGAGCTGGTCAGCTTGGCCAATAGCCGACCAAACTGAATCAATGATCACTGGGAGAGGACAGATGGGATCATGGCAGTTGCCTCACTGTGTCGAGTGTGTCGTCCACCTGTAGTTCAATGGCAATGAATCCCGGGCTGGGCAGATATGTGCCCTGGTTCTCCGCTTCGGCCTTGTTTCTGTTTATTAAGTACAGCACCTCTTGTGAATGGGGAGGAGACAGAATACACCCTCTGCCCAATCTCCTCATTGACTGCTTCATCAGAGGCAGAGGCAGAGGCAGTCGACACCTGGCTGGTAACCTTGTCGTTCTGCATCTTGTAGTGCACCACAGATTGTCCATGGGCTGGACAGATGAACATGCTTGCTCTCAAAGACGGTTAGACAGGAGTCTTTGCATAAAGTCCTAAATGGATAAGTCCTTCTGAAAATGACCACGCATAACTGTGCTGCATCAGTAACCACAGGTCTGCGACACAAGATCCTACAATTTACAATTTAGGCATTAAACAGACGCTCTTAATCCAGAGCGATTTACAATAAGCAAGATAATACATCAATACAATAAGCAAGATAATATATGGATAATATCCTATGAGCAAACAATCTAGGATTCCCTGATCACCTGTTAACATATAGAGTATATAGAGTAAACTGTATTGCCTTTTAGAGTCACCATTTTATTATTAAGCATCCAAGAAACCTCTGGAACTTGGGTCGGCCTGATTGCTGACAGAAGTGGGCATTTGCGGTGCCCCAAATTATAATAATAACTGATAATCAGGCAAAGACATTTCCATGCCAATTTCTATGGTCAGAATATTGCCTAATGTGCATTGATAGCACAGACATACTGTAGGGGTGACTACACTACAAAAGCCACAGTGACCTTGTTTATTAGAATATTACTACTGAATCTCCTAACCATGGCCTGTGTAGATCATTGTGAATTATGCACATTTTTTGGTTTATTTCATTATTTTAATCACTATGAGTAGATAATGCATGCACCGTCCTACCATTAACCAACTGAAGCATCAAGAATTTGTACACATCCATGTACAATGAGTTTCACTTCTGTGCACTATAAATGTCCCAAACTAAATATTATCCATCTTGGCATTCCCAGCAATGTGCTGTGTACTGGCCTCGCCTCGTTAGTGTCTCAGGGTGCCTATCAGGTAATTGTTAATCATTGACCTGCAGTAAGTCGTTAATTGAGACTGTGAATTAAAGATAATAGTCATTAGAGAGAGGAGAGAGATCACTCATCAGACTGTGACAGGTAGAGAGAGGAGGAGCGGAAAAGGGGGATAACTCACATTTTGAAAGTGTGAAGGCAGAAGATGAGAGGTGGAGGCTGGGGGGGCAGGTAACTCATATATCTACTGAAAATGGAAGAGTGGTGGTGTTGGTTGGTGGTGGTGACTGGTGAGGGTAACTGATATTTGTGAAGGGTTGTGGTGACATTGAGGTGAATTATGCCGTGTCAAAAATGTGATGGAAAGAAACTACTAGGGGAAGAAGAGAGGTGAAATGTCTGTATTTATATTGTATTGCTGTTCAACTATCTGCCATCCAAACGAGATGACATCAACAACAGCTTACCACCATGATAACCTGACAGTCAATGATAATCGGGCTGAACACCATGTTATACAGTGAAGTGTCTGTGTGTTTGGCTATACACTATAGAGATGCACTGTGTGTGCATAAAGGCCAATTAAGGGCAATAGTCATACACAGTATGTGTGTGTGTGTGTGTGTGTGTGTGTGTGTGTGTGTGTGTGTGTGTGTGTGTGTGTGTGTGTGTGTGTGTTCAATATACAATTTATGATACAAAATCTGTTTAAAAAAACATTGTTTTAATAATAAATAAATAATAATGTAATCGTTTTTATCAGAATAGACACATTTCTGAAATATGTCTTTTTGAAATGAAAGACTTTAGTTGTAAAATTATACATAATTTAGTAATATTACTTTAAGTGATTGATTGATATTCATTTTATTGAGGAGTGCATACAACTCAGCATTTTGAAATAGCTCTCAGAAAATAAAATGACTTACTGTACATTAATTCAGTAATTGACTAGGTGATTACATGGTAATCCAGCCTACATTTCTGAAGTAATAGGACCAATAATCAAATTACTAACTTGCTCAGTGTGACCTGATGTGACTCATCTTCCAGAGAGCAATCTGCATTTAAATAGAGCAGAATGTTTCCCACCATGGGTCAAAACCCTGAATATGAAATATAGCTTGGCACATTAAAAAAACATTTTGATATATGGCATAGAGCATAAAACGTAATAGTAAGTTTAATAAAAGTAATGTCCCCATAACCTCACATCTCTTATAAATAAAGAATTGATAGCTTTCTGATAAACCATGATGCCCAGTCTGCTGTCTGATGAAATCTTAAAACCTCACGTTTTGCGAAAGAAAGAAAGAAAGAAAGAAAGAAAGGCTTTTGTGCTGAGAAAATGTCACAAGCCATCATGAAACACATTGAATATTCAATGAGAATATGTTATGGCTGCCTTCTATCAGTTCTTGAGAAAACTGAGGTTCAATGTTTTCACCTGACAGCAATACATCATAACAGGCATAAACCCCTGGGTTAAGATTGTAAAGATGAACCATAAAACCCAGTATATCATACAAAATAGTATCCATTAAGTTGCTGACATGTTTAGCTGACTCTCTGATTTTCACCAACGTGTCTGTTATTGAAGAAATCCAATATAGGTGATTGCATTATACTGTATAATTTTGTCTTGTGCTGTGATTCCTTGTTGTGATATTCATGCCACCCTGAAAGTAACATTTGTCGGGAATTTAAAACCAACAACATTGTTTTCATAAAGTGCTAATGATTAAAATGTTACCAGGTTATCATGAATCTTTAAAACACTTAAACTCTATATACTCTGTTTTCCCTCACAAAATCTCTTAGAAGAAAATAGTCATCTACAAGCTTATGTGAGCTTGTAGATCTGCTATTTTTGCCAAGTGTTCACCTATTAAGATGTGCCCAGAATGCAATAGAGTCCATGTGGTTAAAGGACATTTTTCTAAAGCAACCTCCACACCCCTTCACTTCCCTCTCAGGTAGTCTTGACATAATGCACATTTTGTCCCATGATCATGGTATGTAATACGCCAATAACAAGACGGACTGTGTTACCCCCCCATCTGTATCAAAGATGAGCCCATTGTATTTGCAATTACAATGTTACACTTCAGAAATTAGAGAGATACCTCTATACCTCCCAACACACATCTGAAATCCAATAAAGAATTGCCAATCAGACACAGACTACTGCCCACGACAGACCCCACCCCCGTACAACATCATAATGGGTGAGCAGTCAAGCGCTAACCAAGACCCCTGCCCTGCCCACCCAGCAGAGCACGTCTAACACCCCACCACCATCTCATTTTGTCATATGTTTGATACCCTACATTATGCCCCCTGCGCACACACACACACACACACACACACACACACACACACACACACACACACACACACACACGCACACGCACACGCACACGCACACGCACACGCACGCACGCACACACGCACACACACACGCACACACACGCCATGACTACCCACATACTGTAGTGTAGCAAACACAATCCAGACCTCACCCGCCGTCATTACTTATTGAAAATCCTCTAAAACAATAAATGACAGTCAAGGCACTTGATAACAGAGAATTCACATATATACGGTATACAGTACACATCCAGCATATACTGTATGGACTACACAGTGCACACACATACACACTAAAGTTAGACACATATACCTCAAGCCTCCATGCACGTGCAGACATAAAGGCCCACGCACACAGACACGTGTGCGCTCATGCTCACGCATGCACGCATGCACGCACGCACGCACGCCACACACACACACACACGCATGCCACACACACACACACACACACACAGACACACACACACACACACACACACACACACACACACACACACACACACACACACACACACACACACACACAGTTAATAGCTGCTAAGAAATCACATTTGGTAAATTGCGTTGTGGCGCTAACCTTTTCTCTGGTAATTAAATGAGTGAAAGGAAGCTTGCCTTAATGAAGTGAGCAATTTACTGTTGGAAACACACATAGGCACTCGCCAACACTCACATATGCTCTATTTGAAACTGATTTCTGTGAATTTAAATATAATGACAATTCTGAAATTGTCTCCCGTGCATTATTGGACAGGGGATTTAAATGGGTTTTGGGGTATAGGAACTTATCTCAGCACATGAATGACCATCAAATCAATATATCGTATGGATAATGAAAACGTTGTGAAATGCTTTTGCCCACCTACTATTTACGGTAATTTGCACACAGACATACATGCACATATACTCTCCAGTTTCAGTATCCGGTCTTGACCCAGTCTAGAACGGCAACCTGCTAAACATATTGAGTTATAGACTATATGGATGGACTAGTCTGCAACTGCGAATGACCCTACCGGAAGGATACACACCATCATACAATAGTGTCACTCACTGAAAAAAGTCATGCTGGGGTCCATCAAACACAACCCGAGATACAACCACATTCTACAACTCCCTTTTACCTGTACTGTATATCCCCTTCCTCACCTCCAGGGGCGTCACAAGGGGGGGAGGGGAGTGGGACTGAGTTATAGGGCCCAAGGTGGAGGGGCCTTAATTGTTTAGCTAATGAAAAATAGCAGATATACAAGCCACGCTGCGAGCTTGTAGATCTGCTATTTTTGAAAAGTCGTGAAAATGGGTGCAAATCTTTGAATATATGTATTTTTAAAGCAAACATGTGTAACTAAAAAACATAGTTTTTTCAAAAAACATTAGAAGAATTTGAAAGATTCAAAGACAAAAATGTTCACGATTTTTCAAAAATAGCAGATCTACAAGCTCGTAGCGCGCTCGGTGCCACGCTGTGAGCTTGTATATCTGCTGTTTTTCAATAGTTAAATCACCCAGGGGGGCCCAGAATTTGGTGCGACACCCCTGCTCACCTCCCTCCTCATCTGTTCCCTTCCACCTTCCTTTCTTCATCTCCCCTCTTCCTCTCCGGGCTACTCTGTGGGTCAGTGGGCCTACAGCTGTTCCATTAGTCCCTGTGTGTGTGTGTGTGTGTGTGTGTGTGTGTGTGTGTGTGTGTGTGTGTGTGTGTGTGTGTGTGTGTGTGTGTGTGTGTGTGTGTGTGTGTGTGTGTGTGTGTGTGTGTGTGTGTGTGTGTGTTCTCTCTAGGTGGAACAGCTCAGCAGCTTTCCCCTATCTGGCTGCTGTCAGCAAGTATTCTCCTCTCCTCTCCAAATGGTTAAAATGGCAGTGTGATACCAAGCAAGTAGCACCACTATAATTACCGTTCCCACCATTAAACAACTTACAACACCTCTAAAAAAACAAACAAAAAAAAACAATAGGAAACCTAACAAATCTGCCAAAGAATAAGCTTTTCAGCCCATACTAGTTTTTTTTACGCTATATGTGTTTATTTTATTCTAAAGTGAAACTAAAGTGTGTGTGTGTGTGTGTGTGTGTGTGTGTGTGTGTGTGTGTGTGTGTGTGTGTGTGTGTGTGAGAGAGAGAGAGAGAGGGGGGGGGGGGGGGTCAGGCAGTCGTAGAGGCAGATGGGGAAGGTTGACAGCACACATACAGTGCCACACATGCACCATGCGCGCACGCACGCACGCACACAGAAAACGTGGCAAATACGATGGTATCATCCACACTAAAGACATAATACAGGGTGAGGATATATCCATTCCATATTAAACAGTATTAACTTAGGGGTCCACATCAAACAAAGCAGAGATAGAGGGAGGGAGGGATGGATAACGGCAGGTGAAGAAAGAAAGAGGGAAGATGGGGGGGGGGATGAGGGAAGAAAGGAAAGCTGTCTAGTTGTTTTTTTAAGCAGGGTTTGCTATAGTTATTTTTGTCTGAAATGGCTTAGCTTCTGTTTAGTTTTTATTAGTTCTAGTGTTCACTTTTTATTTTAAAATGGGATAAGATTCAAAAAGGTCAGAAAAAATATTGTGTAACAAAAGCTCAACAAAACATACCATTGACAAAAATAAGGGCCGTTGAAGAGTCGTTTCCATCCTGGTCTGTCTTGGGCCATCCTCTCCACGTTCTCCAGCTGCTTCCACCTCAGTCCCTTCTTTTTAATGGCTCAGTAGGAGACCTGCGTAATAGGGGTGTAACGATACATTTTAATAGCGATTCGATACATATCACGATACATGGTTGACAATATGATACATGGAAGATATTGGTTCATTCATGGCGATACGATTCGATTCAATGATTTAAAATCGATATAGTAACTATAGCAAAGAAATTAAATCTGTGTGAAAAGTGTGGATAGTGCAGGTTTTTAAGGGAAACATGGCCTAACAGGGCATCATCTGGAATACAATCCCTTTTATGCCCATATATGGAGATCCCTAACATCCCTTTTATGCCCATATATGGAGATCCCTGCTTTGAGTATCTGACATCACTGTGATGTCACCTGTTTATGCCCATATAGATCCCTCCTCTGAGTATCTGACATCACTGTTACTGTGATGTCACAGTGATGTGTCAGGGAACCACAGTGTCAGGCATTACCCGTACGGACGTCGGACAGACACAGACAAGCTGTGACGGTTCTGATAGTAAACTGCAACTTACGGTTGCAATTAGCTTTAATTGAAAAAGCGTTATTGGAGTTTTTCTGGTGAGTTCTACTTACTTGTAAGTTTTGCACTGAGGGTGAGAAACCACATTTACACAATTTGCGTGCCGGTACGACCAGAGTTCAATCCTCAACCTCTTTAATCTGTCACATCTATTAATCACACCAGATTTTCTTATTTTTCCTGAAAATTCATCATTCATGTCCGCTCTTTTCTGAAGATATGCCCTTTTCCAAGAGACCATTTCATTATCTTAGTCCATTTAACTCAAAATTGGAAATCTAATTGGGACAATATTTTGATATCTGTGTGAGTGGTTTGTGTGTGTGTGTGTGTGTGTGTGTGTGTGTGTGTGTGTGTGTGTGTGTGTGTGTGTGCGCGCGCGTTTGTGTGTGTGTGTGTGTGTGTGTGTGTGTGTGTGTGTGTGTGTGTGTGTGTGTGTGTGTGTGTGTGTGTGTGTGTGTGCAGACTGTGCACGCGCGTGCACGTGGGCCTATATGTGACTGTGTGAGTGTGTCCAGTGAATATTGGAGCTGTTTTAATTGCATTGTTCTTTGATCAAGGCGTGTTTATTAGTGGGTGAAAGTCACATTAACCTTTCCATCGGCCCTGACATTTCCTCTTCTCCTAAATGGAGAATTAAAGACCATTGGAAAGTCATTAGTGAAATTTACTGCTTCTGTTGGCTGGTCAGCTATTAAAGATGCTGCAGGACCCATAGCACAATGTTCATAATGTTCTGCCAAGTCAGCTTTTATTGTTTAAAGGAGCAGTTTGTAGGAAGGAAAAACATATTTCTTTCTTGGTAAATACATACTAGAGGAACTTTTCCTTGGTATTACATTTAGTTGCTAAATTAGTTGAGAATGCTTTTTATATTGGAGAGTTGGACACTAAAGGCCTGCACATTCTGTTACTTGGGTTGTTTAACAGGAAAACCATTTTTACTGTAGCTATTGTAACAATGTCAGCTCACCAGCTACACTATGTTTCACTAATGTAGTCACTTGGTCAAACTGTGTTATCAGTAGACACTTAACAATTAACCTGTATAGAATATTATCACGTCATCTACTAGTCTGTTACTGTGTTAAAAAATCAATCGTGTTAACAATAGATTTTCTTTTATATACTAATCAATGCAACAAAACATCAATCAATGGAAATGTCACGGTTAATAGTCTACACAGACTATTAAATAGTACCATATTACTAGATACAAGCATACAGACTGCAGGAGCATCAGTAGAGTGGAAACCCCAAAGGTCTTGATTTCACATGACCACTAGAGGGCGCTGCTGCCATGATCAACCACCTGTCAGAGCACCATGAGAAATTGATGGACACATCTACAATGAAATACATGATTCCGGTCTGGGTTCTTAAAAAAGGGGGGAAAGAAAGAAAGAAATAAAGCAGTGGATTCCTAATTTACTTATTTACTGTCTAAACTGGCAGTCTGGCTGACTCTGAAGTGACTAATGACTGCATGAAAGGATGGCTCATATGGCCCATTGCTCAACAGAAAGTAGCAGAACAACACTGACATGAGTCTGACACACATGTAACATGACATGACATAACATGACATGACATGACATGGTAGCATTTGAAATTATGTTCCACCAATAAGCAATTATGACCAACATACAACCTTTCAAAAAATAACTGTTAAATGTCATTATACTATTTATCTTGTGTTTCAATCTCCAAGTCCAGATGTGTGTGTGTGTGTGTGTGTGTGTGTGTGTGTGTGTGTGTGTGTGCGTGCGTGCGTGCGTGCGTGCGTGCGTGCGTGCGTGCGTGTGTTGGCCTAACAAGTAACAAATGATACTGAATGCCTTATTCTGCCAAGATAGCATGAATGTGAAATCATGAAGGTGTTTTACATCGCTGGATTTCATGAAATAGCCCTTCCCCCATTTTTTGCTGATTAATATGATTTTAGATCGGAAAAAATAAAAGTAACTCAATCAAACTCAGAAAAACAGAACGGTCTTTAGTATTTTAAATGAAAATAAAAGAAAATGTGTTTTCTTGTCTGCAACCATACATTCACAAGCAACTTAAATTTTGGTATTTTAGATTTTCCACAATTGCAGCTCGCAATGTGACACGTTGTGAGCTTGTATAATATTGTCTATTTTCGCTATTCTTTTAACAGGGCTTAAGTGCATGGTCGCTTTTTTGCCACCCTCTAGTTTTTCTGAAATGACTCCTCTGGTGGAAAAGGATCCCCAGATGCCAGTGTGATAAAGAATAGAAGAACAAGAGTCTAAAAGCACCGCTGGCAGCCCCTAGAGGGCATGCTGCTCCTTACACCCAACTGGAAATGCTGGTGCGGGAGGCGTTATTGGAAATCACACCGCAGTTCTGGGCGGAGCCGTTTGTTTACACATCCGTCGGCAGGTTAGTTACTCAGAGCGTTAGTTTCACTGAGGTTAAGGTTAGGGTTAGGGTTAGGGTTAGGCATAGTTTTACTGAGGTTAAGGTTAGGGTTAGGGTTAGGCATAGTTTTACTGAGGTTAAGGTTAGAGTTAGAGTTAGCGCGTCAGGGGGTGACGCTAAAAGGCCATGATAATCAAACTCAGAAGGGGTCATCATCTGGGGAGCATGAAGGTGCACACACTAGCACATTTCATGGCAATCCAGCATGTAGTTTCCGAGGTGTGTTGTTTAGCTTGCAAACATGTCTCCATTCCAACATGTCTCCATTCCGACACTAACCCTATCTCTAACCCTTACCCTAAACTTAACCTCTATGGAAGTGTCGCCACTCCGACAATAAGAAGGCAATGTCAGAGTGGCAACATGTCGGAATGGAGAGAAGTCACCGTTTAGCATGGTGGTAGATATGGAATGTATGGTTCTATGTGGGTCTTACAGTAAAATCTCACCATATCATCGCTGTCGGGTAGAAACATTGCATCTCTAGCTATTTTTATGTTTTTATATTTTTCTCGTCATAAAACAATGTCTTGCAAATGTTTCAAAAACAGTCGATCTACAGGCTCAAAAAGCAACCCATCGTAATGCATTATTATGAGCTTGTAGATCTGCTATTTTAGAACATTTCTGAAAGTGAAACTAAAAGTGTTTATGTCTGTCTGTGGGTTTAATAAAAATGAAACTAATGAAGAGTATTAATAAGAGCTTGTGACAAAATATCAACACATGCATGTATTCATTGGAACGCTGGTTATTTTTTCCATTTCCTGAAAAGTAACATGTTGCCTGGCTGTTGGGACATACAAGGTATCCGCCTGGACAGCGGCAACTGAGAGAGACTCAAATGTTGTCGTCTTCATTATGTCATTAGGAGATATTTACCAGTAAATGTAATCTTTCACTCAGGGGTCAAGACTCACTGAAGCTCTCGACATCTGGGGTCTCTCACCCTGGATTCCATAGTCATTAACACACTCTTGTCATGTGGGCACCTGAATGGCACTCACCAGTCACCATGATCCAGCTCATTTAAACAGTATTTACTAGACTACTTGTTATGTCTTGGTATGTCTCTCACTTTTGTACGCAGGCACATTTAAACTTTATGGACAGGATTTTAACTGAAAAGTAAACATTCTGTTTTCATGAAGTTAAATGACTCATCATTATTAATTAAGGTTAGTATTGCACATTGTTAGGTAGGTAGAACTTTAGTTTAAACCATACAATATAAATAATTTGCAACTAGATTTTATATTATACACAAATTCAATTTTCAAAATGAAGACATCATTTTATGGATATTAGGTATAGGAAAATGCTACAGATCAATCCTTTTGCCTTACTTTACTTTTGTCATGTCTTCTACCTTATAATTTAATAACTTTCCTAACAAGCAGCCTCAAATGATTATTAGCCTATTGTTTGCCAGCAACTTCAATGCCCATGCATGTATTATCTGCAGATTGCACATCAACAATTGGGGCCTCTACAAATCTTACAAATATTAATAATGATAATAATAATAATATAGTATTGATTGATTGATTGATTTATTTGGCTGCCACATATTTTGTCACCAATGTTTTAGCCAATGTTTTAACTATATAGATACATACATTAGGTACATCATCCTGCAGCTGGAAGAGAGAGAGAGAGAGAGGAGAGAGAGAGAGGAGAGAGGAGGGGGGGGGGGCTGCCAAAACTGTGAGTGTGTCTGTATAAGCCTAAATAGAGAAGTAGGGTGAGAGGAAGGGGAGAATGTGAGGAAAGGAGGCAGAGAGTGGGAGAGAGGCAGGAAAGAGAGAGAGGGAGCGAGAGAGAGAGAGAGAGAGAGTGTCTGTCTGTCTGTCTGAGAATGATGACAGGGGTCAGAGTGTGTTAATAGCCCACTGTGAAACACACAGAAATCAACCAGCACACACACACACACACACACACACACACACACACACACACACACACACACACACACACACACACACACACACACACACACACACACACACACACACACACACACACACACACACACACACACACACACACACACACACACACACACACACTGTCTCCAACACCCCCCCCCCACATGTTCGCCGTCTCCCTACTGCACAGTAATAGACTACTGTTTTTCTTGCTCAACCCCTCCCACATCTCTCTCTCTCTCTCTCTCTCTCTCTCGCTCTCTCTCTCTCTCTCTCTCTCTCTCTCTCTCTCTCTCTCTCTCTCTCTCTCTCTCTCTCTCATTCATCCCCTGCCTCTCTCTGTCGACCGCCCCACTTACCGCCAACCTCACAGGATCTGGCTCTGTGTGCATCCACTCAAGGAGAGACTCACTTCTTCAAGTCAAGGAGAAACTCATCTAAACAGAGAATAGAGGAGAAAAGCTCTTGGAGAAACTAAACCGTCTGAAGAAGAAGAGGAGAGGAGGGTCGCCGGAAACTTTCCTTCATCTCTCTCTCTCTCTCTCTCTCTCTCTCTCTCTCTCTCTCTCTCTCTCTCTCTCTCTCTCTCTCTCTCTCACTGTGGCTCCGTTAATTTTGGCAGCTCGTGCGGACAGCATGCCTCAGAAAGGTAAGAAGTGAGAGATGAACGTGGACGTCATGTCGAGTCGTAGCCTACTAACAACGATGTCGCTTGCCTAAAATGCGTAGCAAGAGTTATTTTTAAGTTTATTTTCGGCAAGTGAAGTAGGTTAATTTTAACTTTGGTCTCCCCATTTCTTTGCCTCCTCTCTCTCTCTCTCTCTCTCTCTCTCTCTCTCCTTTCTCTCTGCCTCCCTCTCTCTCTCCCTTTCTCTCTCTCTCCATCTCCCTCCCTCTCTCCCTCCCTCTCTCTCTCTCTCCATTAGTCAAACTAAACAACACAGTAGTGAGGATGGTCGGTCAGATCAAAGGAAGACGCACCTTGCACGTTAATTAATTCCGCCTTCGCGCGCCGGCTTGGGACGTCGTGTCGTGTTCATCTGATCTCGTGCAGGTAGAGGAAGAGTTTAACTGGAGCTTCGAGGCGGGACTAATTAATGTGAACCTCCGTGTGGTGGGCGTTTGAAACATTCTGATCATTTCGGGTTAATTCGCTGTTTTTGTGCGTTTTAATGAAAACTTTTTAATGGAATTAACGACGGCGAGTAAATGGCTGAGAGGTGAAGCGTCTCCTTTTTACTTTTTTTTTAGGCTACGTTTATTTATATATTTTTTTATTTAATTTTTTGTAAATTTAGGGAGTAGAGAAGAGAAGCAGAGAAAGAAAAAGCCCAGAAGAGAAAAGAGCGGGACCGAGAGAGAATGTTGGGAACATTTGTGTTGTTTTTAGCTTTCGGGTAGTTGTCGTTTTGAATCAGAATCATCACTGCGTTGTCATGGCAACCACATTAATCCCTGCATGCGGTAGGACAACTTTGAAGTTTAAGTTTTCATTATTTTACAAGTTGCAAGTTGTAAAAGCTATACAGGCCTAATCCTGTCCATAATGCACACTCTTTCATTATATACTGTTTATTCATATAGCCAACAGTAGGCCTGTAATATATTTTGTTTCTTTTCTTTTTCTTTTTTTTTTTTCATGTAGCCTAGTGGCAAACGCTTACTTTTTTATGGCTATTCTTTTTTATGGTTGTTTGTGTCAACATGCACCTTATCAGTCACTGTAATAGGTTGCTAGAGCTTCTGCATTTGGTGAATTGCTTTTATTTTTTGTATCATAGACCTACGGCCATTATAATAGGCCTATTACACTGCTGCATTTGGTTATTATTACTTATAGGCCTATGAGGAATTTATTGGATTATTGCTAATTTGCTATTATTTTTAATAGGCCTGCAACCATGAGGGAAATTTAGGCTATATGTCTTCTTTAAAATAGGCCCATAGACTTTAGAATATCATACAAGGCCTACTTTGGCATGACTTTTCTCCTTTGCTTGTTATAATTAAAGAAAGACAAGAATTATGTTGGCGTTAAAAATGCAATGTTGTACTCGGCACCTAACGAATTAATTAAATAAATAAAATCGTGTTTGTTTTTTAGGCCAATATATTTAGATTGATTTGGCCTTGAATCTGTGATAAACAAACACGTCCTAATTTAAACCTAATTTCGTTCTTCATTATTTTGTGATTAAGTAGACTTAGGCTAAACATGTGCAGTCTTTCAAAAACTATAAATGCAGCCTGCATAAGATAATTGAGCTTCATAGTAAAAATAAAAATAAAAATATGTAGGCCATATTATTTGCTATTCAAAATGTTGCTTCCTGATTGGCCATAACGAGAACAATATGTTGGCTCTTGAACATGAATGTGACTGAATGTCACTCCACATAATATATAAGATGATAACATGCATGTTCTGCTTTAAATTAAATTAATGCTCCAATACATTTTAATGTTAATTAACATCTTAATTAAATCTGGGTCAGCAGCCCATGATTAATCAGGATTCAGCACCAATTAATCTAAACATGTTATACACTGTTGTGTTTTAAAACAGTATATTTTTCTGTAATATTTTAGATGATCTTTTGCAGACGACATTTAACACCTAGCAGAGGTGTCCTGATGAAGGTCGATATAAGACCCAAAGATCTGCTGATAAAACAGTAAAAAACAAACAAAAAACAGCACTGAGATATGCTGTGAACAACTGCATGTTTCTACCATGTTACCTTTTAAAATTCCTTTTTGAGTAGGCCTAGTTTCCAAACACATGTTTACAATTTTAATTTAATGTCCAAACCTTTGCTTTATTGCGACCAAAGTATTCAGTGTTTAATGTTTTAGGAAAGTTAGGTAAAATTAGGCCTAAACTGTTGCATGGTGCTTTTTATTTTTAACAATAATAATAATAGGCTGCTAATAATAATAATACAAATAATGGTGTAACCAGTATGAGTGTAATGAAGGTAAGTTATTTAGTTATTGGTGTCGTACGCTACTAAAATTGCTGAATTTATCTGTCTCTACTGTGGTCAATAATTTCAAGAACTGTCTATAAGCTGTCCAGTCCTTGGATTTGTTTTAAAAAGTGTTGTGTTTGGCCGTATGCTGGTAATGTTGTATGTATTTAAGTAGCCAGACAAACAGGTGAATTGTCCTCTTAAAATGTTTGTTGTATTGGGACGTAATGATCTTTATTTAATGATCTTTGCTAAATTTACAGAGTGAAATTTGAGTTTTAATTGTGCTGTCTGTTCTGAAGATCAAAGTTGGAATAGTTTGCTGAAAATATATTAAGGCAAGGCAATTCTTTTCTATAGCACATTTCAACAAGTCAATTCAGTGTGCTTTACACAGAAAATACAGTACACTAATCTAGTTTTCACTACAGTGTATTAAAATTTAAACATTTAAAGGGCCTTAGGAATATTACTGTATACATTGTAGCAGCATTAATACGATACAATGCCATGCAAAAGATCCAAGTGAAATTAGGTCACTTTACTATGAGGCTAAATAAATGGTACATTTTCAGAATATTGATCTAGTAAAAAAAGTAAAAGTTAGTGCTTGAGATTTTTAGATGTTACACTTACAGCTACGTACATAAATAAGGACAGGTTATCTGGTGGCTACAGAATCACCTCTAACGGGTCTGAAATTGTAAACACCTATTGATGATGACGCGGGTGAATTCCAACTTGACATTGTAATCAGGCATCTCTTACCACCAACACATAACTTATTACCAAACTCTCTGACCCTTACACGTAGTGCTGAGCCTCAGCTGGCTATAGTTAAACAGGGAAAATCAAAAGTGGAAAAAAAATCAAAGAAAGTCCAGGGCATAGAGACTATTTTCTTTCTATTTTCCTGCAGCGGCCTCTCTTTTTGCCCGAGCATTCTTTTTTTCTCTCTAGCACTCTTTTATCTTCATATCAATGTTCTGAATGGTCCTGAATGAAACTCTTTTATATTGCCATCAGTGTTTTCAGCAGAACTCCTTTATGTCAGCTGTATTGGTCAAATTGGGCTCCCTGCTGTGTTTTTGTGTTTTTGTTTTTTAACGAGCCGAAACTAACGAGGCAATGACACCACAGTTAGACAGACACACAATTACCACTGGGGTATTTATCGAGAGAAATCTCTCTCTATCCCTCTCTCCGGTTCCCTCTTACTCTGTTTCTCCATCTCACTCTCTGTCCCACCCCCCTCTCGTTCTTTGTCTCTCTCTTTCATTCCCTCGCTTTTCATTGGAAGAAAAGCGCTGTTGCGGGCATAGGATCATGGCTGTAGTGTATGTGTTATGTGGTAATATGTACATATCCTATGATTGAATCACTTAAGTATATATATATATTTATTATAATTAAAGGAAAAGCCTATTTAAATTGCTTAATGCTGTTTTTCCAGTAAAAAGGAAAAAGCAGAAACAAAACCTGTTGCTAAAATTTGTCTTTTAGCTCAAATTGTCAATAGTGTGAATTCTGTGTTCTGCTTTCAAGCTATCAAGCTATCATATGCACAAGTAGAAACATTTGTCAGTGGTGTCCATTATATTTATAACTCTTTTATTTCCCTAATCTCTCTGTCTTGAACGAAGAAACAGGGTAGAAACAAGATCATGAGGGGAGGAAGGTAGAAGAATTTATACTTTGTTGCAAACCAGCTTTGACCAATTTTATTGAACTTGTTATTTATTTTTAAAAAAAAAGTGTTGAACGACACTTCAGTTGAAAATGTGTCATTTTCTGTCGAGCAACAAAGTATAAATCAGTTTTTCTTGGCATGAGTTGCTTGCTATTGGTTGAACTCAACTCTGGCATGTGCTCAAGTTTCTATTGTAGATGACAATACCTTGTTGGAGCCATCACAAACACAAATGTGTATGAAAGCGGTGTGTGTGTGTGTGTGTGTGTGTGTGTGTGTGTGTGTGTGTGTGTGTGTGTGTGTGTGTGTGTGTGTGTGTGTGTGTGTGTGTGTGTGTTCTGTAGCCAGCTGCAGTCATTCAATATTTTGGGTAGCACCATCACATTGCCCTCAAGTGGAGACCATCTCCTGATTAACCAAACCCAATGGAGGATGCTTCTCCTGCTATAGCAACTAATGCTCAATACCTCAAACAAGTTCCTGATAGATCTGTAATTGGAAGAATGCCGACATTGTTCATCCCAGTCAAATGCGGCTCCACATCCTCTCATTCCCATGCAATGTGGTCCGCACTCCGCGCTGCTGCTGAGCAGGGTCATTTGCCGTCGAGATTGCACTCTATCAAGGCACTTGCATGACACCGGGGCAAAGACAAGAATTGCCACTGACCCTGCCCACCCAAGCAGCCATCCCTTCCTAAACCAGGCCTAAGGCGTCAGCTTCTCCATACTCAGCTTGTCTCGGACAAGTCTAATTTATACTTGCGCATGTTGCTCACTGAAAATGACAGATTTTCAAGCTGACAACGAAAGACATCAAGTATAAACTAAACAAAGTATAATTTAGGCTTAAACCACCACAATCGTGATCACAGGGCCAAGACATTGTTAACACTGTAGCACACACACACTCATCCCATAATGTTTACACCTAAACCTGCTTCTTGTAGGCCTACCATGTGCAACATTTTATTAGTCATTCTAATGCTGAAATTGCATGGCAGATGAATAATGTTTTGGGAGAGTAGTGAGACGTAATAACAAAATGTTCAAATTGTTTGGCGCTTAAATTATGAATGTGGTGTTCAATTTCTAAGAGCTGTAATCAATGGCCAGTTGCAGTGTTGTGGAGCTGTAATGGTTGAGTTAACTGTGTAACTACTGTCATTGCGGCGCTACTGTTAAGGGGTTGTAGAGGGATGTTGGGCCTCGCTGTGCGCTCAGCGGGGTTGCACTAGACAGCACTACAGACGCCATTGTTGTCATTTCTGTGCACCCCATCCCCAAACACACACACACACACACACGCACCCACCCACACACACACACAAACACACAGGCCCCCAACCACACACATATGCCCGCGCGCGCAGACACACACTCTCACACACACTCACACACACACACGTTTTGTCACAACACTCTCTTTCTCTTTTCCCCCCTGTCCTCCATTTCCCCGTCTACTCCACACACTTAACTGCCCAAACTTACAGAGCCCCCCTCCCTCTCTTTCTCTTTCCCTCGCTCAGTCTGTCCTCTGCCTTTCTTTTTCCTGGCCAGCCAAGCGTGGCAGACAGCGTGTGGCAGGGAGAGATTACCAACAGAAAGCTTCAGTCGGGTTAGACTCTTCTGTCTCCTCAGTGTTGAAATCTGCATGGGCAAAGTTGAGAAACAAGCTGCATGCTGGCTGAGAAACACATTGACAATGTCCAAACACAGGAGTCTCATTCATCCTCTCAGAGTCGCTCTTCTCTCTTTGACAGTGATCTTTGGGTTGTATCCAACTGGATTATTATTATTATGAGTTTTTTTTCTCTCCCAGAAATCCAGTGTTCATGCGTAAACATAGTTTTATAATAAATACATTAACCACCTTCCACCTTAACAAGGAAACTGTAAACTTGCTAATGACATAGACAACATAGTGACCATGTTCAAGCAGATGTTTACAGTTACCTTTTCCATTTTATACTTTGACAACATTATGTTATTCATCTAAGCCTACAGAAAACTAAGTCTGTCTAAGATTTCAGCTTTTAATAGTTTTAAATACAATCATGTATATCCAATTAAAAACATATTCAGTAATTTATTCTATTCGAAGAGTTTACAAAGTAAAGGGATTTTTCTGTGAAGACAAATACATTGTCAGGCTTGGTGGTACAATGCCAAGTTGCTATCCTGTGATTGGTTCATATGCTGATTTATGCTAATATCCATAAAGTTATGCATGGCTTTCAGTCACACTTTGCGAACTGGTAAATTATGGCAGAAAGTTCCTCATTTTCCCTGTTAGAAAAGTATGATTCCTTCAAAACATGTTTGTCTTGCAGTGATGGGTTTATACATTATGTCAAAACCAAGGGTTCTTATGAGGAGCTACAGTAGACTTGGCTGTGTGTTGGTGTTGTGTCTCTATTCTATAATACAGTACAGTCCTAACACATCTTTTAATTTCTCTGTTAAAACAGATTACAGTAGCCGGTCCAGCTGGGAGACTGGTGTGGCCTCCATGATGCAAAACAGTAAGTCACAAATCCTTAATTGGTAGCAATTATTCGATATTTTACTATCTATCTATCTATCTATCTATCTATCTATCTATATGTATGTATTAGCCTATTTATACAGCTGTGAAAAAGTATTTGTCCCATACAATATTTTACAATTATTATTCATACACTTTGAGGTAATAACAGGGCTAATACAGTAGCTGAGGTATGTTTGGAAGCACAGCAAATGACACGGATACCATATAAAACATATAATTTAGACAGATCATTTCTGTGCCACAGAAAAATATCTTTGTAATGTAACATGTTGCTAGAAAATATGAATCAGCAACACAGTATATAGAGTGTAGACTGGTATAGAAGGAGAGCCGTACATTGCCCTTGAGCAAGGCACCAAACACCTAAAACTCTAAATTTCTCCTGGTGCCACTACATGCAGCATTAACACTCACTTCACCATCTCTCTGCCTTTGCATGTATATGTATATGTTAAGGCCTATCTGATTAAAGAAACAAAATGACGACTGACTTTAATAAAGGTTCAATTATTATTATTTGAGTCTATAAGTTAGTATACAGTAGTATTCTGTGGAAATACATTTGCTTAGAATGGGGGGGAGGGGGGGGGGGGGGACAACGTGATATCTGTCAGAGAGACTTTCTGAATATATGCATCTCAAAAGAGAACAAAGTTGGGTTCTTTAAAATGCATACATTACTCATAATGTTGGCTGCTTTAAAATTGTACATAAAACTACTTGTTGTCTAGATACCGGTTCAGAATGACAATGAAAAATAAATTATTTCATTTTTCTTACTGCGGGACAAGAGGTGTATGCCGTCTGTAATGAAGGTGTGTGAGAGAACTTCTTCCTCTTTTTCTAATAAGTCAATATGTCTGTCTGTCTCTTTCTCTTTAAGTCAGATTTCTACTCCACTCTAGAATGATGATGTTGCTTGCCTGAAAAAACTGATCTATAAGCGAACAACACATCGCATTGCAGCTCGTAATTTTTTTGAGTTATTTTGGTCAAGCGACACTGTCATATGATGGAGTACAAATTAAGATGAATCTCTCTCTCTCGCTCTTTCCATTCCCATCATTATTTTACTTCCAATACCAATCCCACAATGCACTGCTTCTGCCATCTGCTCCCACCCGACCTTGGATGTATGTTACTATTATTATTGTGTGAAAACCTTTTAACTGCAGTTACTTATTAATATTATTGTTATTTTGTTTGCTTGAAATGAAAGTTTGCATGGAGCTTGTTATTTTGTGTACAACAGTAGGGATGTGTTTGCTTGCAGAGACATGATGGCCTGAGATCATATATTGCCATCTTGCTTGCTTTCAATTCACTTTATAGTCTGTCAATTCAAGAAGTGGATTTGTCTTTATACTGTATATGGAGTGTGCGGATTGTATAATATCCGAATTGAAGCTCCAAGTAACCCCTTTGCTAAAAAAGAAAAATACCGTAGGTTACTATTCAAGATATTTATCTTCTGTCTGTTTTTGTCTGCCTGTGTCTCACTTTCTGTGTGTGTGTGTGTGTGTGTGTGTGTGTGTGTGTGTGTGTGTGTGTGTGTGTGTGTGTGTGTGTGTGTGTGTGTGTGTGTGTGTGTGTGTATCTTTTTAGTTCTCTTTCAGACTCTAAAATATATGAATAGGTTTAAGTTTGGTCCAATCCTCCAACTCCTGTATTATCAATAGATATAGTATACACATTAATTGTGTATAATGTGCTTGGCCGATATACTATACATCTGTGAAATTACCTTTCCTCCTCCCCATGTCTTTGGTGTGTGATTATGGTGGCACAATCATTTATTTTTTTAGGGTAAACAAGTTGTTAAATATTATTAGAAATATAATTGACAGACCTTTACCTTGAAAACCAACCTGGCTGTTGAAATTGGTTCTGACTTGGAACGGTTATGCTCAGTAACCCAGAAATAATATTTCACACAATTGTTTGGGGGTGCCTGATAATAATACCAATAATAATCTATCCCATTCCTATCCCATCGTCATAAATTCAATATTAAAGGGCCCAGGGGTCTGTCCAGTGAGTCGGCCTGAACCCCAGGCCGTGCCATGTACATCATGGAAGTTTTAGAACCACCAAAAAACAGACACAGACCGTCTCCACTTCTCCTATCCACCTGTGAGCTCTCATCTCAGGCATGACAACCCCCGTATAGGCTCCCTGGAAGTCAGCCTGTGGTGATTTTACAGATTATATCAAATATAGGATAAGATGTTTGAAAGCTGAAGGAAATCCACTCCCTGAATTGAAAGTTAATTGCTGTTAGTTCTGGTGTGAATGAACTTGATGGTAATTTAAATTGAAGGTTGCTGTGTCTTGCTCTGAGCTGCTCCCAAAGGCCTTTGAGTGTGTGTGTGTGTGTGTGCGTGCGTGCGTGCGTGCGTACGTGCGTGTGTGTGCGTGCGTGCGTGCGTGCGTGTGTGCGCACGCATGTGGGTGTGTGCGTGCATGCGTGTGTGTATCAACTCCCTTGTGAGAACACTGAGGGACCAAGCCAAATTGACTCCATATGTCTGTCTATTAATTCTCTGTCAATAGAGGAGAAGCCTGGACTTTATATACCTCTGGGAAATGGCAGTGTGATTAAGATTTATAGAAGGGGAAATGCTCAACCCTAAAACAGAAGCTGAACATGATCTCAGACTGGGAAATGACAGAGCAAAATCTATCCAGGGAAAATGATCCACCCGAAAGAGAGAAAAGCGTGATTCCATAGATAGACAAAGGGCAAACGATAACCCTTGGGAAAATTCTTCAAACAGAAGTTACATTTGTTATTCATTTGACCTTTGTTCAGATAAAATGAAAGACTGCCTACACCAGGTGGCGGCATCAACAGCCATGTTTTTATTTTTACAGTCAGTGTGCCATATCAACATTAAATTAAATGAATTATCACACCACATCAAAATTAAATATTAAAAACAGATTTTGATTTCCCAGATACATAACAATCTTAGCTATTTTCTTCTTATTATATTATATTATATTATATTATTTTCTTTCACATCAGGACATTGTAACGATCATTAGACTCATTAGAGCAAAAACGCACCCATCTCCCCGACTCCCTCCCCAGTCAGAGTTCAGAGTTTGAATGAATGGATGTAATTTACATACAAATATGAGGGGACTTAATTTAATTGACTACATTTTTTAAATATTTTATTTGAAAAGAAAATCCTCTCTCTCACACTTACTGTGTCTGATCACACTCCCCTGTGCCAGTGTTTTGGCACCCGTGCCTAAGGTTGCCAACCCAATAATTCAATGTCTGTGATGTTGAACATCAGCGATGTGATGCACAGCAAAATCCTCAGAGTTAACGCTATAGCCTTGCGAGTGTGTAAACCAACGGAACCAAATGGGTCCTAACCCATCTAGAGTGTTTAAATTGTAACCAGCTAAATTGGTTGATAGTTAGGAACAAAGTGGACTCTATTGGGTCTGTAAAGGCGCATTCCCACTGGGCCAGATAACAGATATCTGGAGATATTTCTCCAGATATTTTTCCATGCAAAGTGGATGGTGGATACAGATAAAAAAAAAGTCTACCACAGATATTTGCCACAGATACTTTTATCTGTGGCAAAACATTTTTTTATCTGTATCTACCATCCACTTTGCATGGAGAAATATCTGGAGAAATATCTCCAGATATCTGTTATCTGGCCCAGTGGGAATGGGCCTTAACTCTGAGAGTGTACAAATGGAACCAAATGGACCCATACATTTGTACACTCTCAGAGTTAACAATGAGGACATTGCTGTGTGGCATCTGTCTCTCTGTGATGTGATGGGGCTGGCAGGTGGTTGTATGATTTATCAAGACCACATTGAGAGGTTTATGAATCTGCAATATGCTTCCCCCGGGCCATTAGCAGACAATGGACAATTGATTTAATATTAATCCCTGCTTAATCTCTGCAACATCACAGCACAGAGCTTTAGCCTGTAGATAAAACCACCACCTCTGGATGTAGTGTATGTATAAATAAATAAATAAGAGTAAGACCTGCACAGAAGTGGAAATATGAATGAAATCTTTATTTCCGTGTCATGCCATCACTTTGGCCCATCCCATATGGGATTATATGACACATTACGCAAAAAGAAACAATTAACATCAACAGTCCCTCCCAGTCACACCACACCCTATCTTATAACGTATCAAATAAATAAACATGCATACAGTACACACATGAACAAAATAAAAACAAACAAGACATTTACATTTTACATGTAAATGGCCCTCCATCTCATTGACCAAGGCTTCTCAAGAAATGAAGCAAATGAATACATATCATGTTCAAAGAAATAAGAAATTTGGACAAAAATCTAAAAAATCTAAAAAATTTGTAATAATAATAATAATTCTTAATTAAGTGTCCTAATTTAAACTTTTAAAGGGACATGCTTGCATTTTAATGAAATGATAATTCAGAGATTTTAGTTTAGCGTTGCTCTTTCCTAATTCTGTTTTATGTATCCAGTGATTTTGTGTAATTACATACAGTATGAACACATTTAGGATGAATATGTATATTGTGGTTGTAACATTTGTTCCTGCCATGTGCTACAAGAACTAATAACTGTTATGACAGCTTGTAGGGGGGTGTCTGCAGGTGTCTGAACGTAAACATATGCTAATGTTTATGCATTTTATCCAGACTGTACATAATTGAGATATTGTTTAGTCTTCTTGTTGACAGCAGGTGAGGTATCTTCATAATGACTAATTTATGTTCAGTCGCACAATGGTATCGCGCACCAAAATAGTGTCAAAATCAGGTCACGTTGTGAGCTTGTAGGCCGGCTATTTTCGAAGTGCGACAAAGATTTGGCCTGTTAATTTAACTGAGAATAGTGTACAAATAGAAACTTTTACCGGGTCCCTTTGGTTCCATTTGTACACTCCTCTGGGTTAAATTAACACTAAGGACTGTGTTGTGCATCGCTGTAGGCCATGACGACGGTGCAAGGAACTACAGAATTCAAAAGTAGTAGATGGAGGAAAGGAGCTAAGTAGGGATTAAAGGAAAGAAAGCAAGGATGTGAGCACACCAAGAGGCCTCTGTAAACATCGTTTAGTTTTCGTTGTTTGCTGTATTGGCCAGTGGGCAGACTGGGCACACACTGATCCACAGCGGCATGTTTGTGTTCATAGAGTTTGTTTTATATTCAAAAGTTGATCCATCGTTGAATTGGATGTTCGTTTTTAGATTTGCCTATTGCTCAAAAGGGTTTGTGGTTCATGCTTACTGGTTTGTAGTGGTTAATGTTTGCTTTACATTGGTGGTTCTATCCAACCGACTCCCTCGGGTCCTTGGTGATAAGTATGCAGAGTTTGAAGTCAGTCAGTCGGATGGTTCTAAAAAACGACGGAGAGATACTCACACTTGCATTTATAGAAATAGATGGATAGAAGACTTGGCGAAACAGGCACTTGGACACCAGTCTGTTGACTGATGGGTTTAAGGGGGTGTGAGTGATATTTTATTTGGTTAAAAGATTAAGCTCTATAGTTAGTAGTCATTGCTATAGAGTGTTTGTTTGCTCAATATCTCCATGTCTCTCAAGCTCTGTCCATGTCTCCAAATCTCTCTAGCTCTTTATTAAACAGAAAATACATTTAAGGTAAAGACACCAATTTCATCCAATCAGGAGAGAGAACCCATTATCATTGTTATAGTGTTTCAATTCAAACTTTTTGTTTCATCACTTTCATTTTCACTTGTTTATCCTATATCTTGTATAATAATAATAGCTCAGATGCATGAGTTCTCTCTCCTGATAATTGGATGGAATTGGTATTCTGGCTAATCTATTAGCAATGATTAAGCTACTATCAGACTAGGCTATTTAACACGTATTTTAACAAAGAAATATCACTTACAGCACCTTTATACAGTCTTATCAAGTCAGTACTGTGATTTCAGGCATCTCATATTGGGCAGAGTTTAAGCCCAAATCACCTTTCCATTGACTTCCCAAATTCAAGTTTTAAAAACGTAATTATTAAAGTATTAAATATTTTAAAACATATTTTTAAAATGTTAAATATCAAAAAGAATAAAACAAAAGTTGCTACTGTATCACTATGTGATGTTTTAGCCCACTGGGGTTGTGAGATTAGCGCCCACAAACAGAGAGACAACAGACAAACCCATTGATGGACGGCTCTGTGTAAAAATCTAGAAGTTACTTCCTCAGCCTACTGAAAGAGTGCAACAAGACATTTGGTGCTGATCAGTCCTGCAGTTTGTGAGATTAGCTGTGGACACATAAACACACAGACCCTCTTCTAAACAGCTCGACCCTATAGGAGCAACCCCGTCACTTTTGAAAATATATTATCAATAGAATGATTCGGAAAAATTGGTACAGCTGACTGTCAGTTCTGTTCAAGTGGTAATCTATCTTGTATATCCATTGTCCCATGAATTAGTTGGAGAATGAGCATGAGTCACAAAAGTGACTGTTGCTTCAGTTTTACAGACCTTTAGACTTTGCCTTGGAGAAATGCTGACATACACTGACACCTGTATAGTCTCGCGTGGCCAGACTGTTGCCTCCCACAATTTAGTGTGGAGAACGTAAGCTCTGATCATGACATGAGTAAGCGATGTGAAGCCCCCTCCCCACTTCTGTTTCGTCTTTACATTCGCGCAAATGTATCCCTTTACATTATATATAGATTAAAATCATCTAAGCATATATAGCTTGCTGCTTATAGAAATAGAAAAAAATATATACAGTATATTTTCGTTAACGGAAACGTCAGCTTCCATTACTCTGATTTGAGGAGGTGTAGTTCCTGACTCTATATAGCATTAGGAGATTGTGGAATAGTTGTCTGACTACGTGAGACTAACACGTGTATATAAGAAACATTTGAAATCCATTTTGACCATTATGACTCACACAATGATAATTACAAATCTGACTTTGGTGGTGTTGGTAAAGGCTTTTTGAATCATGAATTACACGTTTTGGGTGCATTACTTAATTTTGCAGACATGCATTGGAGTTCCATAAAACAGTTATGTACTTACAGTTTAGAGAATATTAACCGCTTAAACCCTATTGACCAGGTCCCCCAGAGGTCTATACTTGGTCCCCCTCTTTTATACCTTTTTTACCAAAAATAGCCGATCTACAGGCCGATTATGACATGCCCAGGGACTAGGTTGTGTTAAATCAGCCAAAGCGATTGAAAAAACTGTAATAAGTTGTTACATTTCTCAACAATACATTTAAAGAAGATAAACACCCTGTCAAATAAGCAATTTATCAATGTCAGATATTATTGTAAAGAGTTGTGCCATTTTTGGAATCACATGCCTTCAGAAGATGTTTAGGAAAATGTGTCATCAAAGGATAGAAATTCTGAGCAAAAAATATGTTTTTTTAGAATACATAATGCAAAAACAAAATTATCACAGGATATGACAGGAGCATCTAAATAATTAACTGGGCAAAGAAGGTGCCATAATCAGGTCAGTGGCATCGTGTATGAAAATGACAGACAGATTGAGATGGTTGTGTAATAATAAATAACACCTCATTATAACATAACAGATCATTGTGTGGTACAGTAATTGCCTTGTGCGTAGATCTGGTAAAGGCTTTCTATGGTTTGCTGAGGATTTGGTGTTTCTATTTTTTTTCCTTCTCTTTCCTCTCCTGCTTGTTTGTTGCAGTCATTCCCATCCTAAAGTGTCGTCATTACTGATGTCCCATGATATCTCCATAATGCTTGAACTGAAGTCATTGCAAACATTTACATCATGGGTCTTCAACAGGGGGTCCGGGACCCCTAGGGGTCCTCAGAGTTACTACAGGGGGTCCTCCAAATCTTTGAGTGATAAAAGTTTTTTTTCCCTCCTATTTTATATTAACCACTTGAACCTAGTGTCCATATTCTGAGAATTTTAGCCAAAAATAGCAGATCTACAAGCTCACAACGCCTTGTAGATCGTCTATTTTTGGCAAAAAGCTTTGGTGTAGAGGAGAAAAAGATCAGACTAAGTACAGAGTTCAAGTTTATTAAGTATTGACGGTTCAAGTGGTTAAATATCTGAAAACATAAAATGACATGAATCCAAAATACACTGACGATCGTGCTGTCAAACAATGAAACTATATGGAATCTATAAACAGGTTGTGGGGGTCCCTGCTTCATCTCTCTCCCAAATAAGGGGTTCTTGGCCTGAAAACATTGAAGACCCCTGATTTACATATGCAAGTGCTGGTGAGTAGTGAGCTAAACGGGAACCCTTTGTGTGTGTGTAGGTCATAGTGGAGTTAACCAGCTGGGAGGTGTGTTTGTGAATGGCAGACCTCTACCTGATACCACCAGGCAGAAGATAGTGGAGCTTGCCCATAGTGGGGCTCGGCCCTGTGACATATCACGAATATTACAGGTATGTTATTATTACAGTATACTCCGTACAGTAGATTGTGTGCTTAACCTGCCAAAATCCCTGCCTGAATAACTACACAGTGAATGACGTCTGACTTCGTGTTTCAAATCATTAAATGTTCATCTTTTCATCTTTAATTTACTGTTGCATGAGACCTACAGCTTGTATTCTCCCTGACCTTTCTTCTTTTTTTCCCCCCTTTGCTGTGATGACAATGAAATATATTATGTATATTTTATATAGTTCTATCAAATCAATTTATTCTGTGTATTTTGTAGTTTCTGCCTACAGTATAATATACTGACATATTCCTTGGCTTGCTTGATCTACCTTCCTTGTGCCTACAGGCAGGCTGATCATGCCTTAAAACTGAACAAATTGGTATTGCTGGCATTATAACGTTTACTGTGTACAGTTGCATATTGCTCTACCGCCCTATTTCTTGTTTTGTAGAGTCCAGCTGACACTAGCGTTCAGCTGCGGGAGAGAGAAAACGTAAGCACCAAACACCTCCCAACCTTAACATCATTCAACCAGCAACCAGTCTTGAATAATGTGTGTGATTTGTCTCTTGTGTCTTTATGTCCAGGTCTCTAACGGCTGCGTGAGCAAGATTCTGGGCCGTTATTACGAAACGGGCTCCATCCGACCACGGGCGATCGGGGGGAGTAAACCCAGGGTGGCCACGCCCGAGGTGGTGGGGAAGATCGCCCACTACAAGAGAGAGTGTCCGTCCATATTCGCCTGGGAGATCAGAGATAGGCTCCTGGCAGAAGGAGTCTGCACCAATGATAATATACCTAGTGTAAGTTTCTCCAGTCCCCGTCAAAATAAAACTACAATCCATATGTTTTATGTCCATAGACCTTATTCACAGATAATGTCGCAAGTCTTTGTACAGAGTAACAGTGTAACCTAACTACCATGAATATTGTGGATGTACCCTTCTATTTAATCATTTTGGGGATGTTGATGTTGTCATCTGCCCATTTGTCAATTTGGTAAAAAGACATTGGTTGAATAGAACTCATATTTTGGGTCCATCACTCCATTGTTCACAATGGCTTGTAATGCAGGCTGCTATCCCAGGAAGTCATGTGATCCAAGATGGCCGCAGTGTGAATAAGGTCTATAGTTGTCCTCTCCTGACAGAGAGAGGTCTGACTCTGAACTACAATAAAGATGGCGGCACATCTTGTCCAGTGCAGTGTGCTGCCATTGCCAACTTGTAGGGGGCAATGACCCTGGTACCGGGGTCAAAATGCTCAATAGAAATGTAGGTTGACCACCTCCCAGTCCCAACCACTGTGGATGTCCTCATTATACTGTATTAACATACTCTACCTTACATACTGGTTAAAATAGTACATCATTATTCCTTTAAAAAAAGTCCTGGATTGTAGTCTTATATCATAAACAAACTGATGGTGGTTTCATTCATTGGCTCTGTTCCTAGGTGTCATCAATAAACCGTGTTTTGAGGAACCTGGTCACTGACAAACCACAGATGGGGACAGTTGGGGCTGATGGGATGTTTGACAAACTCAGGATGCTCAATGGACAGACAAACTGGGGAGGCCGGTCAGGATGGTACCCCGGGACAACACTACCAAATTCTGGTAAGAAATCTTCTTCTTACAGTACTACTATCACTAGTACTAAATACTACTACCACTATTACTAATCGATTGATTGATTGATTGAATACTTTATTAACAATTTGCAAAAAGTACAGTAGTACGATTTTACAATGATGCTAAAAGGATAACACAAAATCTTGTTTCCTGTAATAATAATACAATCACTAATAATCACTAATAATACTAAAAATTATGCGTAGCTTTCAAGTTTGGTTCAGGCAGATATACTCGAGAGGTTCACACTGTGCTGCCCTATGTGGGTGTGTTCAGTGTTGTGCAAGACCCACACGTCATACGCTGACGTGGCAATCAGCTGACCAATTGGGCGGGTATTTTGGTCACCTGAGCCTGTGCTCATCCAGCGTTCCTCTGAGTATGCCTCTGGTTGTTAGGCTTTGTTTGCTCCCACCGCCACCCCGGGACCACCAGTGGGCTCTGCTATTAGTTCTGTTCCCCATGGGGGGGTTGTTATTATATAATATATATGTATATACATATCCCTGCTCTTAATGGTTAATGATGGTTTTCTAATTGTGCTGAGCAGGGAGAAAATGTAGTAGAGCCTGAACGCCAACATTAAATATTACATAATATACACTCGCATTCACATGTTACAATAATAAATGTTACAATAATAAAATATATTGGTCCATTCATTCTATATTGGTTCATTATATTCGTGAGTTATCTGACTGAACCACTTTAACAATCACTGGCACTAACTCTATGCTATTTTACTGTGTACTACTACTACTGTACCTCTACTCTGCCACTCTTCCTCCAGTACTACTATATGTCTATTAATTATCAAACATGAAACATTTGACTGTATTTCTCCCAGAAAACCTTCCTGTACCATATTCAGTTCTGTGTGTGTGTGTGTGTGTGTGTGTGTGTGTGTGTGTGTGTGTGTGTGTGTGTGTGTGTGTGTGTGTGTGTGTGTGCGCGTGCGTGCGTGCGTGCGTGCGTGAGTGCGTGCGTGCGTGCATGCAAGCGTGCGCTCTTATGTGTGTGCAGACGTTTGCTTGTGTGGGTGTGTGAAAAGGCTGCCTATTGCAGCAGCCATGTGCGGTCTCGTCCCATTTGTCTCCGTTTCCGCCTGACTGAGTGTGACACTAAGCAATGCCTTCATTCTGTTTTCCACAGTCACTGTTGATCTACTGGGGATAATGAATAATTAGGCTAGCACCACAGATGATGTACACTCTATTGGGAGCTCGAGTCAGCCTTGCATCCAATATGATTCTAAGCTAGATTACCATTCTAAACTGCCATGCATTCTTATAAAAGGTTTGGATATTGCACAGGTCATGGTTTGTTGTTTGTATCAAGACCCCAGGCATATTCTCAAGCATGGATAATACCAATATACCACATGTAACATAGCTTACATGGTGATCTTTACTATTATGTTTTTTACTCATTTACAAGCTATAACATCCACTATGTGGATGCCATTATTTTTCATGATGGGAGAGACACACATGAATAAATCACAGGCTGTTGATGAGAAGATCCAAGTGTCCTACAGGAGATCCCATCACTTTGATTTACAGTATATATTTTGTGGTGTTGTGCCAGTGGGCAAAAAAGCTTACTAATGTGTGGCTACTTTGGCAGTTTGCATTTTGTGGAACATTTGTGAATCATTTGATGTGAATGTTGTCAGTTGAGTGAATCAATATTGAGTCTGAATTGAATCAGACGTTTGGGAGAGATGTACACCCCCATACCACACTGCTGAACTCTTGTACGGCATGAAGAGCTGTGTTATTCTGGGGCAGTAGGGTTGAGACCACAGTGTGGGAATAACTGGAACCGCAGTGAAGGAGCTCTCTGCCATCTCCCTCACTGATTCAGTCCAAGATGGTCTAGTACAGTCGTTACCATGCAGTGGTGGGCAAAGTATTCAACCCCACTACTTGAGTCTAAGTTACAGTAGATACTCCTAATTACTCAACCACTCAAGTGAAAGTTGCTCAGTCAAATTTGTACTTGAGTTAAAGGAGTACTTTCTTGTAAGAATACTTAAGTATTCTAAAGTACATACTTTAAAATATATTTAAGAGGGCGCCCGCTGGCCTACTGGTCCAGGCGCATGCCACTTAGGCATGCCCACATAGGCATGGATGCCTGGTGGCGTTGCCGGTTCGATTCCCGTTCCGGACGACCTTTGCCGCGTGTCACTCCCCATCTCTCCCCCCCATTTCATTTAATTTCCCCCCCAAAAAAAACATTCAAATAAATGTCATATTGTCCGCCAGGCCGGGTTGCCCATACCCAGGGCCTGCAAACTTTGGAAGGCAGTCGTAGCCAACTGGAATGGAATCTGACAAATCTGACTGATACATCTTGATCACATGACTCGAGTCGAGAGATAATAGTTTGGGAGTAGTAGTAGCAAAAAGTGTGCTTTGAAGAAAACAGAAAATGGCCTGGCTCCAGACCATAGAATCAGTCTCACTTCAGTCTGACAATCAGGCTATGAAAATATTGTTTGGCCGGGGCCTAATATCAGGAGTTCAGCTGCCCTATATGTGGAGTTCCGAGTACGGACGCCTTCACCAGGCTGGGGGAAAACAATATTTTGAGTTATTCTAATGTCCTAGTGGAGTCATGGAGGTGGACCAGTGGACCACCCTTTGTCAGCCTTCTGATTGGTCCCTGACTGACCAACCAGCAGGCTCTATCTGCCTTGTCCCGCCCTGGTTCCGCCTTGTTTATGTTGAATTTGCTAAAACGTAATTTTTGGATAAATAATAACATTTAAAAACATGCATGCACAATCACTATACTGCACCTGAGAGGCTCCTTTTTTACTGAAACCAAGTTTTAAATGAGAATTGAATACACAAAATAACAATAAGAAGCAACTGAATTTCAATGGTAGAGGATGGAGAAAAAGGACTTTTGTCCCACCAAGACACAGCAACCAATGGGTGCGAAGAGGGGCGGGACAACCTGCGGGACATGACAAAGGGTGAATTGTGACTGCTAAGAAGGAGGGTGCTGCTGGGCAGTGGGCCATTTTTGGGGAGTAGACTTTTCAAGTCTGAAGAGTTATACAGGGCATCAAAAATCCTGACAGTTAAATGAACAGTGAGGTGAATTTTGCAGTGAAGCTCATGGCGTTTGACAGCAGGTGGTTGACAGGCACAGGGAACAGGCCTGTTGTATCGCAGGGTGAGGTCTGTATGTATTTGGGAGGACACACTGTACTGCAAGATCCTGAGAGTCCTGAGGCAGCTCCATGTGTCTGTTAAACATGTTGACCGAGCAATGTCATCATACCATGAAGTATAACTCATGGTTATCATCATCATGGTTATCACGGCAACTTCTCCTGATGAAGGCCTTAATGACTGAAACACATCGGTCTTTTAACTTTGATTAAATCTATTATATTTTTTAGTGCCTCAGAAGTATTTCAATAACTCCAAACTGAAGACCACAGGACAGACGGACACCCATTTTTACGTACAAGCAGCACTCCATGCGCTTGATTCTTGAAGTGTCTCGTCATTGTGTTACAGCCAGGGCAAAGCAGCTCTTCTTTTCATTCAAGAGGTCTCAAAGGCTCTACTCTGCAAACACTTGATTGAAACTGGATTCATTTTGAAAAGAATGAACAGAAGAAGAGTTGGGCTGTGAAGCACTATTATTAATGAAGCTTATATGAGGGTCCTTGAAGCAATTAATCAGCTGCTAATAGTTTCTAAGTTAGGAAGTTAACTTTTTTTAACACTTGCTCATACGCTATGGGAATTCTTGTCTCTGAATCTCTCTCTCTCTCTCTCTCTCCAGATTGTACTCAGACAGGGGGAGTTGAAAACACTAATTCAGTTAGTTCTAATGGAGAAGATACAGAAGAGACTCAGATGAGACTTCAGCTCAAGAGGAAACTTCAGCGAAACAGAACTTCTTTCACACAGGACCAGATAGAGGCGCTAGAGAAAGGTGAACATGATAACATTTGGATCCTGAATTAGAAGCAATTGTAATATAAAGATTTGAGTTTTTTTTTTATCAAACGGAAATTATGTTCTTTTTGCCATAGCATTTACAGATATTTTGTATTCATTTCTTGTGCTGCTCTCATTTCCATGTTTTATTTCAGCTAATTTGTTGTTTTCTATTCTTTACTCTCCATTGAGATGTAATTGTATTCAAATGCCCTTTTATAATGATTCTCTGTTCTTAATGTTTTGTGAAAGTACTTTGAATTACGTTGTTGTCAAAATCTGCAATACAAACAAACTTGTCTTGCCTGCATGCAGCCTAAGATAGCGTCACATTAACATATGTGACAGTGACCAATCTCACAATAGCTTTCTCTATAGAGTTCATATTAAACTGCTATATGAAAGATTTGGTAGTATATTAAATTATAACTTTGGGTTATTTACATATTAATTGCATATTAAACTAATTATGACCTAACAAAGTGTTTTTGTTTCAGAATTTGAAAGAACTCATTATCCAGATGTCTTTGCCAGAGAACGACTTGCTGCCAAAATAGATCTGCCAGAGGCACGGATACAGGTAGGTTTATTCTATTGCTATCAATATGCAATCGGTCGATCAATAACTCTTCTAGATTATGTCAGTTGTTCAACTGCTTAAGTATGGGCCCAGTGTTAATGAACTGGATGGAATGTTGACACTTATTGAAACTGAAGCTGTTAAGTTTAAAATCAAACAAAGTTTTAGCCGTTGCAATAACCATTATTGTTATTATTTTGTTGTGTCATTAACTTAGAGATTGTACAATTGTAATGTAAACTGGAAACCAGACAAATGTGCCAGAGCCAGTTTCATTAGTGCTGGGCTGCTGGCACGTTTGTGTATTAGAACAGCAATGTAAGCCCGACTAGTATAAATGGACCCGAAAAGGTCTCAGATTAACACGCATGATTTTGTTGTGTATAGGTGTGGTTTTCCAACAGACGTGCAAAGTGGAGGAGAGAGGAGAAGTTGAGAAATCAACGACGCCAGGTCTCCAACTCCTCAAACCACATTCCCATTAGTAGTAGCTTCAATACAAATGTGTACCAACCACTACCACAGCCTGCAACACCAGGTACTGGAACCAGCAAAAATATAATTATGTATTTTCAATGCAATACCACAAATTGTTCAATTCTTCACCTAAGCATAAATAAATTATCAAAACACATTAGCCATTTTAGGCTATTAAGGGAAATCTCTGAGAAAAGTGACATCTTATTTGTGTCCCTTCTCTGTCTCTGTTCACCAACCCTTTCAGTTTCCTTCTCATCGGGGTCCATGTTGGGGAGGACAGAATCAGTTCTGTCCAACAACTACAGCATACCAGCCATACCCAGCTTTAGTATGGCAACTAGCCTGCCTATGCAAGTAAGTCTGAATTAAGTCTGAATGCCCTACAGTACTAGTGGTCTTCCCTTCCAGTTAATAACAACTTTGATGGTGATCTGTCGATTCGATTTTGAAACATCTTATGTGCAAGTGCACTGTCACCAAAATCAGTTTGGGTGCATCCTTCCGAATGACGGTGTACAGAAAATTCCATGGAAATCCAGACAGTTATATACAGTATGTTGTTTGAGACCAATGTCATTGTTTATCAGGGGGAAAAAAGAGGAAAAGATAATTAAGTACATTTACTTTCAGGAATTCTAGTTTATATACATTTAAAAATCACACCCAATGTGAAGTGAGCGGTGGTCGTGCTTGCATAACGTCTTCATCAATTGGTAATTGGTGATGTAATACAGGCTACACACACACACACGCACATTGCTATGGCAAAACGCTGAGGAAAACACATTGCTATGGCAAAACGCTGAGGAAAAGTGGCTACAGATAGGTCTAGGATGTAATTGGTGATGTAATATGGCTACACACACACATATTGCTATGGCAAAACACTGAGGAAAACACATTGCTATGGCAAAACGCTGAGGAAAAGTGGCTACAGATAATTGGTGAAGTAATATGATGTAATATGGCTACGCACACACACATTATGCTATGGCAAAACGCTGAGGAAAAGTGGCTACAGATAGTGGCTACAGATAATTGGTGATGTAATATGATGTAATATGGCTACGCACACACATATTGCTATGGCAAAACGCTGAGGAAAAGTGGCTACAGACACACGCACAGCCACTCTTAGGAGCGGTTTACCACCGCTCAAAATACCGTAACCAACTGTGGTCAACAGAACCACCCAAATTAGTTTTGGTATCGGCCAATAAATAGTAATACCCATTCGATGCATTCCTAATATCTGCAATTTTTTATGGGGCACTCTCCATTCCGACATGTCGCCACTCCGACAATGATTGTCGGAGTGGCAACACTTCCATAGAGGTTAGGTTTAGGGTTAGGGTTAGGTATAGAGTTAGTGTCGGAAAGGAGACATGTCGTAATGGAGACATGCAACCTTTTTTATGACATGTGACTCCATCGTACAATGAAGTATTGACATATATTAATTTACATTTTCAGGCATCAAGTCAAAGCTCTTATTCCTGCATGCTGCCTACCAGTCCAACATTAAATGGGAGGAGTTATGACACATACACTCCACCCCATATGCAGCCACACCTCAACAGCCAATCAATGACCTCTGCATCAACAGGTAACATTTAACAGCACTTATTACATGACTTACAGTACAAATATCTGTAAGACGCCTAAGGGCGCCCCATGTCTTGGCCATCTGGCGCCATGTCTTGGCCATCTGGCCAGTGATGTTTATCGGACCTGTTACATATATATGGAGACCCCTGGTACCCATATATGGAGATCAATGTACTGTATATGGAGATATGCTGTGAGACCCCAAACATGCTTACTCAGTTATTCGTTATGTGAAAGTCCTATGACGTCTATGACATCTGACATCATACATACAATCCCTTTTATGCCCATATATGGAGATCCCTGTTTGTAGAACCAGCTATACAGATATGGGCTGTCTTGGCCATATATGGATTCTGTTAGTGTGGTATGTGGCCGATGTGGCCTACATATATGGGCATTGGGCATTCCCCTATGAAGTCTTGTTAGATATGGGCTTAATGTTGATGACATCAGGGATATCCATATATGGGCATAAAAGGGATTCTATTAGTGTGGTTCCCTTGATATCACAGTGATGTCAGAGCATGATGTCAAACCCAAAAAGATGTCAAAAACCCTACACGGACGGAGACAAGATTTGCCGTTTCTCATACTAAAATAAAATGAATCAACACAAAAATAATCAAGCAAGTACAGTGTCTGTTGTGCATGGAAGGACACATCCATTTACCAGAAAACAGTTTGCAGTAAAAATATGAATTTAATGCCATTTTGTCTTGATCAAAAACATACTTATTTTTGTGTGTTACCCATATTATACTAATTCTTTCAGGTCTGATTTCCCCTGGTGTTTCAGTTCCAGTCCAAGTTCCAGGTGAAGGAGACATGTCACAGTACTGGCCACGCCTACAGTGATGCCAGTAGTGGCCACGTTTGTTGTAACATCATTCCTGCTGTGATGTTATTGGTAGCGTTGGGGGTTGAACCTAATTGAGTACAGTCTATGGGCCATCAACCTTTAATACATTCTGAACTCAAACTCCTTCTGAGCTCTTTAAAGATAAACTGCTTAAAATGTAAAGAAGAAAATGTCAGACTTGCTGACAGACTGTACAGCAAAAAAATAAAGCAGGGGCTGAGAAAATGCAAGATGTGTGGCACAAGTCCCTCTCACCCAAAGCCTGAATGTCTAGACAAAGACTCACACTTACCGTGAGAGAGACTTTCAAGCCAAATTTGTCAGACATGCAAGAGGGGAACTGAAGAACTATGGACGTTTTCCTTTAGCATCACAACAAGTCACAGAAACATCTAAGCAAGATGAAGTTGGACAAGATGAAAGCTGTTGGGGGGGTCTGTCTTTACATTACCTCCATTACCACACATTAATATTCTGCCTGGCTAATGAGGACAATTTTGAACCAGATGGCAAACGTACAAATAGCACTAATCTGTGGTACATTGATTGAGCTACAGACAATTTAATAGCATTGCCAAATTAGAGGAAGAGCTGGCCAGTGGTTAGTAAACGTGTTACAGTAAGTGGACTAGTTAACGGCTACCTTCGCTGCCAAAACCCTCTTATTTCCTGAGTGTCCCTTATTTTATTATGATTTAAAATGTTTAACCCTTATCAAGATGTGTCAATCGGACAAGTTGGTCCAAGTGGGATACAGCCTATTTCTTCCAACTCACTGTTGGCAGATATTTTATGGGTTGCAGGTATTGGCACTGGGACACTTGTTTGTTTGATTATTGACCCTTGAAGGACAAGCCGGTACCAACTTTAGGAAGGTGAATGCGTTCTGGACATGATGAACTCGGTGAATGGATAAAAAACAAACTGTAAAGTATCCATAGAAATATTGTTTTGGAAGGAAAATGACCTCTGTTACCTCTGTCTTCAGTTGCTAACTTGTGTCATGTTGTTGTATTTGTATCTGGGCACTTGTATGTAAAAGAAATGTTTAATAATGTTAAAACATGAGGAATAAACACTGAAATATAAAGAAAATAATTTTATGAAACATTAAGTGAACTGACTTGGAATTTGTTCCATCATCAGATTCCAAACAAATCATGGACCGGATTCTGTACACAATGTGGATTCTGGTGATATATATGTTTTGGTATTTGTAAAGATCCTGGACTTGATCTGTAAACTGGACTGCACTGATTCTATACTGAAGAGTACTGTCTGTCTGAGAAAATTACTTTTCTCTCTTCGGTACAAATCCAAAGCGCTTACGTTAAATTAAGACGCCCTATTGAGAACCAACAAATGCTACATGAAACAAACACATTTTTGGTTGCTTAGAAACAAAAACATATATTTGAGGGTGTCTTACAAATCTGTTATGTCAAACTGTAAAGTATTTGTCTTCTCCAGAAATCTGGAATGTTTCTATAATAAAATAAATAATTTCAATTACAATTCTGAAAATATTCTATCATAAAGTACCTTCAACAGGTGTCCTTTTCTAACACACTATCATGAACTAAAGAATGTACAGTACATGTGCTGTGTGCAAGAGTATCTAGTCTAGTGTTGGCCTTTCCCATTTTTAAGCAGACACCTAAAATGTTTTGATTTCAAAACAAAAAACATGGTTGTATTCATTAAGCCCTGTTAAACACACTGACTATACTGTAGATGAGCTTTTCTTCTGACATATGAACAGTGAAGACATTCTCAGGTGGGGCCACTTTACTTGTAACTCCATCTTTAAAATGCCTAGAAACTGCTGTTCATTTACCCATGATTGATAAATAATAATCAGTTATGTTTTTAAGAAGTTGAAGAACCACATCCTTAATGTTTTACAGTACACTAGATCTGATTTTCTCATTATATGATCTACAAATGATTATTTTCCTGTTTAGACAGCCATGAATGACAGAACTGGTCGAAATTATTGAACACAGTTCCCTGTAGCATAGAAAACCAAAACACGTTGTGTCAGAAAGCTCACATTATCTACTGATAGGAAGTTGGAACTAACTAACTCAAACCCACGTTGAACTGTAAAATGGTATACACGTGTAATAAATATGGGGCATATTATAGACATTATTATCAGATTATGTATTGAGAATTGAGATTAATGGGATTGTTTTTAATTAATGTTATTTTTTATGTAAGCATATTGCATGGCATTGTGCAGATAGTGTATTCCATAATAATTGAGATAGTATAATAAATGCTGTTATGCCTACTGCATACTATTCAGTAGTTATTAGGCCTATTTGGCCAGAAGTACAGTATGTATTATGATCTTTCTGACACAGCAGTGGTTTGTTACAGATATCCCTGACAGACTATCAAACCACTGAATGTAAAACCAGATCAAAGCTTTTGTTTGTGATTCATCTCTTTTTAATCGCAGTTTGTAGTGTACACGTTTTGCAACTTTGAAAAAGATTGTATTATTGTTTAATTGGTTGTTTTTATAATCAACAGCAAGCCGTATATAATGAGAGGTTTATATTTCATTGGTATGGTTTGAGTTAACCTCTTAAACCCTATATTCTTCTTATTTTTAATAAGGGAAATCTACAAGCTCACAGCCCACTGCAGTGCGATGGTTTATGAGCTTATACAATTTCTTGTGCTATTTTTTAAAATCTTCGTAAATCTTGTGAATGACATGCTAAATGCATGATGCCCAGATCTGATCGTCACAAGAAAACAAAATTAAACAAGGAATTTAATTTCATACAGTTTAGAAGCATTAAGATTTACATACTGTACAGTACCGGTATGTCAGTCTAAAGGCCCATTCCCACTGGGCCAGATAACAGATATCTGGAGATATTTCTCCAGATATGTTTCCATGCAAAGTGGATGGTAGATACAGATAAAAAAAAATCTACCACAGATATTTGCCACAGATACTTTTATCTGTGGCAAATATTTTTTTTATCTGTATCTACCATCCACTTTGCATTGAAAAATATCTGGAGAAATATCTCCAGATATCTGTTATCTGGCCCAGTGGGAATGGGCCTTTACACTGGTGTCAACACATACAAGCTTTAATATGAGTGAGCTCAACACCTTCTGTTGAACCTTCAACAGAACTTTATGGTTACATGCATACATCCCAACACAGAAACCGTGATTCTACCGCCAAACCAAAACTCAAGCCCTAACAGCCTCTAGAAAAGTGAGGAACAGCTAAATATCCTAATTTTCTGTAATTTTCCTCAACTTGCTACCTTTATTAGGACATTTGGTTCTCACAAGATAGCAGTACAAGAACACACACACACACACACACGCACGCACACACGCACACATGCACGCACGCACACACGCAATACACTCAGTTCGAAGCGCACATACACACACAAAGACACACAATCAGCCTCAGAGAGGCCCAAATCATTTTATACACATCAGTGGGTTCAGGAGCAGAGCGGTATTGAATGGGAAACTCTTTTCATCTGCACTGTCATTCATTCATTCAATCTGTCGTTCCTTTCTGTCCTCCATTGGACGGTGAGCAGTTTGAAAATGAGAACGGGGTCAACCTCTCCTCGTTCACCTGACAAAGGGCTGGAAAAGAAAATGTGGGAGGGAGAGAGGAACGGACCTGATGCCTGCCACAAGATGAAAGCAACAGAGGAGAGACGGAGAGATGAGAGAGAGTGAAAGTGGAAAAACAAAGAAAAAGATACAGACTGAGAGTGACGGGAATGAGAATAAACTGGAAAAAAGAGAAAGAGACCAGGAAGAGAGAGAGGGGGAGATAGAGAGGTGTTTTGTGAGAGCATCAAAGACAAATGACTGGTGGATACTTTCTAAGGAGGCTCATTCCTTTAGATTTGAGACGAACCATAGCTGCTTAATGACACTGGGGCAACAACTATCAATTACTATCTTTATCAAATGGCATTATTATGGGAATTCTAATTATCAACAGGCATTCTGAGAATGATGAATGACAACTTTCTACCTTCCATCACTGAGACAACAGCAACGACAAAATCATTACGTTAGCCCCGCTCATTATGAGAGTAGAGTTCAAAACGGGCCTGAAAATTAAGGCCCAGCCTTAACTGGGCCGGCCCGAGACCCATCCCGGCCCGACTAATTAGCATACATTTTGGGCCCTACCCGGCCCGAAAACGTTGGTTCGGGTTCGGGAACAATTTGAGAACTCTATCACAAGTAAGAAATAAAATAATAAAATGTATCTTTTCTTTTTTCATTGAGCCCGAGGCCCAGACCAGCCCTACTAATATGCATACATTTTGGGGCAGGCCCTAACCGTCCTAAAAGGTCAGGTCGGGTTTGGGCAGAATTTGAGAACTCTATACAGTATGAGAGTGTGTGAACATCATCATACGGGCAGGTGCCTACTGTATATGCTGGTATTATGTGGTATGCGTCTGAGAGTATGTGTTTTTTGCAGGTCTTTAAGTCCGAGTGTATCAAAAAAGCAACTGGGTTAAGGCAGCAGAAGCTTGTGATTGGCTGCGCGGAGGTGACGAAAGTTGGGGGACGGAGATACACCTAAACCTAACCTTAACCCTGACCTCAGTAAAACTAACGCTGGTGAATGCTAACCTGGTGAAATGCTAACCTGCTGACGCTGGTGAATGCTAACCTGCCGACGCTGGTGAGTCAGAAGAGCTGTTACCTGGCCACAATATAAGAATGAATACATAGCACATACTGCAAATGAATGCAACAAATTCTGTCAATATAATCAAAAGGTAATCCTGGTATTCTTTTTTTCCCCCATCTTGCCTACTGGCATCATCACTTGTGTATTTATTACACAAGTGAGAACGTCTTTCAATGGTATGACAACATGAATACCATTTCACTTTAAAGTAACAGGATACATATTTATCACATTTATTTTGGCATCATTTCAGTATGTGCTAAAAGTGTGATTTTGAGGTCTGTTTTGTATGCTCGACCCCAAAGCACAGAAGCAATTTGTGCATGTCTTTGAATATTTCAAATCCTTCTATGTAATGTTTCTATGTCAGTGGTGCTCAAACTTTTTCATGTGAAGGACCCCCAAAATTATATGTATTTGGCCACGGACTGCTATCTCAAAATATTTTGTTCCAGGGACCCCCCAGAAGCAAAGTTTGAGTTACAAACGTTCGCTTAAAAAACACATATATTCAAAGATTTGCACACATTTTCACAACTTTTCAAAAATAGAAGATCTACAAGCTCGCAGCGCTGCATTCGTGCCATGCTGTGAGCTTGTATATCTGCTATTTTTCAATAGCTAAAGTATAAAATAATTCCAAGCCCATCCACCTTGGGCCCTAGTAACTCAGTCGTCCCCCCGTCTCCCCTTGTGATGCCCCTGAGTATATGACTGACTACATTTTTACTTACAGTATATATCATGTCCAGGTACAGTGGCTAAACAGCCCAAGGTTCTACCAAAACTCAGCATGACTTTTAAGCTTGGTAGAAAGATGATAATCTGGCTGTAATACACAGTCAAGTACAGTGTTTCACACCAGTACGTACTATTTATTCAGGTCACACCCATTCTCTCATTTGATCTCCTCTTCTTCACTCAGTGAAGGGCTGGGCTCAACTTTTCACCTAATGTGTTATTCGGTAGTTTGGGGCACTTCCAATCAAATAAATGTTGATGGAACAACGCACATGTACTGTATGTGGATTTCTTTCACGCTTCTATCCCATCTCCCACATCTGTAATTCTGTATCAGCCCTCTAATATAGGCTACACTTCATATTTCCGCCATATTTGTCTGTGTTGCCGTGAAAAAGAGCATAAACTTTTAAGCCTGAAATCTTTCAAATGTAGACAGTTGCTGACTCTTGTCAACTGAATCTTGAGATGTCTTGTTGACCATTTGAAATGGGTCAGTAAAGGGACCCAGCTGTGCATCACTCTATTCATTAGAACATCTTGTCACCAGCCACCTTGCTTGTCTTCCTGATGGAGAGATCAAATAAGTAAAGGAGACAAAAAGTGACAGAATAAAAAGAAAGTTTTCATATCCTTCTTTCTGTCCATTCTGCCTCCCACGCTCCAACCCTCCACCACCACCAAACACAATAACTACAGTACGTATTCTGATAATTACATGAGCATCCACGCTCATGTGTATATATATATATATATATATATATATATATATATATATATATATATATATATATATATATATATATATATATATATATATATATATTTATATTACACCAGTAAAACACCCGCATGGGCGCGTGCGCGTGGTTGCTTTGGTATGTATACCCTTCTGCTGAGCTGGTCGAGTCATCACTGTGATGTCAGAGCAGGACAGCTAAATACAGCATGGGCATTGCCAAATATGGGCATTCCCAGATATGCGTGACATCCGGACAGGGATCTCCATGTATGAGCATAAAAGGGACAAGGACGGAATTAATTTGCAAGTGTGACTTGTGTTGTGTTAACCGCACTGGTTAGACTGACACAATATGTCCATATATGGGCATTCCTAGATATGGGCTTAATATTGATGGGAATAAAAGGGATTCTATTAGTGTGGTTGGCCTGACATCATCTGGAATCAGATGTAGAGGTTTTGATGAAGTCAGTGTTGTGATCTTCATAAATGGATATCCAGGTGATGATAGTCAGCGGTCTTGATTTGCAAATGAATTCTTTCTTGGCCATATAGAGCGTCCATATATGGGCATTGCCAAATGTGGGCGTAATATTGATGACATCAGGGATCTCCAACTCTGAGCTAACGTGGACAGTTTATGCTGGCAGATGGGCTCTCCGGGAGTCTCTGGCCAATAGCATGTGTTCTCCTCCCCCCACCCCACTCTGCTCCTCTGCTCAGCGCAGAGAACGCTGCTGCGTCATGACGTCAACAATGCACTCTGATTGGTTAGGGAAATTCTACACTTCCTTCAACAGTGATTTTAACACGATCGCCCAGGCTTATTTTTCTTCCGATCGCCAAAATAAGCTTGGGTTTCCGAGGCTAGGGATCTCCATATATGATTGCCAGAACAGGCTGTCTTGGCCATTGAGTCAACAATGTGATGTTACAACAGGTCAGTCCTATTAGGGAAAGACGGGGCCATACAATCCGCCGCTCCAGAACTACTCTGCCGAGACTGGGAGGGCCAGACTCCAAGTACCAGACATTTTATTCAGGAGTGGTGGATTCTTTAGCCACAATGGTACTGCAGGCTCCAACTGGCCCACGGTGGTGCTGCAGGCTCCGTTTGCGGCTTGAATGGCCCTCCTAAAGGCCTAACCGTGGGTTTGTTGGGCTTCTTCCTCACGGAAGACACAGGCTGGGGCGCTAACCCATACTGCTCCCAGGTGCCGTCTACATTCCGGCTGTCACCCGTCTCTCCGGTGGTCACCAGACTATTCCTGGTTATCACAAACAAAGAATAACTGCCATAAATCTAGCTCTAGAATCAAACCTGCCATTGTTCCAATTCATTATGAGAACGTATTCCCCAGAAGTAATTGATGCTCATTGAATGAACTCAATTTCAGTGTGCGTGAGTGTGTGCGTGTGCGGCGCGTGTGAGTGAACTCAATTTTCCTGCCTCGGTCTCCCCAAGTCCCCAGACGTAATGACAGAAATGAAAGAGCAGAGATGGAGAGATGAAAGGAGAGACGAGGAGGGAATAACACAAACAATGGACGGGACAAAAGGACAGACAGAGGAAAAGGAGAGAAACTGTTTATAGATGAATGAAAGAGCGCCCGTCCATTCAGTCGAAGGGAGTAGAAAGGAAGGACAGAGAGAAACGAGAGAGGGAGAGACAGAGAGAGATAGAGAGAAACAACAGTTGGCTGTCACAGTCCTTTCTGACAGCTGTTGATGTCTTCATAGAAATAATCACCATTTACATTCTAATTAAAAACCATCACATTGTTAATCATTTACAGCCTAATGAAATACATTTGCATGGTAATCATGCCTGGATCGCATTGTGACAAACAGGCATTCTGCCTTTCCAAAGACAAGTCAAAACATGGCACAGAGTGATAGACAGAACGAGAGACAACAGAAGAGAGAGAGAGTGAAATGGAGACAGAGAAAGCGTGAAAGCGAAATCCAAAAGAAGAGAGAGCCTCATATGGGAGAGGCGCTGAATATTTGATTCGACACCTTTACTTAAACAGGGGAATTCCATGGAGAAACATGTTCTCTTTTCTATACTTAATGAATAGTACTCTATACAGAATAATTAACATTATACATCCTTATTGTCACACAGACTGTTGTTCTGCAGCTACTGATAACAAACCAAATGAGGGACGCTGTTGACGTGACCATGATGCCAGACCTCAAGAGTGAGCAGAGGATTTTTATCTGTCCAAACAGAAGTACTGCCAAAGCAATTAACAACTCAATAAATTATTCATTCATTCATTCAATCACTGGCTTCATAGCTGTTTTTGTTTTGTTTTTATGATTTCAGGGCAAGCAGATCATTGAAATATTAATCGGTGTAAATCAGAACACAGTATTATTATTATTGCCATGGCTTTTTATTTAGGTTGTTAGATCGATAGTTTCTTGAAATTCAAAAAGTAACATTATTATCTTTTGGGATGCAACATTGTCAAATCTATCATACAATGACATAAGTCAGAATGAATGGTCTAGCTACAGTAGCACACTGGTTCTCAATGTGGGGTCCTTGAGGGGGTTCCAGAGGGTCCCCAGCTAAATGATTGATATTAGGAACCACATGGACCGTTATCGATCTGAGTTAAAATAACATTTGATGCAACAAAACAAAATCAAATGAGGGTTCTTCTGTTGCCCAGTCCTAGAGCATATCAAACTGGGGGTGCTTGAATGTAGGTTTCTCGGTCTACAGTTGGGAAATTTATCCTAAGGTACAGGAACATTCTACAGTTTGTATTAGATCATTTACAAGTGGACTCAGTGGGTGCTGTTACTGTACTGTGTGAGCATAGCCACTCACTACACAAATAACAGCAATGATCCTGGACACAAATCAAATGCTGACCAGGATTTGGAGACTTGATTCAAGAGAATCGAACAGGGGAGTCGCTGACTAGGCCATTGGCGTCCATGCAGCATAAACACTTGGCTGAATTGCTTTATTTAATCTGATTAATGCACCACACAACTTTTATGTCATTAACGAGATCAGCTGCACCCCATTAAAACTATTTGATGCATTCCATACAGCAGTTTTAGGGCAAGAGCACACAACACAGTAAGATCAGTAAAATCACCTTTTCAAGAAATGCCACTAATGAAGCCTCCTACTTCATAAAATGCAACATATACAGCTAGTGCTTCACTGAGGACCTATAAACCAAGGTCTACTACTGATTAAAGCCTAATTTACTGTATATACTCCATTGCATGATACAAGCTACGCAGTGCGTTAATAGTTTGTAGATTTGTTCTTTTTGGCAAGTGACACCATTGTGCTACATGAAGTATGCTTAAGCCAACATTAACCAGTAGAACCAAATAGAAAACAATGCACTATAATAGAATTAGAAATCAACAGAAATCAATATGCATCAATAGGAACCACTGAGAACAAATGAACTACAATACAAACCAACAGGCCAACACCCACAGAATTGACAGAAATCCCAGCAGAAAGATGGGCTCCAACAGAAGCCATCAAGTTGAACTCTCCTTGCAGGTTGCCTATGCATGTGACCATCTGACATGATGCTGTCTGACTCCAGCTACTCACAGGCTTAGAACAGACGGACTACGGCCACGTTGTACTATTCTCTAAAAACGGAGCCCCTTCCAAAGGTCTTGCCACTCAGCATTAAGAGCTTTTATTAATGACAATAGAAAGGTTGGACTGGGCCACACATTAAATAGGAGGGTTGGACTGGGCCACACATTAAATAGGGAGGTTGGACTGGGCCACACATTAGGACACATTTAATCTCACCCCTGTTCCCTCGCTGGGACCGAGCGCTCAGCCAGACAACACAGAGCAAAAACAGACTTACATCACCCCTGGCAGCTCAAGCGCTGCTGCTCCTCATGGCTTTTCTCCTGTTGCTGCTGGTCTTTGTGGCTTCACCGTGGACAATCTCCTTTAGCCACAATACCATGGAGGATCCCCTTTTAACCACAATGCAGTGCTGCTGCAGCACGGAGAATCCCTTTCAACCACAATGCTCGACATTCCCCGCTGCTCAGCTTCAATTAGCTGTGCTCTGATACATCTCAATACAGCCTCCACACACCTTCAATACGTTTTAATACAGCTCAAAACATCTCAATTCAACCTCAATGCATCTCAATGCATCTTAGATTCGGCTTCAATACGGCTACCCTGCATCTTAATACGGCTCAGTACTTCTCAATGCAACTTCAATACATCTAAATACAGCTACAATACAGCTCAATATGGCCATTCAGTGGCCCAGAGCCACCATTCTCCACTCGGCCCCATGGACAGCCTATACCTGTAGCACTTCACCATGGTGGAGTCTGCTGGTTTCTGTTGGGGCCTAGTCATAGGCGTCACACCAAATTCTGGGCCCTGGGTACAGGGATTCACTGTGGGCCCCACATGAATGTTAACTATTGAAAAATAGCAGATATACAAGCTCACAGCGCGGCACCGAGTGCCGCGCTGCAAGCTTGTACATCTGCTATTTTTGAAAAATTGTGAAAATGTGTGCAAGAAACATATGTTTCCATGTCAGTGGTGCTCAAACTTTTTCATGTCAAGGACCCCCAAGATGATGTGTATTTGGCCACGGACCCCCATTTCAAAATATTTAGTTCCAGGGACCCCCCCAGAAGCAAAATTTGAGTTACAAATGTTCGCTTAAAAAATACATATTCAAAGATTTGCACACAATTTTCACGACTTTTCAAAAAATAGCAGATCTACAAGCTCGCAGCGCGGCACTCGGTGCCGCGCTGTGAGCTTGTATATCTGCTATTTTTTCAATAGCTAAAGTTACTAGGGCCCCTCCACCTTGGGCCCTAGTAACTCAGTCCCACTTTCCTACCCGTTGTGACGCCCCTGGGCCTAGTGGCTGAACGAATGACAGAATGGAGCGAATTCCTATCGTAATGCTCAGTCAAGTGTTCAGCTTGACTCATAACAACAGGAGCTGAACGCTGATTTAACAAACTGAATAGTTGTCACCACAGACTAACTGAGTTTTGTTGGCTTGTTTCATACATGATGGAATGACTTCACACCATCTAGTATCAACATTTAACCTAAATAAATAGTACCAATATTTACCCTGGTAAGTATAAGTAGTAGTACCATTAGGGTAATTACTGGTTCTATTTAGTAAAGCTACTGAGTCCAGACAATGATTCCATTTGACCACACAAGATAAAGAAAACGTTTGCTAAGCGTGTCCTTTGGTTGTCAGCAGCGATTAGGCAAACTGAATAGTGGTCAGGTATAACAAACTGAAGTGTGTTTGTCAATGTTTTCTCTTGTATTACAACCATGGAATTGTCCAGACACTTCATAAAAATGCCACCTCAGTAAATATAAACAGATTTCTAAATTCCTATTTAGTCAGTCTATTTAAACCAATGCAATTATTATAAAAAATCCAATTATACTGGTTTCGGTTTTAAACAGTACTGAGCCTTAAATTACTGGTCATAGGATCATACGGTATTTACAATGTTGTAAACATCACAGATCAGTGGTTTGTATTGGTTTGTTTCTTAAGCTGTTATTTTGTTATGTATTAAGCATCAAAATCAGAATATGTTAATGGTACGAGGAATTGGACTCGCGTTGCAGCGCATTGTGAGCTTAGAACTCTGCTATTGTCGACCAAACAAGTTGTTGTAGAGGGAAGGGGGCCAAGGATAGACCCAGAGGACCACAATGGAAACGAGTCCCCAGGAGTTTTTGTCTCCGTCAGGCCAAAGGCATGGGGAGACTATGTTTTGCACCCTGTCCGTCCGTCCGTGTGTCCATGCATCCGTCCGTCCGTCTGTTAGCAGCTAATCTCCGGCGCCGTTGGCCCGGTCGCTGCCAAAATGTGCAAACACACTCCCTGGATGGCAATTCAGAACCTGTGCCCCACATTTTTCACATGGGCCTGTTCTAGCACCACCATGAGGCCGATTTTTGCTAAACTCATTTTTTGATAGTACTCCTACAGATACTTTTACTTGTTTATAAAGCTCTAAATGGTCTGGCACCTTCGTACCTCTATGACTGCCTGCATAGATATGTTCCAACCCGCCCACTCAGGTCCTCTAGTGCAGACCTACTTGAGGCGCCAACAATGACATATAAAAAATATGGTGAAGCAGCTTTCTGCTTCTACGGACCGACAGCTTGGAATAAACTCCCACTACACCTAAGACAGGCAGCCTCTGTGGATAGCTTTAAAGCACAGCTCAAGACCTATTTCTTTACTCTTGCTTTTAGCTAAATGTTTAAATCCCTGTGCTGCTAATTGACGTCTGCACTGTTCTGAAATTGTTATTTCTCTGCTTAATTGTAATCATTTTAATTATTTCTTTTTATTCTGTATTTTTTATTTTTATTTTACTTTTTCTCTGTTAAGCACTTGTGCTTCATTTTCTGCTCTGTAAAGCGCTTTGAGCTGCATTTCATGTCATGAAAGGTGCTATACAAATAAAGTTTTATTATTATTATTATTATTATTATTACCCCCACAGTTATGTGATCCACATGGATCTGTCTGATTTTTGATATTCCATCCTGATTGGCCAAGATTAGTTTGCAGGATTGGTTCAGTTTGAACAAAATGCCTCAAATCATGAATACTGCGTGCAATTTTGCAAGTTGTGCATGCACATTCCCAATAGGCCAAGGAAGAAATTCCACTTCAACATTTTCAAATCAGCCTCATGGTGGCGCTATAAAAAGGCCGATTAGTGTTTTTACCTATAACTCTGCCAGGCAAATGTCCATTAGGGTCCCATAAAATTACTTTATGGGTTAAATAGAGCGGTGGTTCTCAAAGATGGCTGGTTGATAGCTAGGAACCAAATGGACCCTTACAGATCTGGAATTTTCAGACAAGCTATTGTTCTTTGGCACTGTCTTACACAGAGGGTTGGACATCGCTACAACGACCAGGTGTACACTAAGGGGGTAGCCTACCATCTGCAGAGGAAGTACAGTACGTGGTACCAGTTTCATTGACATGTTGATGTTGGACCCGCAAGGTGTTTCTGCCTGACGCAACTCTGCCAGTGCCCAGCTGCAGGGTCTTCAGCTGGGAGCCATCCTACCTTGGTGCTTCTTGCCTTGCCTGCTCCTAAATATTAAGAGCAGTGGGACATCTGAGTTCTGACAGTGTCAAAAACAGGGACGTGCTGGCCATTGGGAAAAGCGGGACAACTCCTGAACGGCCGGTTCATTCCCGGCCGGTCCAGGCCGGCCATTAGGAAAAAAATGTAAATAAAATGTCGGCCTTCGTTCCATTTTGGGGGCTGGGCGGCCAACAAAGTAAATAGTCACTGTCGGGCAGAAAAGTTTCAAATTGATAAATTTTTTCGCAAAGCAAAGCCCTGCTTCATCATACAAGGCCGTTGCACAAAAGTAGTGAAAACAGCAGATCTACAAGCACACAACGCCTCGCAACCGCGAGGCGTTGTGTGCTTGTAGATCGGCTGTTTTCACTAGTTTAAATCATTTTTAAAATGATAAATACAAAACAAACGGTTTTGGACAACGACGAAATATAACTCACGTACAGTAATTGTCATCTTGTCATGATCTGAAATGGCAAATCTTTGAGTAGCAGCAGTGCTATAGATAAGAGAGAGATCTCTCTCTATAGCGCGCAATGAGGGCCTCTCCGACTCTTTTTCCCGGGCTGAATCAGGGGCCCAGCATGTCCCTGGTCAAAAATATCTGTGCCATGTTCCTGCTGTGTGGCTGGTGCTATGATATAGTCAATGTGAGACCATTATAACAGATGCCAACAAAGAAATATAAAGGGAAGGTCACCGTTTCTTTCTGTTAACATAAACTGCTATACCAGAACAATCACTGTGGCAACCAGGTTTCATGTTTCAAAGTACATTGTATCAATCACTATCTGCCGTCTATATCCAGACAGACAGTTTTGTGAAAAATGGCTGCATATTATCACCTCCATTTGGAGAATTGCCAACTGGGCAGAAGTTACACATGTGCACTTCTGCCAAGCCAAGAATGGGTCCAAATTAGAGTCTGACCAATGGCCGATTTTTGGGTCTGATACCGATCCCAATTTCGGAGAGTCTTAGCCCACCAATTACAGATGTTTTGACTGATACTTAAAAAACATAATAAATAAAAGCGCAAAAAAAATACATTCTAATCGGTTTGAAAAACGTAAGATTTTCCTGGTTGAAATTTCTTACAAATCGACAAACATAGGATGCATTTTTGTGCTTTTTTGTGTCGACATACGGCACTAACGGCGGCTTACAGGGGTCTTAGTTTCATCACCTGATGTGACGGGCAGAATTCAACTCACACAGTCTGACAAGGTGGTTAATCAAGATTTTACCTTTCATATACTGTACAGTACAGTGTGACATGTAACGATATGGCATAAAACGGCCCAAATCATGATGTGTTCAAACGCCGTTAAGGCCGTGCTTACAATGATCCACAGGCCGGCCGTGGCTGGACAAGAATGACACCTCTTCACACCTTGCTCTCCTCTGTCCCTGCATCATGCGCTCCACTTAACACCCTCTATCTCCCTCTTTTATTCCTTCCAAATAATACTGAATAAAATGAATGGCACACAGCTTATAACAGCGTTAACCATGTGAACCCTAGTGCAGTGGGTCTCAAAGTGGGGTCCAGGGACTAGAGATGGGACGATACGCAATATTATCGTTTATCGTGATGAAAAACACTCACGATAATCGTATCATGGAGATTTAATTCATCGTGATATCGTCCTCCGTCATGCACTGGGATCAATTCACCTTTTATTTGCCGAGCTGCATATCCAGTACCACATAAACCCACTATAATTGGTAAAGGGTACTTATTGCGACCGAAGGTCGCATATACTCTGAAGAACCGTGTCGCTTGAGTGTCCTTCCGTACCCCTGTGATGTCAGTGTGATGTCAGCGAGTTGTGACATCACTTCCTGTACGGGGCGGCTACACGAAATGTGGATAACACTATATATGGAGATAGTCCAGTCCATCATGTCATATGGGACTACCGTCATAGACAGTAGCCAAAAGAGAAGGATACACAAGACTAAGAAAGACAAAAAAAGGAGGAGGAGGATAAAGATACCAAAAGGAGAGAGAAGAAAGGGTGGATGAGGTACAATGTGTCTCAGAAAAGAAAAGGAGGTGGCAACGGGGGCGGCTAGATAAAGTTATTAGGCCTGGATCCGACTTTAAGTCGACGCACAGGATTCCAGTGTGTAGCGCTTATTCGCTCTTGTATCAAACTGGTACTCGAAACGTTCTTAGAATTTAATATATATTTTCTAAAGTAAATATGGGGGCGGCTGTGAAAAAAAGAGAAGAATAAAAAAGAAAAAAAGGAGGAGTCACCCTGAGGTCGCATTCCACCCTCAGGTGTCTTACTAGTAATATAGGTACTTGATACAGTCTTTTTTTCACTCTATCAAATGTCTTTGCCAAAAAATTGCCGATCTACAAGCTCACAACGCGTCGCATTGCCACACGTTGTGAGCTTGTAGATCTGCTATTTTTTGGGGGGCAAATGTTCCGCCCCAGGATAATGGATGTTGGGGATATTTTGATTATCACGATAATATCGTAAATTGCGATTTCTTTTGTCACAATAATCGTGATATGACATTTTCATATGGGCCCATCCCTACCAGGGATGGGCTCTGAGGGTGTACAAACTGAAACCTTGCGGGTTCGTTTGGTTCTATTTGTACATTTCTTTATATCTTCAAGCTATTTTTCATATCATGCCCCATTTTTTGTTTACAAAGCCAAACAGAAATGTATTTTTTATTCATAAATATGTTCCAATGTTCAATGTCAAAAACACTATGAAATTGTTACTTGCAATTATTTGTATGACAATTAATCGTTAAGTAAAATGTCATGATGGTGACAGATTCATGGATCCGGGTCCCAAGGTGATACAGTATATTTATAAACATTGTGTCCCTGCATGACCTTAGTATCGTAGAATACGATACATTGTTCTAATAGAAGAACAATGAAAATAATGCATTTTTAAATAATATCCATAAACACACAGGCGCACGCACGCATGCGCCTGTGTGTGCACGCACGCACGCACGCACGCACGCACACACACACACACACACACACACACACACACACACACACACACACACACACACACACACACACACACACACACACACACACACACACACACACACACACACACACACACACACACACACACACACACACCCCTAATGCAAATGTGATAAACCCCCATTAATGTGATGGAAACTTCATTATTAAAATGCGGCTTTATGCAGTAGAGGATGGGGACAAATCCTAAGATGAAATCCTGGGAAATATTTGGAACTGTTCGAAAAACACACATTTTAATTCTACCAGGTGTTTATTGGTGAGAGAGAGAGAGAGAGAGAGAGAGAGAGAGAGAGAGAGAGAGAGAGAGAGAGAGAGAGAGGGTGCAGACATAGGCAAAACTTTCAGGGCAAATTATATTGTTGCAACTTGTATACATTGTTATTAAATATTGCTCTCATCAGTTATGAGTATTAGCGACTGTGACCAAATGCACGAATGACTACTGTAATTGTACCATGAGGCTAAATGATTGCTATATTCGCGTGATGTACTAAATTAGCTGAATATTTTGCCACACAGGATTTTCAAAGTGAGGGCATCTGTAACTAAGCCTATTGTGCAACCAAGTGATCTAATAAGACACTTTGTTGTATGAGAAGAGGGGTCAAAGATCTAGAGCGATGTTAGTCTGTGTATACTCACTGCACCGCTAGCATAAGCAGCTTTAACTTTTAGCCAGCTATGGGCCTATGACACCAGCAGAATGGAGAACTATACAGAGCACAGAGAAATCCAATAGAGATGTTCTGCCAGGGAGGTCCAGTGAGAGGCTTTAGCTAAATACATGACACCAGTACAATAGACAGCTAGACACAGATCTTCAAGAGATCCTCGGCCCACCCCAGCAACTTAAAAGACTGACCTGCAATGAAAGGCTAAAGCAGGCGAGTTTGAACTCTTTTCAGCGAAGGACGCAAGTTGTATTGAGTGCAGTCACTGATCTTTGGGCTGCTGCTCATTAAACATACGGGTTGCATTCCTTCTCTTTTATCCAGTATTTATTTTTACTTTCATGTCAAATATGTCATTATAGGCAGTCTCTGTACATTGTATTCACTATATTCATCATGGAGTTTATTTTTAAGGCAGAACTATTAGGCCTAGAATTATTGACTGCTATGTGTGCAAATCTTTGAATATATGTATTTTCAAAGCGAACGTTTGTAACTCAAATTTTGCTTCTGGGGGTCCCTGGAACTAGATATTTTGAGATGTGGGTCCGTGGTCAAATAATATCATTTTGGGGGTCCTTCACATGAAAAGGTTTGAGAACCACTGACATAGTAGTCTCTCAAGAACAGACTAACTGAGCTCCAGTTCAAGTGAAAAGGACCTTTTCTTTGACGATGGCTGGCCAGATTGCTGACATAAAAACATAGGGTTTTTCAAAAAACCTTAGAAGGATTCAAAAGACACTTATAGAATCGGGTCAAAATTCAAATTTTCACGATTTTTCAAAAATAGCAGATCTACAAGCTCGCAGCGCGGCACTCGGTGCCGCGCTGTGAGCTTGTATATCTGCTATTTTTCAATGGTTAAAGCATAAAATAATGATACACAATAATGTGTACCCGTTCTATGTCGCTGTTTCACTATTTATAAGTTGGTCCAGCGTCGCCAGCATCGGTGACCACCAGGAGAGAGACGAGCCACTGAGCAGTGAGCACAAACACAGACAGTTAGCGTTTGTCAGACAGCTTGTATATAAAAGATCAATACATTTTAGATGACAAACATGCCATGCTTGCTACTTGAATAATTTCGCATCCACTACACCAGGGTTCCCCGATTAGTTTTCCCCAAGGGCCGAATTATGTCTAGGTTACCAAGCCGAGGGCCACAACATTGCAGGGGGCGACGGTGGCGTTCCCGCTACTCCAGTGACAGTTCAGATATCGTCTTTGTCGGGTGAAAATCTTGTATGTCCAAAACCGTTTGTTTTGCATTTATCATTTTAAAAACGATTTAAACTAGTGAAAACAGCCGATCTACAAGTGTGCTTGTAGATCTGCTGTTTTCCCTACTTTTGTGCGACAGCCTCGTATGATGAAGCAGAGCTTTACTTTGTGAAAGAACTTACACATTTTGAGATACGAGGTTTCCACCCAACAATGACAATATACTAGTGTTGTTGCTGCTCTTATACCACCATTATTACTGGGGTTGGTGGGGGCCA
>NC_137820.1:51513943-51561443 GCF_963921795.1 Nannobrachium achirus
TGGGATATTTAGGGGATATTTATCCATAAAAATGGCCCCGCGACCCAATAATGGGTCCCGACCCAGTGTTTGGGAACCACTGCACAAGATCTGTATTGTAGTTGATCACCAGAGAAAACATTACTGTATGTTTCTGCAAATTCCGCAACCACAAAATCCTTGGTTCCTCTGGTTCAATCATGGTTCAATCTGGTGGAAACGCAAGCCGGTTCGCGAGAACGAACCAAGGCTCCAAGAAAGTTGAACCGGCACTGGTTCTGGAACCGGTTCTTTGCCGGTGGAAAAGGTCCCTATGAGGGGCAGGCAGAGACGAATCACATCGATCTTACTGCATTGCCTATTTCTCACCTTAAATGTTTCCACAAACAGTACATATTGTGGGGAATTACTGGTTACGTTTATCGCCCCAATCTTACATTTGGTTCAGTCTAGTGTTTCCATTATGAATCAGCTGCATGTGTAAGAGCTATCCACGAGTTTCCAACGCCCCATAGTGCATTGCGCAGACGTCTGCACCGAGCTTCCGCCGCCGATTTACAAGCTCACAACGGGTTGCATCTGCGACGCGACGTGAGCTTGTATGTCTGCTGTTAAACCCGGAAGTTTGGTCCTGATAGTCTCCAGTAAACTCCCGGGGAAACTTGTGGATAGGATTCATAATCGCTTTTATTGGATTATTGGACCTGCTGACATAATCACACATGTTTGTGTTTGACAGGAAGTGTTTAAGATTGGACTAATAGGAGTAACTTTTGACATAAAAACACACATTTTGGCACACTCAAAAAGTGTGAATGTTATATTTTTCATTTCAGCTCATCTTTAATGTCACTGAAAACTGTTTAAATGACTGTTTGGATTATTCTATAAACAGAGAGAATCAGCAACAGACAAACAGACAGGAAGTAAAGGAAATAAAGCACAAATAACATTGTGTACAAATTCCAAAATGCTACAAATCTCTTTCATCCACGGTCACTGAGTCTCTCCATTGCATCCGTGTCTTGTAGTGATTTCTAAATCACTAAACACACACACTACAAATCAGCCAGTCTATCCACTGGCTCTTTTGTGGTGGCTGTAGAGGGCTGTGTAAATGTGGGAGGCTCGTGGACACAAAGCTGCTGTTTACACTTGGTTTATTTCACAACTCATTGCTCAGTGGTTTGGGCTAATCACCTATTGTATGAATCACTCCACACTTTGAATCTGTGTAGAGTGGTCCGCGTCTTCACCGAGTTCGCTCTAATGAATGGTATAACAAAAACTGTTTAAACTAATGCTTGATTGAGTTCACAACTCACTGTTCGGTGGTTTGTGAAAATCCTTTGTTGTGCAAATCACCACACACACACACACACACACACACACACACACACACACACACACACACACACACACACACACACACACACACACACACACACACACACACACACACACACACACACACAGAGGAAATAAACCAATAACCAACTGGGTGAGTCCATTGTTAAAACTCTGATGTGCAACAGTCTCTTTTGTTTAAACTAGCATTGTTGGCTTATTCAGCCACATTGTTCAATGGCTTGGACTAATCTCTTGTTGTTTAAATGACTAAATGCACACTTAACATTAAGTGATTTGTCAACGCAAGCCCCTACGGTCAAAACAGCTCGAACGCACACAGGCAGAGTTGAAACCCCCGAATAGTGGTGATTGGATCACCGCTACACAACATAGTTGATTTTTCTGTCAGTGTTAGCTAGGACTGAGGGTTTCCATCACTATTTGACAACACTGATGTTTATTAACCACACTAAATGCCATTTTATACTTTATCGTATGAAGGTGTTAGCAAAGGTAGTTGAGCTTGTAGAAATATTATTAAAAGGGAGCATGCTCAATTCAATTGCCCATATATGGGCATATACTGATGCCATCAGGAATCTCCATGTATGTGCGTAAAAGGGACAAGGATGGAGATCTCCATCCATATACAGTATGGGCATTTTGGTCTGATCTGTGGTGTGACGTACAGTAGGTGTGAGGGCCTCATAGCGGTCCATAAACGTCTAATACCTGAACCATGACCCTTGCTTCACCCCTGCCATCTTTTAACATGTGATCTAGTTTGATTTAAATCTAATCAAACTCCTTTCATGATCATTTTAAGACAAACTACCTTGCTGAACATCCATGAGTTCATTGTTTCAAGACATCAACTCGTATCAAGTGCGTTGTTCAAAGTTTTACTCGACAAGCCTCGATATATTATATTATGGAGTGTTTCATGTGCCGAGGCTAAGAAGGGGCAGCGCAGGGGGCAAAGAGGGGGCACGGAGGGCAGATTAAGCGATGAAGACCGCGGGGAACAATCAGGGAAGGAGGGCAGGGGTGTGCAAGACCTCGGCCATTGAGCCAGCGCAGATTACTCACGCTTAACCTGGTCTGTAGCAGGCTTAGTCAGGACCAGAACAGAGCTTCAGACTGTTTTCAGACTAGCTGCATTCTACTCTATTCTCTTCTATTCTACCCGCTGCCCCTCGCAACCCTTCTCTTTGCAAACTCCACAAGACAAGAGACAGGCAGCAATGTTGTTGTTGGGAGATCAACATAGTATATACAGCACATTTATATTATATTTTTGAATTAAGGTCTATATAGTCCTCTACTCCCCTTAACAATAGAAACTGTCCCTCATCATCCCATTGGGAGAACAACTGACTCTCTTTGGCTCTCTCTCTCACACACACACACACACACACACACACACACACACACACACACACACACACACACACACACACACACACACACACACACACACACACACACACACACACACACACACACACACACACACACACACACACACACACACACACACACACACACACTCTCTCTCTCTCTCTCTCTCGCCTCAGGCAGCTCCCACAAGCCTGTTCTGCCTCCAGATCTATTCTATTCTTATGGTTTCTTCCGCCCCCCAAAAGTGCACCTGCTTTAATCCACCGAGCCAGAGATTAGAGGAGTGGAACAAAAAAGGACCATTCAGGATCTACCCCCACCACCCCCCTGCACCTCTTCTACACTTCTACAAAGCAGTGGCGAGCTGCGGGAGGATTAGCAGCGTGAATGAAGACATCTCAGCTCTGATCGGTCGGCAACAATGAGAGAGAAAGACTTAAAAGACAAAAGTTAAAGAGAATGAGAGAGAGAGAGAGAGAGATGTAGACAACATCAACTCAGCTCATTTCAATTCATCTCCTCAATTTGTGTTTTATGCTTTCTGGGCGCACGTTTGTATGATTTCTGTACAATGTTTGGCCTGTGACGTGACGTCCTTGGCGAACATCACGCATGCCACCCTACAACGTGGTTAATATGAGAGGATGGACAATGTTTCTGCAGCAAGCTGCCTTCGTCCGCGTCAATCACACTGGTGAACATCAAATCAAATCGTTGTCAACTACTGTTGTCTTTCAGTTTGTCCAGGTAAACAGAACTGATACACACTTAAAGAGCTACTCCTGTAGCTATATTGGGGGCCATTAGATGCCAGTTAGCTCCCTGACACATGGTAATGAGGTAGCAAAGACACATAGGTTGAGTGGTTTACTGTGGTCCACACACACACACACACACACACACACACACACACACACACACACACACACACACACACACACACACACACACACACACACACACACACACACACACACACACACACACACACACACACACACACACACACACAGAGAGAGAGAGAGAGAGAGAGAGAGAGAGAGAGAGAGGTTAAGTGGTACACTTCGTCATGCCTGAGCAGGCCTTAGTGGTCCTCTGGCCATTCATCAAGCTAACATGGTAACACTAACAAACCCTTCAAGCTAATAGCAAGTTAACAACAGGCTAATGAGCTAACAAGGTCAGTGTTTCCCAAGGGCCATTAGTCTGTTCTGTCACCTGCAGCCAATTAGCTACTGCCCAAAGGGCCACCGGGTCCCTTTAAGACATGGCTGCATGGTGGACAGGTAAAGTGTCAGCAATCTTCCTTCTCAGTCAAATTATGTAGCACTACTCACACTATCACAAGGGTCTTCAACAGGGGGTCCGAGACCCCTAGGGGGTCCTCAGAGTTACTACAGGGGGTCCTCCAAATCTTTGTGTGCAAGAAACATTTTTCTCCTTTTTTATATGTTCTCAGAATATGGTTGTCCATATTCTGAGAACTTTAGCCAAAAATAGCAGATCTACAAGCTATGGTGGTGAGTTACATTACAGAACCCTCAAATCAACTTATAAGTACAGTAATTTGTAAAGAATTGCCAGGTTGTCATTATTCCAGCAGTTTAAAAATGCAATCCAACTGACAAATCCAACGGTCAAATTTCAATTTTCGCTATTTCCTTACATTTAATTTGCAGCTGTTTTAGGCATGTTCTAACAAACAATAAAGATGAAACATTCATTAAAACAAATGTAATAACATTGTGCCACCCTCACACTGCTGATTAGTCTACTACTCAAATAAGTAAAAGCCCCCCATGGTTTTTTGCTTGCATACACTTGCGTACATATTTGTTTGGCTAAACGGTAACTCAAATGTAATTTAAAATACATACAAATAAATGCAATTAGGCTACAGTGCAGAAGAGAAATAAAAACTCAATCAAAGGCAGCAGCAAAGAGAAAGGTCTTGCTTTTTAAAAGAAATAAGAGTGGTAGCAGACCTGCAGTTTTCTAGGAGTTTGTTCCATATATGTGGTGCATAAAAACTAAATGCTGCTTCACCATGTTTATTTATTGTTTTAGGGACAGGAAGCAGATGACCTGAGAGATTTGGATGGTTCATGATATCGCAAAGATCAGAAATGTATTTTGTCCCTAAAACATTCAAAGCTTTATAGACCAACAGTAGTATTTTGAAATCCTTTCTTTGATACATAGGGAGCCAGGATTTAAGAACTGGAGTGATGTGCTGCACTTTCTTGGTATTAGTAAGGACTCGAGCAGCAGTGCTCTGAATCAACTGCAGTCGTCTGTTTTTTTAGGGAGACGTGTAAAGTAAATCTTGACAGTAGTCAAGTCTACTGAAGATGAATGCATGATGGACATTAGTCCTTTAATCTGTGCTATATTTTAGTACAGTATGGGCGGCAGTGGCTCAGGGGTAGAGTGGACGCTTGGCAGTTCGTTCCCGGGCTCCCCAGAGTTGCTGTCGAAGTGTCCTTGAGCAAGACGCTGGACCCCCTAATAGCTCCTGTCCTGATGAGCAGGTTGGTGCACTGCATGGTTACCTCCGCCATCGGTGTATGAATGTGTGTGTGAATGGGTGAATGTAATGCACAATCTCTGTAAAGCGCCTTGGAAAAAGGCACAATATAAATGCACCATTTAGGCTAACTTTGAGATTGTGTTAATGTGGCTGTTTAAATCCAGGTCTGAGTCAATGACTACACCAAGGTTTTTGACTTGGCTAGAGGTTTTTAACCATTTTTAACCAACCGACTTTTAATCTGTCTTCCTTGGCTCCAAAAACTATTACTTCAGTTTTGGCTCTGCTTAATTGAAGAAAATTGTGTCACATCCAATTGTCGATTTGTTCAATGCATTTACTTAGTGTATTGGGCCATAGTCGTTTGGTGATACGGTTATGTAGATTTGTGTATCTATGGTCTGCGTATCTATGGTAGCTTATTTTGTTGTTTTCATGAGCAGGTAGAAATTGAACAGTATAGTATAGTATAGTCCCTAGATTGGATCCTTGTGGAACTCTGCTTATCATTTTTGTCCCCTCAGATGTGTAAGTACTTACTAGGGTGATGATAGCTATCTGTGGGTGACGTTCATATTCACCCCATATTTGGGGTTGCACTTGTTGTTTTCTTTGGAAAGTGACACAAATTACCAGGCTACTATGAGTGCACCTAGACCAGGGGTCGGCAACCCAAAATGTTGAAAGAGCCATATTGGACCAAAAAACCCAAAACAAATCTGCCTGGAGCCGCAAAAAATTATAAAAGGCTTATATATCGTTGTTGTCGGGTGGAAACCTTGTATGTCCAAAACTTCGTTTTGTATTTATCATTTAAAAAATGATCAAAACTAGTGAAAACAGCCGATCTACAAGCACACAACGCCTCGCACCGCGAGGCGTTGTGTGCTTGTAGATCTGCTGTTTTCACTAGTTTTGTGCGTCAGTCATGTATGATGAAGCAGGGCTTTACTTTGTGAAAAAAAAAAAAAAAAAAGAGATACAAGGTTTCTGCTCGAAAGTGACGATAACAAAATCGTTAAAACAAAACATACATTTTTTTCCCCCTATCTTTTTCCATTTTCATACATTTTTGAAAAAGCTCCAGGAAGCCACTAGGGTGTCGCTAAACGGCTCTAGAGCCGTGGGTTGCTGACCCCCGACCTAGACAGAACGCAGTCTAGTTCAACATGAACAGAAGAGAGCAAGTAGCAGAAAATTAAAACCTGATTCCTCCCGAGTCCTGACCGCATCTCTGAGGCTGAAGAAGAGGGGAAGAGAAAGAAGAGCCTGAGATATAATGTTATGAGAGCAACTTTCCGTCAGCACCAGAGCAGTTAGCTAGATCAGGGGTTTTCAAAGTGGGTGACGGGGCACCCTGGGGTGCCGTGACGGCAGTCCAGGGGTGCCGCGAGATAATTTGATAATATTTCGAATTTATTTGGACACTTGAAAAAATATTTAGTATCACTTTAAACTTGAAGTAAAAAAGGTATTTCAGTTAGTTTTAACCAAAATGGCTATTATCTCAACCTTTTCCTCGCAACATAATCACCAAAATATCGTCACTGTCGGGCAGAAACCTCGTATCTTCAAGTTTCAAATGTGTGCGTCTTTTGGTAAAGCAAAGCCCTGCGATGCGAGGCGTTGTGTGCTTGTAGATCTGCTGTTTTCGCTAGTTTAGTACATTTTTTAGATGATAAATACAAAACGAACGGTTTCCACCCGACAACGACGATATGCTATAAATATAAGGTGCTGGGAGTGAAAATTATAATGTACGGGTGCTTCGGATTAAAAAAATATTTATGGGGTGCCCTGAGACAAAAAACTTTGGGAACCACTGAGCTAGATGCTCCACAGACGCAGTTAGTGCTACACACACACACACACACCTGTCAACTACACTGAGGCAGAGACGGAAGGACGTAGACAGGGACAGCCCGAGAGGGCAATGGGTTTTGGAGATGGGTAGAAACTGATCTAAATGGGGCTAATAATCGCAGGTGGAGAGAGGAAAGATGGGGGAGACGGAGGGGTGGTGGGAACAGAGAGGTGGGGGAGGGTGGGGGTTAGCGAGGGACACAAAGTGATTTAAAGAGGTCTAATTGCAGGGATAGCGAGATGTGGGAGTTAGTGAAAGAAGGACAGAGAGGGGATACAGATGGATGGATGGATGGATGGATGGGTGGAGACAGAGGGAGAGGAAGAGGGGGGGGGGGGGTAGGAGAAGCTAGAAAGTGATCTAAAGCACTCTAATTGCAGGCAGTGTTGGTGAAAGTGATTTTGTGTCCCTCTATATCCCAGCGTGTCTCTGTCTCTGTCACATCAATATTCTACTAACCTCTAATTTAAACATCAGCTGTCAGTCCTCCTCACCCCCCTCTCTCCAGTTCACGGTATTCAGTGTGCGCGCGGGTGTGTGTGTGTGTGTGTACGCGCGCGCGTGCGTGCGTAAAGGTCCACCACGCGACTGACCATTAAGCTATTTCACTCTAGCGGGGACACATTTTAATGGAGTAATCAAATGTGTCATTTTAATGGAGTAATCAAATGTGCCACTGACTATGTTTTGCTGCTCCTACTCTCTACAGCACTTTCTTCCATCTCTTTCTCCCTCTACCTCTTCCTTCCTTTGTCTTAATTTAATACACAGATAAGACGGATGGACAGACGGATGGATGGATGAGAGAGGATAATGGATGTGAGATGATCGTCAGGTCCTGGTTTTGCACATATGTCAGCTGTCAGCCAGTAAATCAGCAGTGACCTTTGCCAGCTGAGTGACCAGTGAGAGAAGCGAGTCATTATGAGTCTTTATGCTATTGTGTGTCTGTCACCACCCAGCTGAGAGAATAGCTCTGTCATTTAGAAGAGGGAAAAAGGAATACATACTGATGCCTGGAGATGGGGGGGGGGGGGGGGGGTATTCCTGCATCACCATAAAGCAGTGGTTCTCAACCTGTGGGTCGGGGGTCCCCAGATGATTAACTTAATGGGCAACATTGTTTTATCACTCAACAGTAAACAAACCAACACAACATTTTAAGTACATAGAGGGTGTTGTGTCACCCCATCATAAAATGACAATTTGAGGACCTTTTAATACATCTTAACTGAAAAATTTAACCGTGGCCAAACTGTCAAATATTAGGGACATACATTGTGAAAATAGTGGATCTACATGCTCGCAGCGTCTCCCGTAAGCATGTAGATCGGGCCATTTTCACAATAGAACCATGTTATACAAAATGTAATGTCTCAACTCTTAGAGCTCATCAGAGCTCGTCAGAGCTCGTCAGGGTGGGGGGGTCCCAAGTTAAAATGTTATTATTTTGGGGGGTCGCGGCCTGAAAAGGATGAGAATCACTGCCATAAAGGCAACTTTTCAGGAATAATAGTATATATATTATATATATATATATGGAGAAGGACACAGCCCACATTTTTTATTAAACCGGTCACAATTTAGTGTACATCCTTCTTATTCTAGTGATTTTTTTTAAGCATTTTGCCAAACAGGGTTATAATATGCCAATACAATAGCAAGATGAAATGCAGCCATGAAAAAAACTAAATGAGTAAAAATCTAATGATAAATAACCATCAATAAAATTAAAAACACATAGCATCAATTCAAATCAATTTAAACAAATTAAGACAAAAATGGGAAAAGATAGCTGTTGGTCAAGTGATCTTTTACAGCACATGTCTGTGTCCCATGGACTATTATTGGGATAATCGCAATCCATATTAAAAAAGATAGCAGAAAAGGCAGATCTACAAGCTCATTTTTAGATTGATTGAATACTTTATTAAAGGACAACTTTAGACAATAATCCCATTCCCAAAATGCACCGCAATCTTTCATGGGCAGATGTGACTTATGGGGGCTAGTAGTGTTACTGTAAATAATAATAAAGAAATCGCTGGCTCATAGCATCTAAAAATACATATTTAGCCACTTGTACGCATGCCCCCACCTACTGAAATCAAAATCGCTAAAATGGCTAAAACTAAATCTTTTCTTTTCTCTAATTACAATCTAAAATATGAACCCTTGTTGTAAAAAAACAAAGTTGTCCTTTAACAGTTGTCAAAAAGTACAGCGGTACGATTATACAATGGTGCTAAAAGGATAACACAAAAAGCTTCAGATAATAAGGGCTTGTTTCTATTGTGGTCCTGGTCCACAACGCACCTGCTGTCTCTTAGATTAGTTATTCATATCTGCACTGTGCAATTTTTGTTTCCCATGTAAAACGGAAATGTAATTTGTCTTCATATGCTCCCATGTTCAATGCCCAAAACACAACCAAATCGTGAATCGCAATTATTTGTATGACAATTAATCGTCAAGTAAAGTTTCATGATGGTGTCCCTGCTAACTAGCGTCAGGTAAGGCGCTAGGGCAGGTCCAGACTTGTAGTCCTGTAGTCAGGGATGCACTAGCAAGCCCCCTGGGCTCCATACTGCCTGAATTAAACAACTTCTCCAGAGGATATGGTGTCACCCGCTACCATTTTAGCTGTTCTTCACCTTGTCTGCACAAAATTCCCATGATAATGTCCCCAGTGGTCTTGACAAGCTCTGTCCACAACATAATAAAAGGCAATAATAACACCACTGAGAGCCTATTAAACCACCCAGAAAGGCATCTGGAAGTGGAGAACCCTGAGGTCTTGTGATGACACGCAAAAAAAAGCTAATACAGGCTATCTGTTTGGCTAATATTGTTGATGACTCTACCGTACTATACTCTAATGTATGTCGCCCGGAGGGGGCAGAGTTTAGTGTGCATTTCATTGTGAATCTAGCCCCAGAGAGCTGACGCAGTGATGATTAAGATTCAGCAACTTCATGGCATATTTACTGCTTAAAATGTACAAGTTTTCAGGACAGGATGTGTTGTGAGCTTGTAAATCTGCTATTTTGTATGTGCGTGGCCTCGTAAGACAAAGTATACATTCACTACTAACTACGCAGTCACTCTGTGCAGAGGCTGATACGGTCCGGCCCTTTTTCAGAGTGTTTGCAGAAAGACCATGTGACCTAGCCTGACTGCTAGCGTCAGACTCAACACACCACACTACAGCAGGGGGTGGTGATGTGCGGACTGAAGTATCAGGCTACATGTGACCTACTGTAACATACTGATATCTTTGAGGCGTGTCATCACATCTTTATGTGACCCCAAGTACAAGACACCCACGTGTGAACCACCTGGTTTCTTATACAGAGAGTGGGATTCCAATGTATTTTACTAGAGGGCTTTGTTTTGCAACCATGGTCCTTACAGTAGAGTGGGTTAGTGTCTTAGTGTCCCACAAGTTTGAATGATTTTTACTTATAGAGGAGGTGGTTTACTGAATGGTTTTGTAGAAGGATAAATGCTCCTACACAAAATGATAATCCTGATCGGAGTTTACTGCTGACAGTGTGGGAATGAGTAAAATCATAATTGCACTTTTACCTTTACTTTAGCTATGCCTTGTATTACTGAATCTATTTAATTAATGTATCCTTTATTTCTTTTTAAATGCCTATATTATACCTTATGTACAACACTGACTTGACTTTGTGTATGAAATGTGCTCTTTGTGTATGAAATTTGCCTGGCCTAAACACACTTGGAGTAACCTGCTGTAAAGAGAAGTATCTGCATGTGTCAGGTGATAACAACAGTAGACTAGAAAAGTGGTCACAGGTCTCCACCAGGCCGGGTTGCCTACCGCAAACCTCGGAAAGCAGCCTCAGCCAATTGTAATGGGATCTGAAAAATCGGACTCATACATCTTGATCACATGACCCCAGAGATAATGCACTCTGGCCACAATATGCCTTCTGGTGGGTTCCAAGATTTCTAGCGGAAGTGCTGCGTTTAACGGAAGTTACGTCATGTGGTGCGTGTCTGTTTACATTCCCCAGCGAAACAAACACAAACATTGTAGCTCTTAACTCGCTCTTAATAGGTGTAACATCGCCTGAATCAATGTTTTTGTTTGTATATTGTTTATTGCAAGTGCAACCAACGGAGCAGGAGACGCAGACCAGATTTTTTTCCAGTGGGGAATACGTTTGCAGAAACACTGCACTGTGAAAAAAATACAACTTCTGGGAAAATTCAGCCCCACCTCCTAGAACGGTCTCTGCCTCATATTTTCACCAGGCTTTTCTCTTCGCAGATGAGTAAAGCCTGGCTACACGAGGCTAGAGATAATGTGTACCAGCTTCTGTGAGTTTTGGAAAAAATCTGTAGTAGTGTCAAAAAGTGTGTTTTTGCCAACTTTCAGTAAGATCCTTATAGTGACTCAGGAGTAGGTAGGGACTCTGTTTCTATCAATGTTAGATACAGTACTGTCAAAACATGTAGTGAGAAGAACAGTTCAGACCAGGCTGTACCGCAAGTGTCAATGGACAAGTTGACTTGATGAGGAAGCCAGGGGCAAACTGGGAGAACCTGTCCCATCCCCTCTCTAGTAAAATGAGCTAGTGAAGATGAGGAGCACATTCAGTCACTGATTCATCCCTCCTCACACTACAAAGATACTTGGACAGTCCTTTGTACCAGTAGCCAGCCACCAGGCTCCACAAACAAGCTTGACCCCAATACGAGAACTCAGAGAGATGGTCTGTCTGTTACTTAGCCTGGCTCCAGTCCCTTTTCACTAGCCTTGCATTCAGGGTCTGGTGGCACCATAGATATAGCCTTGCATAGCCAGACACTGTGTTGATATTAGTCTGGTGCTTCTCAGTGTTATTTCTTTTTCCAAGGGGCGGTTACAAAAAGATTCAAACAGACTATTGGTTAGACCTACAACCAATCAGAGTAGCGCAAAGGTGATACACCTGCCTCACATTTGCATACTGGGCCCTGGTTGGTGTCAGTGTTCTTTTTTTTTAAGGGGCGCGGTTACAAAAAGATTCAAACCAACAACCAATCATAGTAGTGCAAATGTGACATGCCCACCCTACAGTTGCATACTGGGCCCTGTTTGGTTCCTCATGACTTGTGAGCTGTGAAATATTTGAATAACTGAGCGGGTCCAGAACAGACCTAATCTGCCATGGGCATTTTTTCTTTGCAAAGGCAGATTTGTCTGAAAGATCAGGAGAAAGGCATGATTTTCTCAGTTGAAAATCTAACCGGCCCAATTGGGATCGGGGTAATTATACAGTATGCCCCTCCCCCATCTCAGAAAATGAATAATGTAGTGAAACGAAATGAAAATTCAAGTTGAGTGTCAGGCTATCTGATACTGACTTTTGACTAGTGATTTATGCATACTCTGGTTCACTTGCACATGGACTTCTAAGATGCACACTGTCAAACCTTTGACAGATGCTGTTCAGAGGCTGTAGTATGTTCATTCATATTTATACCGTACCCGTACATGTTCCTTCTCATATTCACTGCTGATAGACCTATACATCATATCCATTCAAATATTGCTGATTCTGCTATACAGTATACTCATTCATACATAGAACATGTACAGTACATGTGTTCACTCATTCAGAGATCCAGTGTAGATATCTAAGGCCTCCTACCTGCATCTCTACTGTGTTCATTCTGACTGTTGCTGCTAACTTGCTAAGACACCTGAATTCTCCTCTGGGGATCAATAAAGATTTATCTTATCAGTTAATCACTTTACACAGGACAACATTGTCATCAATGATGAGGTTTTCTGTCCGAAACTTGTGGACCAAACAGGCAAACTAATATCACAATATCTTTATCGTTTGTCTCCTCGACCCCTCGCCTTGTGTTCTCTTTATCGCTCCCTCCATCCCTATCCTTCTGTCTTTTGAAAAGACAGGACTGGAGGTCCGAAGGAAGGATAGTGTCTTTCTCCGTCTCATCTGTCCTTAGCCTCATCTTTCATCCCTGCCTCTCTTTCTCTCCATCCCTCTCTCATTACTAGGCTGTTACTGTCGTCTCCCTCCATTCCTGCTTCTCTCCCCATCCTCCACATACACACACACACACACACATACACACACACACGCCTCATAGCTTGGCTGGTAGGCTGTTAGTGTTAGTGACAGCTGACTGAACGGGTTGATGGGGTGGCCACCAGCCACACACGCACGTGCGCACTCTCTCGTTGGTATGAGTGCACACACACACACACGCACGCACGCACGCACACACACACACACACACACACACACACACACACACACACACACACACACACACACACACACACACACACACACACACACACACACACACACACACACACACACACACACACACACACACACACACACACACACACAGTAAGGAACACACACACACACATAGCAACTTACACACTGGCCTGCCTGTATGTATACCTATACATACATTAATGTACTTAATGCCATTGAGAAATTACCTCAGTAAATATGCAAACTTTTCCTATGCAACATTTCCTTGTTTCCATTACTTGTACAGAAATGCATTAGAGTATGAATGATAATCATGTTACATTTAGAAACCTAAAAAATGATGTGAAAGCATGCACCTCCAAATGATAAATACTAGGGAATACTAGTACAGTATTACTGCCGAAGAGCTGATGGTTGAAATGTCACGTGGAGGTAATAAATTGCTACAGGAGCATTTCTGGAACTTTACTTTATTCTTTATACTTAGAAACAGCCCAGGACCCACATCAACCAGGATCGGAATGCCCACGGACTTCTTTGGGGTAACATTGTTTCAGTAGTTAACGTCGATAACATTAGCCGTTACTTTTTCAGCAGGGAAAAAAAGAATGTCCTCAGTTGAAAAGCCCCACGGTCACATGGTCATGTATAAATGAGACTTGCCACTCCTGTTAGATTTGAGAGGATGCTGCGTGGCATATCAGTGATCTGTGTTTACATGGAGAGAGCTGCATGTTCTTCAAAACCATCACACTACCTGAATACCATAATCTGCTTTTAAATGCAGTGAAACTCCTCATTAGGGGTGGGTGATATGGTGATAATTATCGTTGAGACAATACAATGTCTCCACGATATGCCTTTTCAGAGATATCGTATATATCGTGATACAATTGAGGGAGCCTTGTAAAAAATCCTGTTTAATCGTTAATACAAAGATTCATTGCAGAATTCAATTTAAACCTGCATTTTGGTCTAAATCAGTAGTTCTCAAACTTTAAAATGTCAAGGTCCCCACTTATATAGGCCAATTGAAATGTTGCCTATAATAACATGCCCAAAATAGGGACACCATGTGGTTAAGTTAGTCTGTGTGGGGTTTATAAATATTTGAAGGAGCTATAGTCAACTTTTTCTTGAAAAACGGACGCTATAAAAAAAGATTATGCTTCATATATGTGTTTCTATTCAAAAATGACCACAAAAAGCATAAAAATAATGATAAAATAATCATTTTGGCCATTGTCAGACCAACTTTGTTTATATCCTTTATCAATCCATATAAAATAATAGAAGAGGGATATAAACAAAGTCAGTCTGACAATGGCCAAAATGATTATTTTGTCATTATTGTACTTTTTATATAAAATATTTTCGAAACATTATTTTTATTTTAGCGTCCGTTTTTCAACAACAAGTTGACTATAGCTCCTTTAACCAAATTAAAGTATTGTGACTAAATAAGTATATTGTTTCTTTTTTCCATTTCCTGAAAAGTAAAGGTTTTCGGACATACAAGGCTTCTATCTGCCTGACAGCAACAAAATGTAAAAGGTTGCGTAAACCCTGGAATCAGGTGAAGCACTGATAATGCATTACAATGGTCAAAATGGCATCTTTGGGAAAATCAATCACCATGAGTTGCTAGAGCTTAAAATTCAGTTATTTGCCATCACAGTATATTAATAACCTGTGTTGAGTTTCAAATTAAAAATATAATCAGAGTATGGGCCGTTAATGCGAGTATATGATGAACCTCTGTCTTTGTCCCGCTCTCTCACCCTGGCTCCCTCCTCCCAAATTAGCCCTTTACCATTTCTGCCCCTTTCTTATGCTGAAATGATATTGACTGATAGAGGGCTCTCTGCTACCACCTAGAGGCCGCACCATGAACTGTTCTCAAAACTTCTTTACTGTTAAATGGTTGTAATGTACAGCAAAACAGGAGGGGAAATAAAGGTAATAGGGAAGGAGAGTGGGAGAGAAGGGGGCAGTGGAAGGCAAAAAGTAGTGCAGGGGTCTTCAATATTTTCAGGCCAAGGACCCCTTAGTTGAGAGAGATGAAGCAGGGACCCCCACAACCTTTTCAGAGATTCCATATAGTTTCATTGTTTGACAGCACTATCCTCAGTATATTGTGGATTCATGTACATTTCAGATAGCCTATTTAACCAGTTGAACCGTCAATACTTAATTAACTTGACCTTTCACTCTGTACTTAATCTGCTCTTTTCCCCCTCTACATCAAACCTCTTTGCCGAAAATAGCCCATCTACAAGCTCACAACGCCTCGTAGATCAGCTATTTTTGGCCAAAGTTCTTGGAATATTGACGCTAGGGTTCAAGTGGTTGATATACAAAAAGGTTTCTATCACACAAAGATTTGGAGGACCCCCTGTAGTAACCCTGAGTCCCGGACCCCCTGTTGAAGACCCCTGAAGTAGTGAATACAGAGACACAGAGATGTGGGTAAGAAAGAATCTGCAAGTTGGATTTGACCCAAACAAGATGAGCCTCCAGCTCTCTCCTCGCTCTACTGAAGAGAAGACACTGTGCGTTCCAACCGAAAAATACTCACATTGTGCCCTTAAGTAAAGGTACCAATAACACAATGAAGAAAAACTCTGTTACAAATAAAGGTTTGTTATTCAACATTTACTTGAGTAAAAGTATTCGCATTAAAATATACTTTAAGTACTGAATGTAAAAGTACTCATTTAGCAGAAGGTCCCATTTCACAAGTTTCCAAATGAATGAAAAGCCTTTGAAAATAGCAGATCTACAAGCTCACATTGTGTCACTTTGCGAGCTTGTAGATCGTCTGTTTCAAATAGCCTAACTTAAGTATGCACAGGGCTGAAGTTGTTAATGTATGTGTCTCGTAACTAAAGTAGTCAAATAATTGCAGTGGAGTAAAAGTACAATATTTGTCTCTGAGATGTAGTAGAGTAGAAGCAAAAGTATTGACATTTGGAAATACTCGAGTAAAGTAAAAATACCTCAAAATTGTACTTAAGTACATGTACTTGAGTACATACATGTACTTAGTTACGTTACAGCACTGGTTCCAACCTAAGCAAGATGGCAACTGTGAACCCAGATGGAACACTCGACAGCACAGTGGCACATGGCCTGTTTCAGCCCTATACTTACCTCATTTGGAAGGTTGAGGAGAGGAACAAGCGCTAATGAACTTCAAATACAGTCAGCTTTGAGGGTATATTTTTAAACACAGCAGATGCACGGTAAACAGCTCTTTTCCATGGCAAGTTGCTCAAGGTTAAATTTAACAGACATATCCAAAAGGCTTGTTTACTGTGATACAGTAAGTGGTTCAAAAGCTATTGCTGAACAAATGGCAAATGACTATAAAAGGTCCTTGTCAACATATCTGCTTGTAATGTTTGAGAAACACCCACATAATGTTCTTCAGTTCCAATTACATTTTAAGGAAATAATAACAGGTGAAGTGTGTGATCAACAGGCACGCAGTCCTTCTTCTCACTGTTCATCAGCTACAGAGAGAAAAATAACCATAAAATCTTATGGCAAAAACCTTACCACCGTAGCAGTGACTGGAGCGTACAGTATGTCATTTACTAGCTTACTGTGCTAGTAAAAAAATGGTACACAATGACTTTAAGGCAAAAGGCTGTCCAACACTTTTTACACTTTTAAAGACGTTTTGAGGTGTGACCTTTTAGTGTCACCTTGACCGTGTGACATAAATACTCAGAGAACAGGTGTCACAACAGACCACTATGCCTCCACAATCCTCTTCGTCCTCGTCTCTCTGTTTACTCACTCCTTCCTCCGATTCTTTCTCACTGAGTCTCTGCCCGTCCTCCCCCTCTCGACTTACTCTCACCTCCTCTTCCTCACTGAGTCTCTTTCGCTCCACCAGTTCTTCTTCAGTGACTGTGAATTCCCCTCCGCAGCGACAGGTGTATGAATAGACTGCGTCCTCTGAGGGACAACACAGAAAAACAGCTTTATCTTTCACCCTGAAGCAGTCCTTCTCAAACCTTTTCATGTCAATGACCCCTAACCCTCATCAGAAAATATTTTATCTATATAATATCTAGCTTGGCTAGATAGGAAGCCATAAGAACCCTGACAAGCACTTGGAATTGTAGGTATTACATTTAATGTGACTCGGTTCCGCAGATAAATATTGTGAAAATAGCAGATTTACAGGCGTTGTGCGCATGTAGATCGGCTATTTTCACAATGTTCGCCTCTTGCTTACTTTAATATTTGACAGTTTGGCCAGTCCTGTCGAATATTCGAATACTTTGAGGTCAAATAATTCGAATACTAAAAATCACTATTCGTGAATGCCCTAAAATATATATATTAGGGCTGGGACTTTAACTGATTAATTGATTAATTACAGAAAATTAACGCGATTAAAAAAATTAAAGCATTTTAATCGCACTTAGTTTTTGCACCACAGAACCTTCAGTTTCGGGCATACCGATCATAGCGATGCACCAACCAAGAAGAGACAACAAACGCAAAGGGAGAAGTAGCCAATCAGAGCGCTTTGCTTGTCCCAGTGGATGCGAGAAAAAAAAACTCACTCGTTGATTTCCTCGTACAACAAAATGTGTTTTACTTGAAAAAAATGCTTCTCAGGTCAAATATCCATGTGCGATTAAAATGCGATTAATTGCGATTAATTAATCACAGAGCCTGTAATTAATTAGATAAAAATGTTAGATCGCATCCCAGCCCTAATATATATATATATATATACAGTGTATATATATATATATATATATATATATATATATATATATATATTAAATGATTTAAAAAAAAGCTGCTTACATTTGGCTACACTGCCTTTTGAACAAAATAGTTTACTGGACTATAAATATATGACAGCAATAATACAGTGTATGCATGTGATCATTGATCAAAGGCTGAAATGTTTAAGTTTTGTTTACAGCACAGATGAGTGATTTACATTTGGCTACACTGCCAACAAAAGACTATTGATATTGCTCTGTAGTTAAAATACAAATTGCTGTAATGCGATGCAGTGTATGTTATTACTTTGTTATGGTCTGAAGGTAAAGTATGACAGTAGACGCAGTCATCCGTAAAGTATTTTCATATTTTGGCAAATAATGGCACCCTTTGAACAAAGTCTGGACGCTGTACTGTAAATCATGAAAAGGGCTATACAGTACAGTAGCCATGAAAAGTTACACTTTACTGACTGCAACAATTAGGAAAGTGCTGGTGATTTGATAGACCTCAAGATCAATCGTTTGAAGACTCGATCTCTCTCTCTCCTTCTCTATCTCTTTTCAGTCATCAGTAGAAATTAAATGTAGGGATTTTACGGTATAGTCACTTATGAGACATGCCTTTGCATCACATTCACAATATTTAAAACATTTCAGAAATGACAGTAACGATATACACGTATGTACCTTCGTCCCAGGTCATGTCCTCCAGATAGATTGCAGAATCCACTGGCCAATCCTGTTTCAGCTCCTTGGCTAGAGAAACACAAATTAAGGGCCTCTTAGTAGCTGATATTCTTGCCTAGTGCTGAACTATGGGAAATGGATTGTCTTGCAGAAATCACAGTTGGATATAGAAGCCATGATCAAGTGAACCTTGGGAAAAGGTAAAACAATGATGCCCTCCTTTTAGGTGGGGCTGGCAGGTGGGAGAGGAAAAAGAAATAGAAAAAGGAAATCATAAAAGAATGATATGATGTACATTAAAATACAATTTAAATTCATGTGATTATTCTAGTCATTTAACCACTTTCAACCCTGCAATGCATCCATATTTTGGGCATGTTTTTTGATCATTTTTTAAATTGTATGAAAACTAGCGATTTAGAAGGCATTTGTAGACACATTCCACACATGTTAACGATTCCCCCCCATGAGGTGGCGCGGCACTGTTATCACGTTACCTGGCGTATTAACTGGTTACCATGGTAACCGGCCGTAGCCCCCGCGCTCCCGCAGCCAGGAGTGAGCGAGAGGACTCAATTTCCCATGATGCCTCGTGGAAATACTACATCCGGCGACTTCCGGTGCCCATTGAATTTTATTCATCCTAGCTGCAGAAACTTGGATATACAGTATGTCGCCTTCTTTTCCCATATCGCGCGTTTGGTCAAAACTGACTGTTTTTTATGGAACTATAACTTACACAGTACACACAGATCATCACGGTTGCATGTTTTCTTCTCCGCGTGAAAGAAAATACTTTCGGCGGTCGTGAATCGGAACCCTTGTGCACACAATGTGCAGGCACTGCCGAAAATCTGTTTATTTAATACAATAGGAAAAAGCCTTCGCCGTTAATCTACTGTACACTAGTTATGGCAAAATTAAATTCAAAGTTGATCTTTCTCATCAAGTCATTTTAGGAAAAGGGGGCTTTCAGCCAGAGGCTATTTGGGGTCCTTGGTATGGAAAGGTTTAAGGATCCGTGCGCTAACAGTTTGTGCCCTGGTCTGTGCTGGTGTGGATCAGTGGTAGCAATCTGCATAGACCAACTGGACAGCAGCCAAGTCATAATGACTGGACCATCATCACATACAGCAGACAACCTGTGCATATTGATTTATTTATGTACGCATCTTAATAACCATTAGTCCTACAGAGGTTTGTAACCATAGTGCTAACAGCAGGTTCTGGCCGGAAGCCACCCGGCCATTAAAACATCATGCTTGTTAACTGTCTGTTAACAACAGTCTGTTCTGGTAGAAACCAAGAGGATAAAAAGAGAGGGTTGGAAAAGCAAGGTTGCTTGTGAACACATGGTCTGCCTTAAAAAAGGTGCAAAATCTTATGTATATCTTATGTTATTGTTAGATGTGATGGATGGACATAATAGTCAGATAGAGAAGTAATGGATGCTCACAATTCATTTATTTCTTTACATTTTAAGCATGAGGAAAGAATTGCAGTTTCACAGTTGCATAATGAAAACGAGTTTCATTGTTAATTAGTGTTAAACTTCATTAACTACTAGTGTTCAACTTTGCTCATAACAATTAGCAATTCACAGTGCAAATCTTTAATTAGTAAGAAAAATAATGAAAACGAGTGTTAAAAGGGTAATAATTAGGGAGGTGCTGGGAGGGACCCCCGAGGGAGCCCACACATCCCAATATGTTGTTGGAATGAAGCTCAACTCAGGTGACAGTATGTGAGAAAGATAACCAAAAGTACTGTAGTTGTAGTAGACAATGTAGTACGAGCAGAAAAAGAGATGTTTTTGTGACAACCAAATTCCCTCAGCCTCCCCTCATCAATGTCACATCTTTAAAAGTAAAATATACAACAACTGATTATCTAAACCAGCCCGCCTCTTGAAAAGGGTCCAGTTCCAAGTAGCAAAACGTGGGTAGCGATAAAGACTGTGGTCATGTAGAGGAGCTACACCTCATGGTTGATAAAGGCTTTAGGCCAGTGTTTCTCAAATAAGGGTACGTGTACCCCTAGAGGTACGTAGAGGTGCAACAGGGGTACTTGAGAGAATATGGAAAATGTAAAAAAAGAGTGTACTGTTATGTTATTGATAAAACATTGTCAAATGTATGTGAAAATGCTGCTCTATGTGAAAATGTACTAGCACAACCGTAACTGAATAGAAAGAAATATGCTACTTTATTTTCAACATATTGACACCAAAACTGGACTTTTGATGATAGTATTTTCTAATCAAAATGTTCTTGTCAATTAGAGGGGGTACTTGGATTCAGCAATCAGAAAAAGGGGATACTGAAGGCCAAAAGTTTTGAGAACCACGGCTTTAGGCTGTTAGTAGAATTAATGAGAGCTAAATCAATTGATCCCTAAAATCCATTAGTTCAATTAACTGTTGCACACCTAGTTTCATCCTTGGACAACTTTTGTTCCATAAGCCGAAAAACAGGTCAACTTCATTTGGGGTATGCTACCAGCTTACGTTGTCCAGACCCAAGTACACTTCTTTCACAGAACACGGACGTGCATATAGAGCCAAGAGTTTAGTTACAAGTTTAGTTACATACTCTATCAAACTGTCCTACTCTATCAAACTGTCCTTTTGTTTATGCGGGTCAGATTATTGAGGTAGAATTAATAGGTTCTAATGAGTGAGTCTATGTATAGCTCTGAAGGCTGCGTGAGTTGACTATGAGATTGACAGGTGGTTAATCAGAGGGAGACACGCGAAACAGAACCAAGTGACAACGATGAAACATTCTGCTGGGTGAACACACACCTTTACATACACACACACACACAGCTTTACACACACTCACTTTTTCTCTCACACTTTCTCCACAAACACAAACATGCACGCACGCACACAATCACACGCTTATACACTCACCCCCCCACAAGCACACACACACACGCACACACACACACACACAGCAGCTATCATTATTTTATGCTTTAACTATTGAAAAATAGCAGATATACAAGCTCACAGCGCGGCACCGAGTGCCGCGCTGCGAGCTCGTAGATCTGCTATTTTTGAAAAGTCGTGAACATTAGAATCTTGACCCGATTCTATAAGTGTCTTTTGAATCCTTCTAATTCTAGGCCTAAATGGGTTAATAAGGATGCCAGGATTAATGTGGTTAATCTACCCACACATTTCTTGTACCCTACTTTCTCACCCACTTTCTCAACACCCTCTCCTCTCTCTCACATGTACACACCTCATGCCCTCTTCACGGTGCCAGCGATATTCCTGTTGCTCCCGTCCACTCCCAAATATCAGCAGGTCAAAGTCTTCACACAAACTTGTCTCTGGTCAACTCTGTTCTGTTCAGCCCTGAGTTTTCATACAGAGTTAGTTCCCCTCAATAAGATTATGTATTTACTGCATCACTTCTGACCAAAAAAAGTGAACGATAAGGGAACATGAAAGACGAGGAAAAGCAGAGATGTTATATGTAATGTATCAACGATCTACGTCATTGTGTGCGTGAGAGAGAGACATTCTGGCGGTTGAGAACGGCATTCATTCGGCTTGTTCGCATCTTTGCATTCACTTTAAAGTGCTGCATCGCCTCCTTGTTCGTCTCCCAAGTAAAGCTTGCTTACACTTCATTGTTGCATGCCGAAAATAGCTGATCTGCAAGCTCAAAACGCGTCGCATCCACGACACATTGTGAGCTTGCAGATCAGCCATTTCCACGCCGAAACTTACAGGATGTGTGACATTTGCCTTCTCCATAAAAGCTTATCAGCTTTATGACAAGAAGGAAGCAACTCGGCAGCATTTCACATTGCAAAGGGGTGCAGGAAGAGTGGGAACCTAAACAATGTGGGCACCTCAAGGTTAAATTGGATGAAATAATTGCCGTCTGTGGTTATATGGGATGTGTCAATATTTTTGACAAATAATATCTCACAGCAACGTATAAACATTAAAATAAATACATAAATTAGTTCCTTTTAGGAACCATGAACTTCATTTCAAAATGTTGAATTATGAACTATGAACTGAACTAGTCCATTAGTGAACTGAACTTTGAACTAGTTCGAAATAGCAGAGATGACTGCAGAACCTAATGTCAATGAAAGGTTAAGTACACAAATCAAACTCAGTAACAGTCTAAAACTGTAGGCAGCTATGGTAGATAGAAATGATTGGTAAATTAGAATAAACAACACGCTCGGACGTGTTCATTCAAAAGCTAAAGTCCTACCTCTCCTCTGCAGGTCGTATTGTGTCCTGGCGGTGTGGTCACTGAGGACCTTCCAGGCTGCATCTGCTGCCAGAAACTTCCTCAGGCCACACTCTGCTTCTGAAGAACTCACACCACTCAGACGATCTGGATGGTACTACACACACACACACACACGCACGCACGCACGCACGCGCACACGCACGCACAAGCACACGCACACACACACACACACACTCTATTAAGATATGATTATCAGCTATATGTCATAAACTTAAAGGACACACCGATAATTCGGATACAGACGATCTTTCAAAATTAGGCTATTGTGCACGCGCCCATGTGCACACGCCCATGAGCACTACCTCGCCCTTTAGGGTGAGGTCGCTTCTCGCCTTAGGGCGTCTTACGGGTATATTGAGGGCAGTAAGATATTTAGAATCCTTCATTGAATTATGCAATATATTTGAGCTCAGAGTCAACATATTCACTCCCTTTATTCCTTCCAGTGGTTTACACAAGCAAACTTCTTTTCTTTGCCTTTTTGTATGCAACTCCATGTGTGCTGTAATGGACACCAGCAGAGTCCATGAAAAGGCAAAGGGCTCAACGTGAGCTTGCAACTACACAGGGACCCCTGCAAAGTGGGATGATTATTGAACTTGATAAGTACCATCTTGTGATCGACTGGCAGACACATTCACCTTGCAATCGACTGGCAGACACAAGGCAATCGACTGGTCGATCACAAAACACTGGTTGGCCACCAAAGCCCATATTTTACCCAATACATGTTGTTTTGTGTCTGTGACAGACTGTTAGCGATTAGGCTAGTGGCTACTGCAGTATAATTAGCCTAACCTTTGCCCACCATCAACACACACACACAGAAGCACACACACTTGGCCCGTGTATCTATCTCTCTGTGTTGGTCTCCCTTTCTGTTAAATGGACCAGAAGGAGCAAATTACCCAGAAAATCCTGTCAGCAAGGGCTGCTGGGACATGACCACTCTGTGTGTGTGTGTGTGTGTGTGTGTGTGTGTGTGTGTGTGTGTGTGTGTGTGTGTGTGTGTGTGTGTGTGTGTGCGCGTGTGCACGTGTGTACGTGTGTACGTGTGCGTGCGTGCGTGCGTGCGTGCGTGCGTCTGTCAGAAAGAGTGAGTGATGAGAGACACGACAGAAAGCCAAGATAAGACAAGACAAAACAGACAGACAGACAGACAGACAGGTACAGGAAGACAGACAGATGATAGTCAAAGACAGACAGACAGACAGACAGACAGACAGACAGACAGACAGATATACCGAAAGAGGTAGAGAGATGCTAAGCTTAACATGCATACCATGCATGTAAAACAAACACCTGAAATCAAGAGACAGAACAATACAATACACCATTTCTAAAAAAAAAAGCCCCCTAAAAGCTGAATTATATTTATCAAGAGCCTGATTGAAGAAGCAATATATACATGTTCAGAGTAATGATAATGGACTGGGATGGTAGTTTAATCCAGATAACAGTGACCACTTTCAAATCTACCGATTAAGAATTTAATCCCCCCAAACAGGAGAGAATAAGTGGTTATGAATTCAGGGCCCCAAATATCTGAGAATTCCGATATTTGAATGTTCAGCAGGTACAGTAAGTATTCAAATAATATTTGTTATGAAATTATAACTTTGTTTCAATATTCAGATGCTTCACTTTTTATTTTATCACTGCAAAGTCACATATGGAAGTGGAACAGTATATGCTAAGGACAGAAGCTCATATCCACTTTCAATCCACTCAGTTAATTTGCTGATGGCAGCTTGTGGGTGTTTTGGCTAGTGTTGTGTTGGAGTAAACGTCCGGGGGAGTCATCCCCTTTGAATAAATGGACATAGTGATTTATAATGAAATACTACAAGTATGCACAAATAAATCTGCTTCATAAGAGCACCGTTGGTGTAGCCAAGAGATTCACAGAAAACATATTTTGAAGGGTTAGTTCCACCCTGCCTATGACTATGACTCATGTTAAAGTACAACTCTAGACTAAATAACATATACAGTAGGCTAATTTTATAACTTATATCAACCCTAACCCAATGTTTTCAGGCCAGGGACCCCTTAGCTGAGAGAGAGATGAAGCAGGGACCCCGACTACATATTATATAAAAATTTGCTGCAGATAAAAAGAAAATCGTAGATTTCTAATTCTGGGTTCAAACCTGGATGGTTCGAGCGGCGCTATTACATACAAAGTCAATGCAAAGACGAGATGGCGCGTGACCGGGCACGGCGTGAACGATCCGAACGGGGCGGCGTGAATGGACGCCTCGTTCGCACCGCCCCACTTTGAAAAATCCAACTGAAGCGACCTTCGCTTCCCCCTGACTCCACCCATCGCATCCTGACAGCCAATCAGCATTGATGTTGTCCAGAGACACGGACATGATTTTGGTGTTTGGAGTTGGGAATCCCTTTTTTCCGGGTGTTTCGCCTTGATTTCAACGGGACATGATTTTTTACCAACGCGGACCTGCGCTACCAAAGTGAAGCGATAGACACGACTAGATCGGACTAAATAGCTTCAGGTTTGGACGCACCTTTAGACAGCTTAGACTTGTTTGACAGCACTGTCATGTTGGAGTAATGTGTATTTCCAGACATTTAAGCACTTGAACCGTCAAAGTCTGCTCTTCTTTTCCCTCTACAAACCTCTTTGCCAAAAATAGCCGATCTACAAGCTTACACCGCTGCGCAGCGCGAGGCGTTGTAAGCTTGTAGATCTGCTATTTTTGGCTAATGTTCCACTCAGAATAGGAATGCTAGGGTTCAAAGGGTTAATGTAAAAAACATCATCCTATCACACAAAGATTTGGAGGACCCACTGTAGTAACTCTGAGGACCCCCTAGGGGTCCGGAGCCCCTGTTGAAGACCCCTGACTTATATTGTTTCCCCTGCCGATCCCATGAATCTGTTATTAGTTGTCATTACACACACATCCATGCCTTGGTTGTCCCACACAAGCTGCCGTAGTCTGCTAAACAGATGTTATGTTATGCTGTTATATGTTTTGCCAAGTCCCAGAAAAGACAAGCTGTGATTGGCCAGTAGAGTCACTTTGATTGGCAGTTGTGCTGAACACTCACCCCAAAACATGGAGGCTTGTGAGGGACAACCAAGGCATGGGTGGTGTGTGAAAAATCACTTTTGACCGCAACAAATAGTGTAAGTAGCAATACGCTTATGGGATCCGCTCTATGCTATGAGGGCTAATGGGGTCTGCTGGGAAAACTGGATTACAGGGGCAATTCTGCTAAATAGACCCCCATGGCAAGTCATTTGGGATCAAGAGGAAAATGAGCCTATATGTTGTTTAGTCTGGAGTGCTTCTATTGGTAATCGCTATCATTTTGAGTGACCTGCCAGCACACATCTGGTGTGTGCCTGTCACAGGTGTGTGACTGGCACCAGAGCATAGTTTGTGTATGCTCCATGCAGCAACACTGCCCCCATGAAGATGCCACGTTGCTTTCTTTAGGATACGCCCGTGCAATAGGGTAAGTGGAAGCTGGTGTTCCTTTACACAGAGTGGCAGCAATATTTGGTGTCAGCCCTGGTACCAGTTCAAAACTAAGGACCAAGTTGTTGAAGTCAAAGACAGACCACGAAGTGGCCGTCCCAGGAAGACAACACCCCAAGAAGCCCGGTTTGTCACCCTTGCCACACTGAAGAACCGTAGGCTTTCCAGAGATTTACAGGCAAGATTTGCATAATGGTACCACAGACAGATCCTTGTCAAAGTTGAAGGACCCATGCTCAGGTGCCAGTCACAGGTGTGTGCTCAGGGGTGTCACAAGGGGGGGAAAGTGGGACAGAGTCCAGGGCCCAAGGTGGAGGGGCCTTAATTATTTAGCTATTGAAAAATAGCAGATATACAAGCTCACAGTGCCGCACTGCGAGATCTGCTATTTTTTAAAAGTCGTGAAAATTTGTGCAAATCTTTGTATATATATATATATATATATATATATATATATGTATTTTTTAATTTGCTTCTGAGGGGTACGTGGAACTAAATATTTTGAGATGGGAACTTTGGGAAGCATAGGTTTTTAAAAAAACCTTAGAAGGATTTGAAATATTCAAAGACTTGCACAAATCTTCATGATTTTTCAAAAATAGCAGATATACAAGCTCGCAGCGCTGTAAGCTTGTATATCTGCTATTTCTCAATAGTTAAAGCACAAAATAATGCATTCTAAATGGGTTAAACCCCCTCCCCTATGAAGAACATTCATGGGGGGCCCACAGTGAATCCTTGTACCCAGGGCCCAGAATTTGGTGCGACAACCCTGTGTGTGCCGGTAGGTCGCTCAAATGAGAGTGTATACCAACAGAAGCACACATCGTTGTAAAGGTGACTACTGACTAATAAACCATACCAATGATATCAAATACAATACCAACTATTATCATTGAAGGGGAGAAGTATTGACTGAAATTAACATTATTACCATTATTGAGGAATTCAGTTTTTCATCGTAAAAAGGGTTAGGCCTAACAAAAAAAAACTTTGGTTTCCGGTTGGCGACCGACCCTATTAAATATGTGCGACCCAGATGATTTTATTGGCATTTGGAGTGAAAAAAATAAATAAAGTCAAAATCCGACCGAGTCGATCAAAAACGTCTTACAAAAAATATATTTGGTGCGACCACATTCGCGAAGTCAACAACAACACTGACTGGCAGCGGTAGCCATGCTAGCAACGTTAGCAGCCCAGCCACCAGTACAGCTGAGAATTGTATAGCCACAGAGAGACGTGAGTTGGAGACGAAACATTTATGACAGCGTGGGATTCATCTGAAAGACTGTACGGCAACAGCGCTTGAGTGAATGCGGACTCCCGTGCGACACTGCATGTCTGCAAGTACGACTGCGTCCGTCTCTCTCGCTCGCTCGTCGAGTTGTGTTCTTTTGTCAAATCTAAGCTGGAAAATCTAACACTTCCTGTAGCCGATCTCTTCAGAATAAGTTATGTTGCGCTAGCAGCAATAAGACTTCCAGATTTCTTATTACAATAAGACTTCCAGACGGTGGTCGACTTCTTAATCTCTTCAGAATAAGAGTATCCTAAAAAATTGAAATATGATTTCATTTGCATGATTCATTAAAACTGTAAATTAAACATTAAAAATTAAATTTAAAAAATATGTTTTAAATGATTCATTAAACTGTAAATTAAACATAAAAAAATTATAATAATAATAATAAAAAAAAAAAAAACTACCTACCCATCCTTCCCATGAGGAAATAAAATAAAATTCCTTGCTACCCATCATGCCCACAAAAAAATAAAAATAAAAAATAAAATAAAATAAATTCCCTACCTACTCAGCCCTAAAATGACAGCCAACCGGAAACCAACGGTTTTTTTTTGTTAGGCCTTAGGCTTTATTTTCTCTATTGTAGTACATTTCTAGTCATGTGATTTACATGTAAGAAAGAGGCAATGAGGGAAAAATACAGAGAAATAAAGAGGCAGAAAGAGAAATACAGATACAGATAAAAGTATGAATTTGTTTATAAACAGCACCCTGGCGGTTGCGTTATTATTAGAGACGGTATGATGTGTATAGTTACCAATAAGGCCATTTGCTGATATTTGTGTTTCAGTTGTTGTAGGGAGTCCGATGGGCTGGCTCCTAGTATGCCATACAGGTCTTTTTCAGAAGATTCCCCCGACATACCTGCTGAGAAATTATATTTGATTCCATTTTACTAGGGTGAAATAAGATGGGTAGGGGTAATTCATTGAAAAAAAGTGCTCAAGAGATCCGTCTGTTTGAATTAAAGATGAGTGGACAACACCACTGTGACCCACTCTGTTCCGTACAGTATAAACATATGGATGATCTACAGAACTTAAGCTTGACTTTAGTTTTTAGTTGTTTTACTAAGTTGTTTTCTCCAACATGCTCTTCTCAGAGAATGAGGAGTGTCTAGAATGTAACTCATGTCCTCCACTCTCATGACTGACATAGCATGAGGACAGACACATACAGAACATAATTATGTTGATAATGATATCTGTACTTTTACATTAGACTTAGATGGATACAGGTCCAGTGGGCACCTAAACTTTGTAGGCACCTCAATGTTATTCAACTTATTGTTTATCCCTAAAATAACTGTTTTTGTAGGAATTTGTTGCATGTGTAGAGCAATTGGGCCTTAAATGTAATTTTAAAAAATATATGTAGGTCTCCTTGGGTAAGTACCCTCACAAAAAACATGCAGTAATCCTGGTCTCTATACTGCCTCCCCCTGGCCAGCCAGGGCGCCTGATGGAGGGGAAAGGATTTACTTGAGTAAAGTACAATAGTATTGAGTGGTGTAAAGAAACTAAGTACATTTACTAATAAGTACAATTTTGAGTTATTTGTACTACTTGAGTATGTCCAATTCACAATACTTTTACTTCTACTCCATTACATATCGGATCCAAATATTGTACTTCTTTTACTCCAATGCAATTATTTGGAAACTTTAGTTGCTACTAGTTACTTTGCAGATATACATTATACAACTTACATTGAAAGCAAACAGAGCATCTATGATCACTGAAATATCGCAGTCGGGTAAACAGCGACCGACTTGTAGCCCTAAACAGCCAGACACAGTAACAGAGTAAACGCGTCCTGTGAAGCCGTATGCTAAATTAATCCTAATCATCACCACTGTCGTGTATCTGTTGTGACTGTCGCTCTGAAAATGACCCCAATATATTTCATATGTGAACGAAAAGGTAAATAAAGCTCGCCTCTTTGCTGCTGCTGTCAAAACGTTGCCTTGGTTGTGCGTCAGTGAAAAGAGACCCCCTTGAAAACGCACTCGGCTAGAGAGTTCCGTACGTGTGTGTGCATGTTTGTGGAGGTAGAATTCAGTGCAAATGTAGGCTAAATTAAATGCAGAAGAATTACCTACAATTTACCGTTTGTAATAAACCATGAAACATTGGCATGTATTTTGGTTGACGGTTGTCAATTAAATGCTTATACTTGCAGACAAGTAAATCGTCCTTAATTATCCATGTCATCTTTTAAATGACAGACCCAAAACAAACTAATGAGAGTAGTCCCCACTCCCCAAGGACCCACATTGGCCCTAACCATTAACTAAATTGGCTCCCTGTTGAGGGCAGAATACAACAAATAAGACTCAATATGGTCTATAAAGTTTTAAAAGATCAATGCCCAAATTATTTAAAAGAATATTTTCAGAACGTTAGAGATATTCACAGCTTCAACACAAGAGCTAGTATAGCTGATCTTAAAATACCTGACCTAACAAGCAAGGTTGTTAGATCATCCTTCCAATACACAGGCGTGGAGGAATGGAACAAAATCCCTAATGAAATATATATATATATATATATATATATATATATATATTTAAATGTGGTGAAAAATTGGCTGATGAGCAAGCTAGAATAGAGCAGGGTGGGCCTAAAATGACCTTGTTGGTATGGTTGCTATTGGGTGTTTAAAATGTAATGTTTTATTTATTTATTATTTATTTGTTTGTTTGTTTTCTGTAATATCTCATTTAGATGTTATCGAATGTGTTAGTATAGTGATTTTAGACATGATATTAGTTAGTTAGCCTATATGTTTTTTGTGGATCGCAACGGAATTAAGTCTTTGGACTTTTTGTGCTGTCCAGATAATTGTCATGAAATTATCAAATAAAATCAATCAATCAATCAAATCGGTCAAGACAAGTGCCATTTCTAAAAAGACTAACTTGAAACACCATGATGTCTATCAGAATCAGTCTGATCTGCTGAGATGGGAACAGACTAGGATAGCTGTAGGTGGAGAATGACACATTCATCATCTCATTAACTCTTTCCTGTCTTTCACTCATTAGAGCCTCTTTGACAAGAGGAGTGAGGAAAGGTGGAGGGAAGGAAAAAGGTGTGTTTTCAAGAAAATGTAAAATAGCTGTAAATTAGGCGTAAATGGGCGTGTCATGATTCAATTAATCCTGGGGGAAAAACATATTTTGATGACCTTCAAGAACTGCCTGGAATGACAGAATGAGAATGACACAAATCATCGCAAGGCATTCTCCCTCTCCTGTCTTTCACTCATTAGTGCCTCTTTGAACAATTGGGTATGGCAAGGGTATGCAGCTGCCATACCCTGGGTCCAGGGGGGAAAATAAAAGTTACTTTTAAATATAAATCCATGAACGTCTCTTTGTCTATCTGTGCAGGTTATTATGTTGTCCGTTACAGTAAAAAAAAACTACAAATGCAGAATCTAACAAAATGGTCACTTTAACAAGGTATTATAATTGTATTCTCCCCATCTTGACAGAATGGTATATTCCCAGGTTCCACAGGTCAGCTGCACAGGTGCAATGCATTATTGTTAATTGTGGCACGTTTACTAACATGTCAAGTTTAGCTGCACTTGAACAACCGTTCCAGGCTGCCATATCCAGCCCAAGAAACCGTAGAAACGGAGGAAAAAATAATGTACTTCTTAAAATAAATGTATGCCTGTTTCTAAGGTATGGCAACATGACTGGTGTCTTGCACGTGCACGAAGGCGCGCGTGCAAGACACCAGTCATGTTGCCATACCGTAGCTTTTTCTGAACTGACGTAAAATAGGCCTATAGGGGTAAATTAGGAGTAAATGGGCGTGCCATGATTCAATCAATCCTGGGGAAAAAAACATTTTGATGACCTTCAAGAACTGCCTGGAATCCATCCATGGCATTGCTGTGTGCACAAAAGGTTTAAAGGAGTGGTTCACCCCAAAATGACTTTCTTTCTATTGATTGCTCACACGCGCCATGGAGACTTGAGTTCAATAAATTGTTTTTGTATTTGTCGCATTCCTACAAAAAAATATATTACAGTAAATTTACCCCCATTGATTCAATGGGAGTAGCTTACATTTATTGAAATCAAATTATTGTCTTGTGTGACAAATACCCCAAAACATTATGGAACTCGAGTCTCCATGGCATGAGTAATAAATAGTAAGAAAGTAATTTCATCAAAAAAAACTTTTGGTAATTTTATCGTCTACTCAGGCTTTTATGAACACCCTGAACAGTTTTTACTTTGCTTCATTCAATATTTAGATATTTGATGTTCAGGCCCTCCCTGTCCATGAGTAGGGCCCCATACACACCCATTCAAGATTCAAGATTCAATAACTTTATTGCCATGTCAACAAGTTGATAGGAATTTGTCTTGGTTCACTCTCCACATAAAACAAAAAACAAAAGCAAGGACAGTGCACATATACAGACATCCATAAACACACAAGAGTAAACAACAGGAAACAATCCCCAGCAGCAGTTTAAAGTGCTATACAGTATACATACAGTATATTACCACATAAGTGCATAACGAGTCAGTGCAAGTTCAGGTGTCTAATAGCTAAGGGGTAGGTGCTGTCTCTGAAGCGAGATCTTTTGCTTATAATGCTTGAGGTAGTGAGCGGGATGAGAGTTGTCTGCTATGATTTTATTAGCGTCAAATCTCCATTTTAACCATGATAGAATCTTTAAAAACACCCATTATTTTTTTTTCTGGTGACTCATACTACCCTCCTAATACGTGAGCAGGCCGTGTTTTTTTATAACATTTTTCATTTATTTTTAATAATAATCTATTGTATTTATTCTTTTAAATTTTCCCAAAGAATTATTAAACATAAATGAACAAATTTATCAAAAAAACACGGCCTGCTCACGTATTAGGATGGTATGAGTCACCACAAAAAATAATGTGTGTTTTTAATGAATCTATCATGGTTAAAATGGAGTTAAGTTACAATGTGTGTGTATGGGGAGGGGCCCTGGACGGGGAGGGCCTGATAGCATTTACATCAAATATCTAAATATTGAATGAAGAAAATTAAAAACTGTGTTCATAAAAGCCTGATTAGATGATAAAATGACTAAAAGCTTTTTTGAAAGTGAAATATCCCTTTAAGACCTGTAAAGTATACACATGATGTGGACATGTAAGCCACTGTACATCATTATCAGACTTAAATGTATCCGTTAACGTCTTGTTTATGCCCAAAAATGACTGGATATACAGGTTTTGTAGCAATTTGTAACAACTGTAGAAATATTAGACCATAATTGCCGAATGTTTAAGCATGTTCTAATCATGTATAGCCTACTTTACTTTATACTATTATTTTTTGCACTTAAAGGAGTAGTTCACCCCCCAAATTACTTTTTTTCTATTGATTACTCATGCCATGGAAAGTAGAGTTCAATAATATTTTTTGGTTTTTGTCACATTCCTAAGACAAAAACGTGATAACAATAAATTTACCCCCATTCATTTCGGATGGTGACCCGTTTCGAAACGGGTCACCATCCGGAATCAATGGGGGTAAATTTACTCAAATCAAATTTTTGTCTTAGGAATGTGTCAAAAACCAAAACATATTATTGAACTCTACTCTCCATGGTATGAGTAATCAATAGAAAAAAGTCATTTTGGGGGTGAACTACTCCTTTAATGTGGTTTGACAGACAAGAACCAAACAAAACACACGCACGCACGCGCGCACGCACGCACACACACACACACACACACACACACACACACACACACACACACACACACACACACACACACACGCACACACACACACACACACACACAGTACGCAGGCAAGCACACAAACAGACACAGAACAATCACAGAACAGCTGTTCATTAGATAGGTGTTAGCTAAAATAATCATCATCACAGTGATAAATAACAAGATGAACAGTTCTCCGTCTCTTTGTCTGTCTGTCTGTCATTGTCATTACTTTTGCATGCTCACTGACCCACAGAAAGCAATGGACCTTTTATTGTCACTGTCTGTCTGTCTGTCTTGCCACTGGCTGTCTGTCACAATCATGACATTTTCCCTGACGGTCGATTGTCATACAAATAATTGTGATTAATGATTGAACTGAGTTTTTGGCATAGAACTTTGGAATAGGCATGTGAATAAAAATTAAATTTGTTTGCCTTTTAGGTTTTGTAAACAAACATTGCACAGGTCATATGACAAATAGCTTATCTTAAAGAAATATTTATAGTGAGAATTGTTGAAAATCACACAAACAAACGTGAACAAAGTTTATTCTGCTAATACATGAAAACAGCTAGTTTTGTTAATGAATTGAATACCAAGGACCCCAACGGAAACAAGACACAAGGACTTCTTTGGCGTGTTCCTTTTAGACAGAGTGTTTTGACTGTACTTGTGCTGTACGACATTTTTGTCTAATAAAATATTGAATCGTTCAAACTCTGGAATCCTCTAGTCTAGTGCAACAAAAATATATATGTCACCAATATCAGAGTAACCAGAGTACAGTATAAGTGCCACTGTCACCATAGGTGAAAAAAGCACGAAGAACTATATTGTCAGAATCTGCCTATGTTCCCTATTGTGTGATCTCAATATGAATTTGAGATCTGTTTTGCCATGTAATTGAAACAGAGTGACTCATAAGCCTATAATATCTCCCCCTGGGTGGATTCCACATTACTGAGCAGTAGACCTCCCACATGGAAGAGCTGCAGGTTCATAGGTGTTACATTGGTTCCAGGACCCAGATCGGGACAAAGGGGGTGAATGTAATGGAGTAGCCCTGCCCGAGGTCAAAATGGGGGGGAATTTAATGGAGAAATATAGACCTGCTCATTAACCTACAGTATCATACCTCCCTGACCAGGAGAGGATTCAGTTTCCCAAGCGGGTGACCAGGAATATAATCCTGGGTGTTACACAATAAAAGAGAAAGGAATCTCTACTTCCAGGTCATCAAACACCCAACAAAAAAGAAGGCAAAGACGATCGACAATATTTGGACGTACACCATGGCTGGGTACTGTAGGTTAACCTAACTATAGAACCCAAGATTTTAACAAAGTTTAACATTGCTTGAAAAAGACGATTTCATTTATTTTATACCCAGTTTTGGCACGCTTTAGCTCTTCTCCTCTGATTGTGTTTTTACAGTAGGCATACCTAATTAATATAATGGGAATCAAGTTGTAATTTAGTCTCTATTATCACCTTGTATCTATCTAATAATCATTAGCTAACACCACCACACCTCTCAACACTCACCCTGTCTATACTAATATACTGTACACCCAAGACTATACCTGTTCTAATCTACACATCTGATACCCAGCCACATCTGTCCTTACAAACACACACATGCACGCACATGCACACGCACTCGCGAGCACGCACACATCTGACCCTGATGTGAGGACAATGCTGCTCCCTGCTGAAGAGTGACCTAAATGAAAGTAAAGAGAATCAGAAAGATGAAGAGATCAAGAAGAAAGACATTTTGAACCTTAATGAGCGACATGGTCATCATGAGACGACATATGAATTAGAGATTCATTTGTTTTGAAGTAGTAGTAGAATAGTATAGAGAGTACAATTCACTAGTTTGCAAATCCCGCCCCATTCTGCCCTGTTACTAGGCTGGGACATTAACCCTGGGCAGATTGTTTTTATAGTGGCAGTGAATGGGATTTTTTATTTTTTCATAGCCTCATTACAGCTATATAAAGTACCAAAGGAAAAACATCTAGGTGATATTAATAAAAAGGGAAGACAAAGGTACAGTAGTTACATTGCAAAACAGGGGGTTTCCCCGAAAATATATGTTTTAATTTGTTTAATCCCAGTGGGACAGAATCACTATTGCAGATGCTTTTATAGTGGAAGTGGATGGGATTTTTTTTTCCTTCATAGCCTCATTACAGCTATATAAAGTACCAAAAAAAAAACACATCTACGTGATATTAATAAAAAGGGAAGAAAAAGGTACAGTAATACATAGCAAAACATGAATTTTCCCCCGAAAATATATGTTTTAATTAGTTTAATCCTCTGGATCAGAGAGAGAATAGAAATCGCGCATTGCATCTTGGGTAGGAAGAGGAGAACTATAATCTGTTCTCCTCCAACATCTCCTCACATAATAGGCTGGCTTTTCGTAATTCTGCCCATTTAAAATATATGTACCAAAACGTAACAAGTTAGACCATTGATAAGGTCCATGTGAACTAGTCTGTTGAAGCTTATTCATTACAATGATCGCAAACGCTATGGTCGCGAGCGGCCTGGCCGTGCTCCGCAGTGCGGACAGCCGGTGAAAGACGGCTCCCACTTTCTCCGACTGCAGAACTCCACCCCCGCTTGCAAAAAGTGAATGTATTTTTCTGGTTGGCCAGTCAGGGAGTCTCATGGACCAATCAGAAGGCTGACAAACGATTTGGGTTTGGTTCCTCAACACTGTAGCAGAAATAATAAACAATAACAAAGAAATATTAATGGTGTGTGGGTATTTTACAGTATAGAGTCTACAGACGACTATACTGTACAATATAAACTGTTCCTCCTCCATTTCTCACATCATTTCAAAGCAGTTAATGTCTGTCACACCTCTATTTTGCCCCCACCTCTTTGCTCTCCCCACTTGCTTCAGCAACCCACAGACCCCATCCCTGTTCCCCACATGTCCCACTGTCTCCCTTCCTCCCTGCCACCCTGTTCCCCACATGTCCCACTGCCACCCTGTCTCCCCACATGTCCCACTGTCTCCCTTTCTCCCTGCCACCCTGTCTTACTCCCACCCTGTCTCCCCACATAATACACTGTCACGGTGTCACCCTGTCTCTCACTGCCACTCTGTCTCCTGTCTCCCTGCCACCCTGTGTCCCCTCTCCCTGCCACCCTGTCTCCCCACATGCCCCACTGTCACCCTGTCTCCCTGACACCCTGACACCCTTACCCCCTGCCACCCTCTCACCCAACCACCCTGCTTGACTGCCACCCTGTCTCTGTCTCCCTGTTTCTGAATCTGCACACATCACACTGTCACCCCTTCTGCGCACGTCGCACTGACTGAAACACCTGCAGCTGGCTCCTAATGTGAAGAAACTAGCAGGGTGAGCTGAAGAGAGAACAAACTTGAGATGACGGACAAGTGGAATGAGGAGACAATTGTCCTGAAATGTGTGTGGAGAGAGAGCCATATTGTTCTTCTCCTCTCCTCTCTTGTCTATTCTTTTCTTTTTTTCTCGTACTCTCTCCTCTCCTTTCCTCTCGTCTCCTCTCGATACGTTTTTCTGGCTTTGTTTTCCTCAACTTGGCATAAGTACAGTTTAGGACACACACACACACACACACACACACACACACACACACACACACACACACACACACACACACACACACACACACACACACACACACACACACACACACACAAAATAAAAATTGGTACGTTTGGTCTACTTTATGTTTCTCGCTATGCTCTATTCTATTCTAACCATTTCACACACACGCACACGCACACACACACACACACACACACACACACACACACACACACACACACACACACGCACACACAGTTCAGTTTGTCTTGTCGCCTCAGAGACAGTCTATCTGCCACCTGCTTCCCTCCTCCTGGCCTAGTGACACACACACACAACTGTCGAGGAGTGTGCGTGTGTGTGTGTGCGGGCGTGCACGTGCGCGTGCATGCGTGTGTGTGCGGGCTTGTGATTGATGATGGGTCGCATCTCGCTGCACTGTGCCACATTTCACTGACTCAAACTGCTGAACCAGCAAGCGGGAGCTCTGTGTGTGCGTGTGTGCGTGTGAGAGAAAGAGAGAGAGAGTGTGTGTGCGTGCGTACGCGCATGCATGAGCGTGTGTCTATCTAGCGATGGTTGCATGTGTCTCTGTGCTTGTGTGCCCACATTGTGCCAGTCCTGCCAAGCGTGTCGTGCTGGCGCTGAGTGTGAGAGTGTTTGAACAGCCGTGTGTGTCGCGGTGAAACAGAGCCAGAGAAATGCAGCTGGCCAACAGAAGTTCCCAGGCAGCTGCTGGCTCCGCGCTGTGCTTCATAAATAAAGACCCGGCCCACGCTCTGTGGACGCCTGGCATCAGCGCTCTGCCCGCCTGGCATCAACCGTCCCACTGCCTGACTGGCGCACTGCAAAAAATGACAGCAAATGATTTATCTTGCTTTTAGATTTGAGATTATTTGCAGGAAATTGTTGTGAAATAAACAATGTTACTGCCGCCCTCCAGCTAAAAATAACAAGCTTGGGAAATGGTTTTGAGGGATTTCTGTGTTATACAATTAGTATGCTGAGGAAATGGGGCGACAGGAGGGTTTTCTTTTTTTTTTTTTTTAGCTTTTCCATCCATGGTACTGTCCCAACACTACTCTAATTGCTCTACTTCAGGGGTCTTCAAAGTTTTCAGGCCAAGGACCCCTTAATCGAGAGAGAGATGAAGCAGGGACCCCCACAACCTTATGATAGCTTCCATAGTTTCATTGTTTGACAGCACGATCATCAGTGTATTTTGGATTCATATCAATTTGAGTTTTCAGATATTTGACCACTTGAACCGTCAATACTTAATAAACTTGACCTTTCACTCTGTACTTAGGCTGCTCTTTTCCCCCTCTACACCAAACCTCTTTGCCGAAAATAGCCGATCTACAAGCTCACAATGCCTTGCAGCGTGAGGCGTTGTGAGTTTGTAGATCTGCTATGTTTGGCTACAGTTCTCAGAATATGGACGCTAGGGTTCAAGTGTTTAAGAAAAGGAGAAAAAAAAGCTTCTATCACACAAAGATTTGGAGGACCCCCTGTAGTAACTCTAAGGACCCCCTAGGGGTCCCGGACCCCCTGTTGAAGACCCTTGCTCTAAACCACTGTGTCCCAAAACAGAGGTTCTGTATGTGAACACACAGAACATACAGTATAGGCCTGTGATCTACTGTACATCCATGCTTGTGACATGTTAAAGGTTTGCTGGAGTAATGTTACGAGAAAAAGAGATCCATGATGAGGAATGATTAAACAAAAATGTTCCAAAGCTAACAGAATTGTTAAAACCTGTAAATGAGAAGTAAAGACCCTCACCCTTATGCAATGCTGAATGTGCTGAATGAGGAGGTGAGCGGTGGAGGTACTGAAGTACTGAGATGAATAAAACTCCATACAGTATTTCCTGCAACACTCAATGTTAACTGTAAAAACTATTTACAAGTGTTGTTTCTACAGACAAATTGTTATTTGGTAAAAAACTATGCCTGTGGAATCAAGTCAATTCAAGTAAAGTCAATTTTATTTATAGAGCACATTTAAAAAACCACCAGGGTCGACCAAAGTGCTGTACAGGCACAAATACACAAGTACACAAATACACAAATAGAAAGGTCAATAGATAAAAAACAGTTACTCAATACAATAGAAAAACAAGATGGAAAACAATTGCAAAAACTTATGTCAAAGTTTCATACTTGGTTTTATACCTATCTAGTCATGTATTTTATTGTTACGACAATACACCTTCCGTTGTTATTAATAGTTATTATACTAACTTTTGTTTATGCTGAAGTAGGCCTAAGTGAGTTGGTCATCTGTTAACTTAGATTAATAATAGGACACTTGGTAGAGGTTTGGGTTGTGTATACCTTATGATACTATAGTCCAAAACCATGATGCTAAATGTAGTATACCTATTGTACAGTAATTAACTTTATTAAATTAAAGACAATGCTGAGCCTCATCTGGGAAGTGGACCAACTAAAGTTTAATTTTTTGCAGCGTATGGACCAACTGTCTCTGTGCCTGGCTGACATGCTCTCTCTACGCCAGCCTGGCAACTTGGCATGGCTTGGCATGCTTCACCGTTCCACAAAGTTAGCAGGAAAGAGACATGACCCTGAGAGACCTCACTTTGTCCCATCCCTGGGGCTGTGTGTGTGAGTGTGTGAGTGTGTGTGTGTGTGTGTGTGTGTGTGTGTGTGTGTGTGTGTGTGTGTGTGTGTGTGTGTGTGTGTGTGTGCACGTGCGTGCGTGCGTGCGTGTGTGCGTGCGTGCGTGCGTGCGTGCGTGCGTGCGTGCATGTTATTAGTGTTATTATTAGCTTCATATTAATGTTGAAGAATATAGCTGATACTGTAAATGCATGTTGCAAAAATGTTTTGTTTAAATGCAGTTAACTAACATAATCATGGGGCAACTAGAGTGACAGGCTAGAAATTGTAGAGAGACAAGTCTTTGGATGGCGAAAACATTGAGAAGCAATGTGCCATGTCGTCATCACTTGGACAAACATGAAGTTAAAGTGTTATAGGACAATTCATATGCCAGATGCAGCACATAGGCCTACGTGTGGACTAAAATGATGGAATAGCAGACCTCAACATACTGCACACTGCACAGTACAGTACAGTATGTCCGCCTGGACGTCAACGCAAAGCTCAATTGTTGTGGCTGCACGATTATGTACTGGCTCAGCATGAATCTGTTTCACATCGACAAGCACACACACACAGACACAGACTATGCAACACACACAAGGGAGTTGAGGTCTTTGGCCTGCTGGCAGTGTTAACAAGAAATATGAGCAAGAAATATGCTGATCTACCCAGTAAGATTAGCTGTAGAAAGACAGACAGACAGACAGACAGACAGACAGACAGACAGACAGACAGACAGACAGACAGACAGACAGACAGACAGACAGACAGACAGACAGACAGACAGACAGACAGACAGACAGACAGACAGACAGACAGACAGACAGACAGACGAACACTATATCTCTACCTGGCAGAGATGTAGTACTAAAAACTAATAATAACATCAGCGCCCACACCCTATGGGGTTGGCAAAAGCGCTTTCTGTGTGGAGTTTGCATGTTCTCCCTGTGTCCCCTAGGGTAGATACCCTCACAAAAACATGCAGTAATCATGGTCTCTATAATGCCTCCCCCTGGCCAGCCGGGGTGCGTGATGGAAGGGAAAGGAACTGGTTGGAATAACATGTTCCTTCCACACGCTATGTCCAACTACGAAAGCTCCCCCTGTCAGGTGATAAGAAGTGGCGTGTTCACTCACTCCTCATGCACTGAAGGAAGCATGAGCTCAGTTCGGGGCACTCCCCAGGTTGGCAGAGGGAGGGCAGCGCCCAGGATTACAGTTTAGCCTTATGGTGGAGCTATAACAGATGTTAAGATACTAAGACATGCCAGATGTTTCATACTGTATTCCATTCCAATTGGCTGTGATTGGCTTCCAAAGTTTGCAGGAGTGGCCTGTTTTGCACAAAATGCCACAAACACTGCGTCCAATTGCTGTGAAACTTTGCACACACATTCCCACTATACTAAATTTAGGCCACCCTAAATTTGTCCAATCGCCTTGCGGTAGAGCCATATATGCGGTGTCACCTAGCCTATTTAGAGACGGTTCCAGCCAAGACCTAGTTGGGTTAGTATTAGGCTGTATTAGGCTGATCTGAAACTTCTACTTGTGAAACTAGTCAGATTTTTTGAAAATGCAACAAACTTTAAACACAATCCAATCATGTTGATCACATACTGTACATGAATGAACTCTAACTTTGTCAATAGTATTAATGATAAACTGTAATATTAGTTAATTATGAATGTTGTGTTCCTGTGAAAATCTATCTGGACAGATAATTCTCACAGAAGCATCAAATTATGCATTGGAATCATATACTCTACTACTGTATGTGGATGTGTGTATGTTTTGCACTGTACACGACACGTGCATGCACACACGTGCACACACAAGTGAAGCTTGCGTGTGTTGTTCTTCATCAGTTATATGAGTGTGTCAGAGTGTGCGCGCTCAGGCGTGAATGGGGGGTGTATGTGTGCATTCAGGCGTGCCGAGAATTAATTCCAAGTGTGTGTGTTCAAGCGAACACTTTATTAATTGTAAGTGTGCGTGAGTTCATGCGTAGATAAAGTTCTTATGCACTCGACAAAGAAGTAAGGATTCACTCCCCTCCCTTGTATGCCAAAGTTCCAACCAATATTTTATATTTGACTGTGATAATGTTTGGGGAAAAACAAATCTAATACATTGAGTGTGTATGTGCGCGTGCGTGCATGCATTTGATTTGTGTGTGTGTTGGTTTGTGTGTACTTGGCCAGGGCTATGGGTTTCATTGCCACTGTGGCCACCCATAATATGTATGCACTTGTGATGTTGGTGTTGTAAGTTGAATTGGATAAAAGCAAGAGCCAAATGGCATGCTGACTTGTGCATATGTTTGTGTCTCTGTGTGGATGCATTCATGGCTGATATAGGATTTTTAGCTCCAAGCTCATTACAGAAAGGAGACAAGAACCTTCGCCATTCGAACTTCGAAAGTTCAAAGTCAGAAAGTCAAAATGAGATATAATTAATTGGGTTTATTCGTATCATAATCTACAAACATGATCTTTTAGGTGGTGTACAGTATGTGTGTGTGCGTGCATGCGTGTGTGTGTGTGTGTGTGTGTGTGTGTGTGTGTGTGTGTGTGTGTGTGTGTGTGTGTGTGTGTGTGTGTGTGCGTGCGTGCGTGCGTGCGTGCGTGCGTGCGTGCGTGCGTGCGTGCTTGTGCACAGCCCATCTGTCACAGGGAGCAGGTCACAGTAGGGGGGATAGTTTAGACGAGGCCAGAGGTCACAATGAGGCCAGCCAATCCCAAAGGGGCAGGAAGTGGTGCCAGGCCACACCTTGCCTCAGAGGTTGGGGTGTCCTGAAGCAAATTAGATCTGCTCCAATACATATTGTTAGTGAATTCTGCTTCATGCTTTAGTTGCACGTATCACTGGCTATTTTGGTGTGCGACACTGGCTCGCAACTATAAATCGAAAAATCGAAACATTCAGACTGTCCGTTCGTCTGTCCGTCTGTCCGGCCGCCACTGGCTTTCAGAAAGGAGTTCTCACCCCGTCTATCCATTCAAGCTCAGTCGGGCTGAATAAATGTCTCATTAGTGACTGCACCTGATCTGACTTTTTCTGGGTGTCTCATATTGAAGAAAAGGACTGTGAAGAAAAGGACTGTACAGTATTACTACAATCAAGTAAATCTGTGGTTCTCAAGCTGTGGGCCAGGGCCCCTATGGGGTCCCCACATTATTTGGGGGAGGGGTCACCAGATGACAGTGAAGTGACAATTTAAGGACTTTTATATATAAAAGATAAAGAAAAAATAAATACCATTACTGGATCAAAAGTAATGAACTGCAGTATACTATAAAATGGTCAAACATAGTCCAAATCGACAAATAATATAATAGGCAAACATTTTGAAAATGTGTTTAGACCACTGGTGTAAACAGTAAGATGGAGTATAAACATGACGAAACAGATTTGTCCGATATGTCCGAGTCATGATGAGGTTGCCTGACTGCGAGCGCCAGACATCTCACACTACGTTCACTACGTTTCACTCCGGGAGAGTCTGAGATTACCAGGGCAGATTCTATTTCGGCGTGGGCGGGCTAAAGCCTATTGACGTCACACACACACACACACACACATACACACACACACACGCGACGTGGCGTGACATTGCAAAAATACGTTATTTCTCATAACATATTATATGTCTGCATGTTTACGTTAGTGCAAAATGGTATTAAAACGTGAGGAAACGGCACTATTTCATAGTTTATTAATAATACGAGTCGAGTCTGACTCCGCCATGACAGTTTTCACGGACAAATCAGAGTCCACTAGACTCTCACGTGGGCAGAGGACACCAATCAGAGTCCACGAGCGAGTCTCACGTGAGCTCAAGAGCTCTGTTTGGAGGGGGCTGGGACCGGAGCATAGAGTTCACGTGCCCCAAGCATACAACCCTGATTGGCCCATTCAATGCGCCCGCTCTTCAGGCGCGTTTGAAATAGATTAAAATATGTGCAGCTTCAGTCCACACTACAAACCACCCACCAACAGGGGGGGGTGATGTGCGGACTGAAGTGTCAGGCTAATGATGAGGGCCTTGTCAGAATTGTCTGTCTATCACTTTTGTGCCCATAATGGAGATCTATGTATCTGTCAGTCCTTTCATACCCATACTTTATATGGAGATCCCTGATATCATCAGGCATACTGTATGGACATTGGTTAGATCAGAGGTTCTGGACAACTATCCATACAGTCAGTATTATGCTTACAGTTTATGGACATCAGATTGCCGGCAAGGACTGAACGACTTTGCCGTGGGCACCGCACCCACTCGAGTCTGCTGCGAGTCTTCATACAGTATATGCCCATATATGGGCGTATCTGGTTTGTTTATGTTATGTCTGAGTCAGTGATGGGCCACGGTGGTCTGCTGGCCCATTCTTAAATCAATTTGAATATGATGTGAATTAAACTGTACCTCATGTGAAAGTTAAACTTTGTTGCAGTTAAACCCATCATTTCTCTTAACCCTACCAGTGCCAGCCCCTAGATGGCGCCAAAGAATGCCAGGCTTTCTCCCATAGGCGAGCGCATTAGCATCCGGGGACTCACGTTGCAGTGACGCGCGTGCTCACGTTCGTGCACGTCATGGAAAGGTCCCGGATGATAATGCTAACAGAATAGCTATTCCCATTTTGTCATTTTAAAGATCATTTTTCGGCGATTTCGCCGTAAATAAACCTCGCGCCACATCCCTAAAAACACAATCCAGAGATACAGTATGGGCCTCCAAAGATGTGGTTTTTCATTGGATTCGGCGGCGATTCGCGGCTACGTTCGCGGCTCACGGCCGGCATGGCTTCCCCAGGATTTGGACCACTGGATTTTAAATTTAGGCTCAGGCTTCAGAAGGCCTCGGATCATTTTATTCATTTCATTAAAAATCCCGAACATGTTCGGGATAGGCACACTGGACTACGTTCCGGAAGCGGCGCTGAACATTCGGTGAACATTGGGGGTCTCAAAAATGTATTTTAAACCATTTTTAATGGAATATATCGTCGGACCATGTAAAATGGCTAGCTGGCTAGCGTAGGACGAGCCAGGACCACCCACGACTCTACAAGCAGCTCAGGGTAAGTCAATTAAAAAAAAAAAATTGTTTTGGATTGAACATATCCCGAACATGTTCGGGATAGGCACAGAATGAGTTAATAGAATGGAAGCGATCATCCAGCATGCACATTTAAAATACCGTAGACTTTTATTTTAAAGAGATTTATACTTAAAAATAGCAAATAGAAAACAAAAAAGACAATATTATTACTGCTAGCAATTATTATGGATTATCACATTATTTAAGTGATATGTGTCATTCAGGGTAACACCATGTTGTCATTCAGTGTAACACCAGTTAAATATATTCTCATTTTCTCTCAGTGTAAGGCACAACACTTTTGTATTGATTGATTGATTGAAGACTTTATTTTGAAGTTTGCATAGGAAAAGGTACAGTTTCATGACAGTACAGTTCACTGGTACAAGGTCAACTAAAAGGATACATCCAAAAAAGCCATGGCTTGTTTCAATTGAGATCCTTTTTTTAACTCATATTGCACTGAATGACAGATAGAACACAGTACTATGCAGAAGATATCATCAGAAAAACAAACCTTCAACAATGTTTGTGTTGTACCTGTGACACATGCATGGGTCACACGACACAGGTATGGCTCATAGGTCACACCAGGTCGGCCGGGAGTAGTTTTTATTTTATTTTTTAGCTACAGGAGTTTCATTTGATGTTTTTTGCATGTCGCCTGCCATGGTTTCATGACTTAATGTGAGTCCTTTCTGCTCCTCATACAAGTCCTCCGTATATTGTCTGCTCTTAAATTGTTCTCCTCTCCTTTCCTTCTCTCAGCTTTCTCCTCACCTGTCCTTTCAGCTTAGTTCAGGAATGTTTTCACAGTGTTGCATCATGTGCAACAGTGTGAGTGATTGTGGAAGATAGGAGGGGGAGATAAAGACTCAGATTGTGTGTGTGTGTGTGTGTGTGTGTGTGCGTGCGTGCGTGCGTGCGTGCGTGCGTGCGTGCGTGCGTGTGCATTTGCTCCGGCAGTGGAAGAAGTTTTCAACTAGACTAGCTCCAAATCAGCTGTGATAAATGAGAATGTAAGACCATCAGTGCACACCAGCGGCATGCACACACACACACACACACACACACACACACACACACACACACACACACACACACACACACACACACACACACACACACACACACACACACACACACACACACACACACGCGCGCGCACACACACACACACACACACACACACACACACACACACACACACACACACACACACACAGACAGACAGATAGTTAGGCATTGTTCAGGCCTAGTGTAGTGTGTCAGTGAGGAGAGAGCTAGCAGACAGAGAGAGAGAGAGAGAGAGAAAGAGAGAGAGAGATGGGTTGGTATATAAACTCCATACAGGTCTTTATGGTGACACTTTAGTTTAGCCGGGTTTCAGGAAGTTTAGAAAGGCACGATGCCTATGGATTCGATCGTTGGAAGGACTGAAATCAAACTTTGGGATCTTTACACCTCCATGACATGGTGTATAACACCTTTGCTTTACATTATTTCGAGACCTTGTATGGATTCCAGGAAGCATTCAGACCAAAGCTTCTTCTGAAGGTGAGTTGTCATTCTCAAACTCATGTACAGTAGGTGCAGAAGGGTATTGCAGTAGCCTATATGGCCGCCGGGTACTGATATGTGGTAGAGGCTGTAGTGTATTGCAGTCGATGGCCTGCTGTTAGGGCTGTAGAGTATTATGGCATGTGGTTCTCAAATAATGGGTCGGGACCCATTTTGGTGTTGTGCAAACAATTTTCATGGGTCAATATCCCTTTTTTAATGAAAAAGTGAGAATAGCAGATCTACTGTACATGATCGCTTGTAGATGGCCTACTTTCTTTTTTAAGTTATTATTAATAATGTATTTTTGGGTTCCGGTGAGATTTTTGGTCTTGTGCTGAAAAGTTTGGGATGCACTGTATTAACAACAACAGGGTACAATGTTTTGCTCAAGGACTCGGGAATCGAGCCAGGGACCTTCATGTTCCCAAACGGCCATGCTACCACCTGAGCAACTGTCACCCAGAGGAGTCAACCAAAGCACAAGACAGGAGACAGATAGAGATAGAGAAAAAGTAAGACAAAGAAGAGACCAAGTGTAACAGAGAGAGAGTGCGTCCAGGAGTGTTATTTAGCATTATGAAGGAGCATTGAGCATTCTATAAGCTATTTCACGTGGATCACCTGCTCTGCCCACAACGCAACGTGATGTGAGTGTGTTGTTAGGCTATTTTTGGTGTGTGACACATCATCAGATGAGGTATAAATCAGGCTTAAGGCCAATGATATTTCACAGCAAAATGCAGTTACTGCTCAGTTTCAATTCCAGAGAGAGAGAGCTCTCTTTCTCTCACTTTACAGAAAATATTTTCAATAACAACTCTCATGGAGAGTTATTATATTATATATATTATAGGTCAGAGATCACAAAGGTTTCTCACTGTCTGTGTGTGTGTGTGTGT